>NC_068451.1:19659900-19974900 GCF_023373465.1 Oncorhynchus keta | reverse complement strand
TCAGTCCGTGCGAGCCAGTCAGTCAGTCAGTCGTGCGTGCCAGTCAGTCAGTCAGTCAGTCAGTCCGTGCGAGCCAGTCAGTCAGTCAGTCCGTGCGAGCCAGTCAGTCAGCCAGTCAGTCAGTCGTGTCCGAGCCAGTCAGTCAGTCAGTCCAGTCAGTCAGTCCGTGCGAGCCAGTCAGTCAGTCAGTCAGTCCGTGCCAGCCAGTCAGTCAGTCAGTCAGTCAGTCAGTCAGTCAGTCAGTCCGTGCAGCCAGTCAGTCCGTCAGTCAGTCAGTCGTGCGAGCCCAGTCAGTCGTCAGCCAGTCCGTCAGCGTGCGAGCCAGTCAGTCAGTCAGTCCGTGCGAGCCAGTCAGTCAGTCAGTCCGTGCGAGCCAGTCAGTCAGTCCGTGCGAGCCAGTCAGTCAGTCAGTCCGTGCGAGCCAGTCAGTCAGTCCGTGCGAGCCAGTCAGTCAGTCAGTCCGTGCGAGCCAGTCAGTCAGTCCGTGCGAGCCAGTCAGTCAGTCAGTCAGTCCGTGCGAGCCAGTCAGTCAGTCAGTCCGTGCGAGCCAGTCAGTCAGTCAGTCCGTGCGAGCCAGTCAGTCAGTCAGTCAGTCAGTCAGTCAGTCAGTCCGTGCGAGCCAGTCAGTCAGTCCGTGCGAGCCAGTCAGTCAGTCAGTCCGTGCGAGCCAGTCAGTCAGTCAGTCCAGTCAGTCAGTCCGTGCGAGCCAGTCAGTCAGTCAGTCCGTGCGAGCCAGTCAGTCAGTCAGTGCGGAGCCAGTCAGTCAGTCCGGGCCAGTCAGTCAGTCAGTGCGAGCCAGTCAGTCCGTCGAGCCAGTCAGTCAGTCAGTCAGTCAGTCAGTCCGTCAGTCCGCGAGCCAGTCAGTCAGTGAGCCAGTCAGTCAGTCGTCCGTGCGAGCCAGTCAGTCAGTCCGTGCGAGCCAGTCAGTCAGTCAGTCAGTCCGTGTCCGAGCCAGTCAGTCAGTCCGTGCGAGCCAGTCAGTCCAGTCCAGTCAGTCAGTCAGCCAGTCAGTCCAGTCCGTGCGAGCCAGTCAGTCAGTCAGCCAGTCAGTCAGTCAGTCAGTCCGTGCGAGCCAGTCAGTCAGTCAGTCCAGTCAGTCAGTCAGTCAGTCCGTCCGCGCGAGCCAGCCAGTCAGTCAGTCCGTGCGAGCCAGTCAGTCAGTCAGTCCGTGCGAGCCAGCCAGTCAGTCAGTCCGTGCGAGCCAGTCAGTCAGTCAGTCAGTCCGAGCCAGTCAGTCAGTCAGTCAGTCAGTCCGTGCGAGCCAGTCAGTCAGTCAGCCAGTCAGTCAGTCAGTCCGTGCGAGCCAGTCAGTCAGTCAGTCAGTGCGAGCCAGTCAGTCAGTCAGTCCGTGCGAGCCAGTCAGTCAGTCCGTGCGAGCCAGTCAGTCAGTCCGTGCGGCCAGTCAGTCAGTCAGTCCGTCAGTCAGTCAGTCCGTGCGAGCCAGTCAGTCAGTCAGTCCGTCAGTCCGTGCGTGCCAGCCAGTCAGTCAGTCAGTCCGTGCGGCGAGCCAGTCAGTCAGTCGTCAGTCAGTCGTCAGTCAGTCCGCAGCCAGTCAGTCAGTCCGTCGAGCCAGTCCGTCAGTCCGTGCGAGCCAGTCAGTCCGTCAGTCAGTCGTGCAGTCAGTCAGTCAGTCAGTCAGTCAGTCGTGCGTCAGCCAGTCAGTCAGTCCGTCAGTCCGTGCAGCCAGTCAGTCAGTCAGTCCGTGCGAGCCAGTCAGTCCGTCAGTCCGTGCAGCCAGTCAGTCAGTCAGTCGTCAGTCGTCAGTCAGTCAGTCAGTCCAGTCAGTCAGTCCGTGCGAGCCAGTCCAGTCAGTCCGTCAGTCGAGCCAGTCCGTCAGTCCGTGCGAGCCAGTCAGTCAGCCAGTCCGTCAGTCCGTGCGAGCCAGCCAGTCAGTCAGTCCGTGCGAGCCAGTCAGTCGTGCGAGCCAGTCAGCCGTCGTCAGTCAGTCGTGCGAGCCAGTCCGTCAGTCCGTCCGTGCGAGCCAGTCAGTCAGTCAGTCCGTGCGAAGCGAGCCAGTCCAGTCAGTCCGTGCGAGCCAGTCAGTCAGTCAGTCAGTCCGTGCGAGCCAGTCAGTCAGTCCGTGCGAGCCAGTCCAGTCAGTCAGTCCCGTGCGAGCCAGTCAGTCAGTCAGTCCGTGCGAGCCAGTCGTCAGTCAGTCCGTGCGAGCCAGTCAGTCAGTCCGTGTCGTCAGTCCAGTCCAGTCAGTCCGTGCGAGCCAGTCAGTCGTCCGTGCGAGCCAGTCCGTGCGAGCCAGTCCGTCAGTCCGTGCGAGCCAGTCCGTCAGTCCGTGCGAGCCAGTCCGTCAGTCCGTCCGTGCCAGTCAGCCAGTCAGTCAGTCAGTCCGTGCGAGCCCAGTCCGTCAGTCCGTGCGAGCCAGTCAGTCAGTCAGTCCGTGCGAGCCAGTCCAGTCAGTCCGTGCGAGCCAGTCCGTCAGTCCAGTCCGTGCGAGCCAGTCCGTCAGTCCGTGCGAGCCAGTCCGTCAGTCCGTGCGAGCCAGTCAGTCAGTCCGTGCGAGCCAGTCCGTCAGTCAGTCCGTGCGAGCCAGTCCGTCAGTCAGTCCGTCAGTCAGTCCGTGCGAGCCAGTCCGTCAGTCAGTCCGTGCGAGCCAGTCCGTCAGTCAGTCCGTGCGAGCCAGTCCGTCAGTCAGTCCGTGCGAGCCAGTCCGTCAGTCCGTGCGAGCCAGTCCGTCAGTCCGTGCGAGCCAGTCCGTCAGTCCGTGCGAGCCAGTCCGTCAGTCCGTGCGAGCCAGTCCGTCAGTCCGTGCGAGCCAGTCCGTCAGTCCGTGCGAGCCAGTCCGTCAGTCCGTGCGAGCCAGAGCCAGTCCGTGCGAGCCAGTCCCGTCCGAGCCAGTCCGTCAGTCCGTGCGAGCCAGTCCAGCCAGTCCGTCAGTCCGTGCGAGCCAGTCCGTCAGTCCGTCGTGCGAGCCAGTCCGTCAGAGCCGTCCGTCAGTCGAGCCAGTCCGAGCCAGTCCGTCAGTCAGTCCGTGCGAGCCAGTCCGTCAGTCCGTCCGTGCGAGCCAGTCCGTCAGTCAGTCCGTGCGAGCCAGTCCAGTCCGTCCGTGCGAGCCAGTCCGTCGAGCCAGTCCGTCCGTGCGTGCGAGCCAGTCCGTCAGTCCGTCCGTGCGAGCCAGTCCGTCAGTCCGTCGAGCCAGTCCGCCAGTCCGCCAGTCCGTCGTCCGTGCGAGCCAGTCCGTCCGTGCAGTCAGTCCCAGTCCGTGCGAGCCAGTCCGTCCGTGCGAGCCAGTCCGTCCGTGCGAGCCAGTCCGTCCGTGCGAGCCAGTCCAGTCCGTCCGTGCGAGCCAGTCCGTCAGTCCGTGCGAGCCAGTCCGTCCGTGCGAGCCAGTCCCGTCAGTCAGTCCAGTCCGTGCGAGCCAGTCCGTCAGTCAGTCAGTCCGTCCAGCGTGCGAGCCAGTCCGTCAGTCCGTGCGAGCCAGTCAGTCCGTGCGAGCCAGTCCCAGTCAGTCAGTCAGTCCGTGCGAGCCGTCCGTCAGTCAGTCAGTCCGTGCGAGCCAGTCCAGTCAGTCAGTCAGTCCGTGCGAGCCCAGTCCAGTCAGTCAGTCAGTCCGTGCGAGCCAGTCCAGTCCGTGCGAGCCAGTCAGTCAGTCCGTGCGAGCCAGTCCGTCGTCAGTCCGTGCGAGCCAGTCAGTCAGTCGTCCGCGGCGAGCCAGTCCGTCAGTCAGAGCCAGTCCGCCAGTCAGTCCGTGCGAGCCAGTCCGTCAGTCAGTCCGTGCGAGCCAGTCCGTCAGTCAGTCCGTGCGAGCCAGTCCGTCAGTCAGTCCGTGCGAGCCAGTCCGTCAGTCAGTCAGCCAGTCCGTGCAGCCAGTCCGCCAGTCAGTCAGTCCGTGCGAGCCAGTCCGTCAGTCAGTCCGTGCGAGCCAGTCCGTCAGTCAGTCCGTGCGAGCCAGTCCGTCAGTCAGTCCGTGCGAGCCAGTCCGTCAGTCAGTCCGTGCGAGCCAGTCCGTCAGTCAGTCCGTGCGAGCCAGTCCGTCAGTCAGTCCGTGCGAGCCAGTCCGTCAGTCAGTCCGTGCGAGCCAGTCCGTCAGTCAGTCCGTGCGAGCCAGTCCGTCAGTCAGTCCGTGCGAGCCAGTCCGTCAGTCAGTCCGTGCGAGCCAGTCCGTCAGTCAGTCCGTGCGAGCCAGTCCGTCAGTCAGTCCAGTCCAGTCAGTCAGTCCGTGCGAGCCAGTCCAGTCAGTCCGTGCGAGCCAGTCAGTCAGTGCGAGCCAGTCCGTCAGTCAGTCCGTGCGAGCCAGTCCGTCAGTCAGTCCGTGCGAGCCAGTCCGTCAGTCAGTCCGTGCGAGCCAGTCCGTCAGTCAGTCAGTCCGTGCGAGCCAGTCCGTCAGTCAGCCAGTCAGTCCGTGCGAGCCAGTCCGTCAGTCAGTCAGTCCGTGCGAGCCAGTCCGTCAGTCAGTCCGTGCGAGCCAGTCCGTCAGTCAGTCAGTCGTGCGAGCCAGTCCGTCCAGTCAGTCAGCCGTCCGCGAGCCAGTCCAGCCAGTCCGTCAGTCCGTCCGCGCGAGCCAGTCCGTCAGTCAGTCAGTCCGTGCGAGCGAGTCCGTCAGTCAATCCGTCAGTCCGTGCGAGCGAGTCCGTCCGTGCGAGCGAGTCCGTCCGTCCGTGCGAGCGAGTCCGTCCGTCCGTCCGTCCGTGCGAGCGAGTCCGTCCGTCCGAGCGAGTCCGTCCGTGCGAGCGAGTCCGTGCGAGTGAGCGAGTCCGTCCGTCCGAGTGAGTCCTTCCGTGCGTCCGTGCGAGCGAGTCCGTCCGTCCGAGTGAGTGAGTCCGTCCGTGCGAGTGAGTCCGAGTGAGTCCGTCCGTCCGTGCGAGTGAGTCCGTCCGTCCGTCCAGGCGAGTGAGTCCGTCCGTCCGTCCGTGCGAGTGAGTCCGTCCGTCCGTCCGTGCGAGTGAGTCCGTCCGTCCGTGCGAGTGAGTCCCTCAGTCCGTGCGAGTTGAGTCCCTCAGTCCGTGCGAGTGAGTCCCTCAGTCCGTGCGAGTGAGTCCGTCAGTCCGTGCGAGTGAGTCCGTCAGTCCGTGCGAGTGAGTCCGTCAGTCCGTGCGAGTGAGTGTCCCCCGTGCGAGTGAGTCAGTCAGTCCGTCCGTGTGTGTGAGGTGAGTGAGTGAGTCTGTTCTACTGGCGTCCTGTGGGGAAATTAATGGGCCTCCTGTTTGCTGCATCTGAATCTCACTGTCAAACTCCACAGTACAGCTTGTGTGTGTGTTTGGCCAGTTCATTCAGGGCTGTGTGTGTGGGCTTGGAGCTGATAAGCTGTTTACTAAAACTAGCAATTAAAAGTTGATCAAGCTGTCAATTCAAATGGAATGAAATGGAACTGAAAAGTAATTAAAAGCATAGTGTGCAAACTTCAACTTTCTTTTAGCTCCCCATTACCAATGCACATCATTTAATTAGTTTAGCAGTTCTCACCCTGACTTATACAGTCAATATATGCTTACACGTATACAGTAGCCACACACCTTTGCACAGGTGATAGTCCATGTTTACATTTTTAGGTGAGCAGTTACAGTGCATTTGGAAAGTATTCAGACCCCTTTTTCCACATTTTGTTACATTACAGCCGTAGTCTAAAATTAATTAAATGTACTTTTTTCCTCATCAATCTACACACACTACCCCATAATGACAAAGCAAAAACAGGTTTTTAGATTTTTTTGCAAATGTATCAAAAACAAAATATCAATACCTTATTTATATAAAGTATTCAGACTCTTTGCTATTGAGTTCAGATGCATCCTGTTTCTATTGATCATCCTTGAAATGATTCTACAACTTGTTTGAAGTCCACCTGTGGTAAATTCAATTGATTGGACATGATTTGGAAAGGCACACGCCTGTCTATATTAGGTCCCACAGTTGACAGTGCATGTCAGAGAAAAAAACAAGCCATGAGGTCGAAGAAATTGTCCGTAGATCTCTGAGACCGAATTGTGTCTAGGCACAGATCTGGGGAAGGGTACCAAAAAGATTCTGCAGCATTGAAGGTCTACAAGAACACAGTGGCCTCCATCATTCTTATATGTAAGAAGTTTTGGAACCACCAAGACTCTTCCTAGATCTGGCCGCCCGGCCAAACTGAGCGATCGGGAGAGAAGGCGGCAGGTAGCCTAGTGGTTAGAGTGTTGGACTAGTAACCGAAAGGTTGTAAGATCGAATCTCCGAGCTGACAAGGTAATCTTTCGTTCTGCCCCTGAACTAGGCAGTTAACCCACCGTTCTTAGGCCGTCATTGAAAATAAGAATATGTTCTTAACTGACTTGCCTAGTTAAATAAAGGTAAAATAAATAACAAGGGCCTTAGTCAGGGAGTTAACCATCTCTACAGCACTCCACCAATCAAGCCTTTATGGTAGAGTGGCCAGACGGAAGCCATTCCTCAGTAAAAGGCACATGACACCCCACTTGGAGATTGCCAAAAGGCAGCTAAAGACTAGTCAGGATCGAGGGAAAAATGAACAGAGCAAAGTACAGAGATCCTTGATGAAAACCTTCTCCAGAGCGCTCAGGACCTCAGACTGGGGGCGAAGGTTGACCTTCCAACAGGACTATGACCCTAAGCACAATGTCCTTGAGTGGCCCAGCCAGAGCCTGGACTTGAACCCAATCGAACATCTCTGTGCAGCGACGCTCGCCATCCAATCTGACGGAGCTTAAGAGGATCTGCAGAAGATAATAGGAGAAACTCCCCAAATACAGGTGTGCCAAGCTTGTGGAATTTCTGTCAAAGGTGCTTCAACCTGTTTTTGCTTTCTCTTCATGGCGTATTGTGTGTAGATTAATTAGGGGGGGAAATGATTTAATCCATTTTAGAATAGGTCTGTGAAGTAACAAAGTGTGGAAAAGTCAAGATGTCTGAATACTTTCCAAATGCATTGTGTTAAACTAGGACAGGGAGGCAATTGGATAGAGACTGCTTGGTAGGTGTTTTAGATTTAGCTGTAGAATAATTTACTGGGATCTTTGAGTGTCTAATTAGTGAGTTTAGAGTGGCTGGTGGATTGGTTCTATATTGCCAGTTTATTCCCAATCAGGAATTGGCACATTTGGCCGTAGGCTGTGCTAGCACTCTAATAATGAGCCTGCTTGCTTCTATCGCACTCACTACACAGTACGGACTGGGAAATATGAAATATGTATATATATATATATATATATATATATATATATATACATACACACACACACACACACACACACACACACACACACACACACACACACACACACACACACACACACACACACAGAGAGAGACTACACTGTATGAACCGAGAGTGGGACACACAGACAGTACTGACTGGGATTGGGAAACACAGACAACACACACACAGATGTTCTGGGCCTGGATTGGTTCGATACTCCCACAAAATCTGTGGCGAGCGGTCACGTTCCATCCATACAGTGTTCACGGTATGGTCCTCTACATCTGGAACTAACTATGTTTTTAGTCAGGGGGTTAGGCACATGGGTGTTTCAGAATGTAAAGTGATGTTTTTGGTTGGAATTAGTCAGTTGTACATGATGATGATGAATAGGTGGCGACGAAGCTTGAATGAGGCAGTCGTATCTAGGACATTTTTTAGATGGTCCCTTCAAATGGAATTTTGTTTTTTTTTAAATCCAAAACATATTTGTGGTCAAACACGTTTTAAAGTCAGCAGAGGTTCGGGAGAGAAGGGCTTTCATAAATGTTATGTTTCTGCTTCCAGCCCCCTCTGGACCTTTCCCATTCCTCCACTCACATCAGCACCACCTGATTGACATCCTGGGGAGAACCCTTTGATACCTGCATGGGTCTGTCTTTGTGGGGGAGTAGGGCTGGGACATTCCAGTAACTTCACCCAAATTCACAGGTTTTCCAGAAATCCCAGTTGGAGGATTCCAAGAACATTCCAACCACGGTTTCTGGAAAACCTGGGGATTTTGGGAAAGTTACTAGGATTTTTCAACCCCAGGGGTGAGAAAAACAGGAACCTGAGATTGGTTCTGGAGGTGTGTTCTCTTTTTGAATGCCTGGGGGATTAAGTGTGTTTAAGACTTGTCATTGTAATTGAGTTGGAATCTTGCCTGGTGATGTCAAATGGATTTTGTTACTCAAAGTTTGGCCTTTCGCTCATAGAAACAATGTGATAATCCCAGAGTGCACACTGATGGACTGATCGCAGGCCTGTTCATAAACTCAGTCACAGGAAATAACTCCAACAAACTGAGGCCAGTTGAAAAGACAACCATGTAGAATGTTCTTCTCTCTAACGTGAGTTGTGATGTCTACTGTTGGTAGTTTCTCTTAACCACATCTAACTGTAGGCCGTCATTGTAAATAAGAATTTGTTCTTCACTGACTTGCCTAGTTAAATAAAGGTATTTAAACTGTTAGCTGTATTTGTGGCGTTTCACTTATTGCTGAAGATGTATAACCATGCTGGTGTTTGTTGCTTGGAGACAGTGATTTTTAATGAAATGAATGTTAACAGCTGCATATGGTAGTATCTCAAGTAGCCTACAGTAACGTTAACTCTTCAGTGAGTTACTGCTGCTTGGACCCCGGAGACGACTCCTGGCAGGGACAGCTGCATCTCCTATTGGAAGATTTACAGTGCATACATCTGATTAACAATAAAGCCAGCCAGAGACGTTTTAAGAAATGAAGAAGAAAATACATAAACAAAGCACTGAAGATTTTCAAGAAGATTATTAAAGGATGGCAACATCATATTTACAACATGTATGCATTAGCTCAAGGTGAATATTGGGGCAGGCATACATTTGCATGAATTAGCATGTTTAAGAAGTTCGGGACGCTGGCTCCTCGTTATCTACAGACAAAGTCGATAAATCAAAACAAAAGGGGGTCTAGCCACTTAAAGTGAACGTGTTTGCCACAGAGACACATTGTGTGTGTTTGAGTCCTGGGAATTGTGTGTGTGCGTGCGTGTGTGTGCAGGAGCCGTGCGGAAGAGGGTGAAACTGTGCCGCTCCTAATTCAGAAATGCATATTTATAAATTGGTTGGTGCTCTCAGGACTTGGCCTTGGGGGAAATAATTGGTTGGACAGGAGGACGCTCCACTCGCCAGGGAGAGAGGATGAGAGGAAATCAGCCCTACAGTCATTTAGACTAGAGAGAAAGAATGAGTACAAAACAACACACTGCACTAATATCCATTCCTTTACTCGCTTAGTTTAAAGATCTGTCAAGATGGTGTGTATAGTATTGTCTTTCTCTCTTTTGCCCTCTTTCTTTTTTTTCTCTGCCTCTTTTTGTATTTCTCTCTCTGGCTGTCTCTCTCTGAATGAATGAACAAAAATATAAATGCAACAATTTAATAATTTTATAGTTTTATTTTATAGACTTATAGTTAATTGAAGGAAATCGGTCAATTGAAATAAATAAATTAGGCCCTAATCAATGGATTTCACATGACTGGGGAAGGGCGCAGCGATGGGTGGGCCTATGCTCTTCCAGGCCCACCCATTGCTGCGCCAATCAGAATTAGAGCGAGAGAGGGCTAGCCAACTAGCTGTCAGTCAGAGGCTCCTGCTACTCCACCGTTCGTTCTTTCGCCCAGTGCCATGTTGAAACCACAATCATCCTTCAGCCTTCCACCGGCTTAAGTGGACTCTAATAAAGTTGCTCTTTGATGCATTAATAATTTAACCACCTCCTGCCTTCATCAGAGTTGGGTTGGGTTGTCAGGGCCTCGGGGCTGACTCCTGCCTTCATCAGAGTTGGGTTGGGTTGTCAGGGCCACGGGGCTGACTCCTGCCTCTTCTCTCCTCTTTGGCCCCAGTCCCTGGATGACACGCAGCACTCAAATTCTTTATTTTTCTGAGTGTCAGAGCGAAACTGGGAGGAAGAGTAGAGTGATGACATATTTTTAATGAATCCTTAAATAAATTATATTGCTGTCTAAGCTCAAGACATCCCAATCCACTCCGAGAGAGAGACTGAGTGAGAGAGAAAGAGTTGAGAGAGAGAGCATGAAGTAAAAGAAGGCTATAAAGTGAGTGAGAGGGAGATTGATGGACAGATGGGGACAGAGCACACACCTGGACCTGCAGTTCTGTGTCTCTTTCCCTCGGAGTGAGGGTGGCCGGAGCAGTTAACTGCCCACTCTGACGGCTGAATGTCTGTGTGTGTCCGAGTAGTGGGCGGTCGACTGGTCACGGATGCTGTCTTTCAGAAGGGCCATTTCTCTCCTTATCAACGTCGGTCGCCGGAAGATTGAGGCCTGTCTGTCACCTACGCTCTGTTACCATAGAGAAGTCAAGCAAGAAGTCAAGCGGTGGGCAGGTTGATTGACATCTGTTCCCACCACTCAGGATTTAACCTCTCTCCTACTGGCAGTCAAACGCCTCCCCCTTCCCACACCCTGTCTGCAGCCACCCACTAGGCAATAGTAAATCATCCCCCATATAGCAGGGATCATCAACTAGATTCAGCCGCTGGATTATTTTTTTCTTGAGCGGGGGGCCCGGGATATAATTGCAAATCATTTGTAGACTGAAAATTGACCACAAGAAGCTCAAACAGATATAATGTTTGACTAAAATAATAATTTCAGCCCTTTGCTTTCATTTATATACAATCAAGTGTCTATTGGGAATACTTGAACAGATTTCTTTAATTTAAAATCACTTAGAGCTAATTTCCTGGTGTTTTTGATATTTTGTGTTCAACAAATAAAATTCCCCCAAAAATGCTAAATTAAAAAAATTATACTTTAAATTTTTTGCTCAGAAGACAGTTGGGAAACCTGTCCTATAATATGAGGGAAGTGGTCTGGCAATCACTTGTAGATAGGTGTGTGTGTGCGTGCGTGCGGCGGAGTGGTTTGTCAGTGTTCTCAATGTTCTTTCCACTTTCCACTCAATAAGGCCAACCAATGTTTGTCTTTACCCCGACCCCTAAACCAGTCAGATGTGACCATCCCTCCCGTCTGCTCTGTCCTGACGTGTGTGTTAGACTTGTATCATCATGATCCCATGTCTGTCTTTGTAATGACTCCCATAATTACTCTGTGATTTTGAACCTTTTCTTATTATCTTCCTCCCTCTCACTCTCTCGCTGTCGTTCTCTGTTGCACCCTCTCTCGCTCTCTCGCTGTCGTTCTCTGTTGCACCCTCTCTCGCTCTCTCGCTGTCGTTCTCTGTTGCACCCTCTCTCGCTCTCTCGCTGTCGTTCTCTGTTCCACCCTCTCTCGCTCTCTCGCTGTCGTTCTCTGTTGCACCCTCTCTCGCTCTCTCGCTGTCGTTCTCTGTTCCACCCTCTCTCGCTCTCTCGCTGTCGTTCTCTGTTGCACTCTTGGTCTCTTTCTGTGTCGGTCTCTCTCTCTCTCGCTCTCTCTCTTTCATCCCCCCCAGATTGGTCAGTTGGTGTTTAAGGGGATGCAGCGTCTGAACAGGATCCAGTCCATAGTGTTTGAGACAGCCTACAACACCAATGAGAACCTGCTCATCTGTGCCCCCACCGGGGCCGGCAAGACCAACATCGCCATGCTGACAGTCCTCCATGAGATCAGACAGCACCTCCAACCTGGAGGGGTCATCAAGAAGGATGAGTTCAAGGTACCACTCAGCAAGACATACAAACATACAGTAGAACACATTTATTATTGGTTGTCCTTATAAAGCCACACCCCCCACACACATACACACATGTTCTAATACACACACATTCTAACACCACACACCCGATGCAAGCCAGTGACGATAGACACTTTTTCATACATTTCCATTAAACTTTCTTAATCTAAGTGGCCTGTTTCAGATTTTTCAATAAATAGTGATTTATGCTGGTTGCCAGGGAACAAGTGATACTCTGCTGTACACTCATTTATCATGACTGTGACCTTTCACTTCCTCTCACTTTCTTTCTCTCCTTCTCCCCCCCGCTCTCCCTTTTCTCTCTTTATATATTTATCTCCCTCCCTCTTTCTCTCTCTCCTCTCCTACTCGCTCCCTCCCTTTCCTCCATCTTTCTCTCCATCTCTCTCTCCCTCCCTCTGTAGATAGTGTATGTAGCTCCTATGAAGGCCCTGGCAGCAGAGATGACGAACTACTTCAGTAAGCGGTTGGAGCCACTGGGCATTGCTGTCAAAGAGCTCACTGGAGACATGCAGCTAACCAAAGGGGAGATCCTGCGTACACAGGTACTGTACGAACACACATGGGTGCGCAAGCACACACAGTTTCTGCGTAGGCTTTCTCTATGCTCCATTGGTCCAGAGTGGAGTTGTGTTCTGCCTCACGACTGTTCGCTAGCGCCTCCCAGTGGTTGGCTTTCAGCTCAGCTCGGCTCTCTGGAATACAGTAGCTCCGTACCCTCTTCACACTGAGCACGTTTACATGCGCTAATAATTCGATATTAAACAGATTATGAAAGTAGGTCGGTTATGGCAATAGTCATGTAAGCACTTTACTCTGCTTATTTTAATCGGTCAAAATCATAGTAAGCATACACCGATTAAAACACCCGGTGTTCTGAGCAATCCTTTGAATTATTAGGACATGTAAATAAATAAAAAAACACCTTAAATAAAGTTATAACACTGTATTTCAAAATTATTTTGCAAGAGTGATGTTACTGTTTTTTTGGCAGGAGTAGTGTAAAGCTTGCAGCCATCGGCACAGTGGAAACGCATTCTCTGGAGTGATGAATCACACTTCACTATCTGGCAGTCTGATGAATAATCTGGGTTTGGCGAATGCCAGGAGAATGCTAACTGCCCGAATGCATAGTGCCAACTGTAAAGTTTGGTGGAGGCGGAATAATGGTCTGGGGCTGTTTTTCATGGTTCAGGCTAGGCCCCTTAGTTCCATTGAAGGCTAACCTTAACGCTACAGCAATGGCATTCTAGACGATTCTGTACTTCCAACTTTGTGGCAACAGTTTGGGGAAAGCCCTTTCCTGTCAGCATGACAATGTCCTGTTAGCACAAAGCGTGGTCCATACAAAAATGGTTTGTCGAGATCGATGTGGAAGAACTTGACTGGCCTGCACAGAGCTCTGACCTAAACCCCATCGAACACCTTTGAGATGAATTGGAACGCCGACTGCGAGCCAGGCCTAATCGCCCAACATCAGTGCCCGACCTCACTATGCTGTTGTGGCTGTATGGAAGCAAGTCCCCGCAGCAATGTTCCAACATCTAGTGGAAAACCTTCCCAGACAAGTGGAGACTGTTATAGCAGCAAAGGGGGGACCAACTCCATATTAATTAGAGGTCGACCGATTAATCAGAAAGGCCGATTTAATTAGGGCCAATGTCAAGATTTCATAACAATCGGAAATCTTTATTTTTGGGTGCCGATTTGCCAATGTTTTTTGTTGTTTTGTTTTTTTTCAATGACGGCCTAGGAACGGTGGGTTAACTGCCTTGTTCAGGGTCAGAAAGTCTTTTCACCTTGTCAGCTTGGGGGATCTTGCAACCTTACAGTTAACTAGTCCAACGCAATAACGACCTGCCTCTCTCTCGTTGCACTCTACAAGGAGACTGCCTGTTACGCAAATGCAGTAAGCCAAGGTAAGTTGCTAGCTAGCATTAAACTTATCTTATAAAACTACACATGGTTGATGATATTACTAGATATTATCTAGAGTGTCCTGTTGCATATAATCTGACTGAGCATACAATCATCTAATTATCTGACTGAGCGGTGGTAGGCAGAAGCAGGTGCGTAAACATTCATTCAAACAGCACTTTCGTGCGTTTTGCCAGCAGCTCTTCCTTGGGGGTCAAGCATTGCGCTGTTTATGACTTCAAACCTATCAACTCCCGAGATGAGGCTGGTGTGACCGAAGTGAAATGGCTGGCTAGTTATCGCTCGCTAATAGCGTTTCAAACTTCACTTGCTCTGAGCCTTGGAGTGGTTGTTCCCCTTGCTCTGCATGGGTAACGCTGCTTCGATGTGGTGGCTGTTGTCATTGTGTTGCTGGTTCGAGCCCAGGGAGGAGCGAGGAGAGGGACGGAGGCTATACTGTTAAACTGGCAATACTAAAGTGCCTATAAGAACATCCAATAGTCAAAGGTTAATGAAATACAAATGGTATAGAGGGAAATAGTCCTATAATAACTACAACCTAAAACTTCTTACCTGGGAATATTGAAGACTCATGTTAGGAGGAACCACCAGCTTTCATATGTTCTCATGTTCTGAGCACATATTGCCCTTTTACGTTCTTCTCCAACACTTTGTTTTTGCATTATTTAAACCAAATTGAACATGTTTCATTATCTACTTGAGGCTAAATTGATTTTATTGATGTATTATATTAAGTTAAAATATGTGTTCATTTAGTATTGTTGTAATTGTCATTATTACAAATACATTTTTTAAATCGTCCGATTAATCGGTATCGGCCTTTTTTGGTCCTCCAATAATCGGTATCGGTATCTGCCTTGAAAAATCATAATTGGTCGACCTCTAATATTACTGCCCATGATTTTGGAATGAGATGTTCGACAAGCAGTTGTCCACATACTTTTGTTCATGTAGTGTATGTTTGAATTCATCTATATTCCAACAGTGTGCAACAATTTATCATAACCATTACAGATAACTAATTGCCTCATATATTCAAAAAACAAGAAAAACAAGTGCCATTTAAGATTAATTTATTGAAACCATAAGATCAACTGGTTATATTATATCGTGGAACATAATCTTCAAAAAGGTAGTAACCTTAGCAGTGGCGCTTGCTTATAGAAGCATGGCTGTGCAATGGCATAGCCTTGTTTTGTTCATTTAGCAGACAAGACACTCTTATTTCTCGAGCCCTTATCGCAGTCAATACACGCCTATGTTATATAACAGAATAAAATATAACAGAATAGTGAGAAGTGATTATTTGAAACGAGGCTCAATTTGGCGAATTGGGAAAAAAAAGTCTGGGTTATTAAAAACGTGTTAATTAATAAGAAGGGACTAGAAGTGTCTTATGGTGAGCTACTGAGTGGCTAGGACAGCCCCATACTATTGTGAAGGACTTAATTCTTCCTGCTGCCACAGTTATGGCTGGGACAATTTGGCATGGAATGTAGCTTGTGTATCCCATCAGTTATATTTGTTTTTATAGGCATTTATTTCTGTACACTCAGCATGCGTGTGTAGAGGGAGCGGTCGCAACGCAATTGAGTGAGTGAGACACGGAGGGGAATGGGAATTTAGGGAGAACTGTTTGATGCTTTTAGCGTGGTTTATTTTTTGTTGTGCCCCACAAATGCTCATGTTCAAATGGAAAACTAGAGGCAAAGCAAATTAAAGTTGTCTTTAAAATAAAACTTAGACCACATACACTGAACAAAATTATAAACGCAATATGATTTTAATGAGTTACAGTTCAAATAAGGAAATCAGTCAATTGAAATAAATGCATTAATCCATTATCTATGGATTTCACATGACTGGGAATACACATGTGACTCGTTTCAGGAAACTAGGAGTATGTCGCGGCCAATACCATTTGAACATAAACTTTTTTTAATCAAAATGAGTTTTTTGACAGAAATGTCTTCCGAAATGTGGATTTTCATCTTCCTTAATATCAAACGTGTATTTTTTATTTATTTTATTTTCTATTTATTTATTTATTTCACCTTTATTTAAACCAAGTTGAGAATAAGTTTTCATTTACAATTGCGACCTGGCCAAGATAAAGCAAAGCAGTTCGACAAACACAACAACACAGAGTTACACACGGAGTAAAACAAAAATACAGTCAATAATACAGTAAGTCTATATACAATGTGAGCAAGTGAGGTGATATAAGGGAGGTAAAGGCAAAAAAAAAACGCCATGGTAGCGAAATAAATACAATATAGCAAGTAAAACACTGGAATGGTTGATTTGCAGTGGGAGAATGTGCAAAGTACAGAGAGAAATAAATGTGGTGCAAAATAAATAAATACAGTATGGAAAGAGGTAGTTGTTTGGGCTAAATTATAGATGGGCTATGTACAGGTGCAGTAATCTGTGTGCTGCTCTGACAGCTGGTGCTTAAAGCTAGTGAGGGAGATAAGTGTTTCCAGTTTCAGAGATTTTTGTAGTTTGTTCCAGTCATTGGCAGCAGAGAACTGGAAGGAGAGGCGGCAAAAAGGAAGAATTGGTTTTGAGGGTGACCAGAGAGATATACCTGCTGGAGCGCGTCCTACAGGAGGGTGCTGCTATGGTGACCAGCCAGCTGAGATAAGTGTGGACTTTACCTAGCAGGGTCTTGTAGATGACCTGGAGCCAGTGGGTTTGGCGACGAGTATGAAGCGAGGGCCAGCCAACGAGAGTGTACAGGTCGCAGTGGTGGGTAGTATATGGGGCTTTTGTGACAAAACGGATGGCACTGTGATAGACTGCATCCAATTTATTGAGTAGGGTATTGGAGGCTATTTTGTAAATGACATCGCCGAAGTCGAGGATCGGTAGGATGGTCAGTTTTACGAGGGTATTTTTGGCAGCATGAGTGAGCTTTGTTGCGAAATAGGAAGCCAATTCTAGATTTAACTTTGGATTGGAAATGTTTGATGTGAGTCTGGAAGGAGAGTTTACAGTCTAACCACACACCTAGGTATTTGTAGTTGTCCACATTTTCTAAGTCAGAACCGTCCAGAGTAGTGATGTTGGACAGGCGGGAAGGTGCAGGCAGCGATTGGTTGAAGAGCATGCATTTAGTTTTACTTGTATTTAAGAGCAATTGGAGGCCACGGAAGGAGAGTTGTAATTGCATTGAAGCTCATCTGGAGGGTTGTTAACACAGTGTCCAAAGAAGGGCCAGAAGTATACAGAATGGTGTCGTCTGCGTAGAGGTGGATCAGAGATTCACCAGCAGCAAGAGCGACATCATTGATGTATACAGAGAAGAGAGTCGGTCCAAGAATTGAACCCTGTGGAACTCCCATAGAGACTGCCAGAGTCCCGGACAACAGACCCTCCGATTTGACACACTGAACTCTATCAGAGAAGTAGTTGGTGAACCAGGCTAGGCAATCATTTGACAAACCAAGGCTGTCGAGTCTGCCGGTGAGGATGTGGTGATTGACAGAGTCGAAAGCCTTGGCCAGGTCAATGAATACGGCTGCACAGTATTGTTTCTTATCGATGTCGGTTAAGATATCGTTTAGGACCTTGACCGTGGCTGAGGTGCATCCATGAACAGCTCTGAAACCAGATTGCATAGCGGAGAAGGTATGGTGGGATTCAAAATGGTCGGTAATCTGTTTGTTGACTTGGCTTTCGAAAACCTTAAAGGCAGGGTAGGATAGATATAGGTCTGTAGCAGTTTGGGTCAAGAGTGTCCCCCCCTTTGAAGAGGGGGATGACCGCAGCTGCTTTCCAATCTTTGGGAATCTCAGACGACACGAAAGAGAGGCTGAACAGGCTAGTAATAGGAGTGGCAACAATTTCGGCAGATCATTTTAAAAAGAAAAGGTCCAGATTGTCTAGCCCGGCTGATTTGTAGGGGTCCAGATTTTGCAGCTCTTTTAGAACATCAGCTGACTGGATTTGGGAGAAGGAGAAATGGGGAAGGCTTGGGTGAGTTGAATGGGGGGGTGCAATGTCATCTGTAAATACGAATACAATTGTTAAGTTACTAGCCTAGTTGGTTTAGCCACAGACAAAATACAGCAACTTTCCAGCTAGCTATGATTTGCTGAGATGAGTGTATCATGTAGTAGAACTGAAAAAAATGTTGCTCTCCTCTTTCTGGGGGACCAAGTTTTGAAATCAGTGGAAATGGAGCATGATTGCTAAGGGCAACCATGGCATCTGTGACGAGGAGTAGCGTCCACCAATTATGTATACTGGTAAGATAGTCTAGCTAGCTACATTTTCAGATATTACATATTTCTAATTTGGCAAAGTTGTTTTCATTTCAAGTTAGTGTGCTGTTAGCTAGCTAGCTAATGTTACCTGTATGTTCTTATTATTTGTATCTCAGAGCCATTTGCTTTGCTAGTTATAGCCTAATGATAGCTAGCTAACATTGAACCTGGTTGGTTAGCTACCTGCAGATTCATGCAGGGTAGTAAAGTCATGAGTTGGGATTATGGTTCATTGTCTACCTAGCTAGCTAAATGTCTTAACAAAAGACCCCACTGTGCAAGTAACCATTTCAATAGAATGTCACTGCGACAACTGATGATAGCCAGAGCGAATTTTCCAGCCACGTCTATCTACTACGATTTCAGTCACTCTCGTCTGAGTGTGCCAGAGCGCTCAACACCCGTTGAACAACCTAACCCGCTCTGCTAGGGCGAGTAAAATGGTCAGTGAGCTGTTCTCACATCTGGAAGTAGCTAGCAAGGTAGCCAATGTTAGCCAGTTAGCTTGGGTGCTTGACTGATGTTTTTAGGACAGAATGCTCAGCTCAACCTTTAAGGAGATGGGTGGGGCTAAAGCTTAAGAGGGTGTGAATGATGCTGAATGGGTGTAGATAAAGAAGAGCTCTCCTGTAGGTGCGAAAAAAACATTAAATTAACTGATAACAGTTCTGGTGGACATTCCTGCAGTCAGCATGCCAATTGCACGCTCCCTCAACTTGACATCTGTGGCATTGTGTTGTGTGACAGAACTGCACATTTTAGTGTGGCTTTTATTTTTATATTTTTTATTTTAACCTTTTATTTAACTAGGCAAGTCCCCAGCACAAGGTGCACCTGTGTAATGATCATGCTTTTTAATCATCTTCTTGATATGCCACACCTGTCATGCTGTGTTGTCGTCTTAGGTCTCTCTTTATGTAGTGTTGTGGTGTCTCTTGTCATGATGTTTGTTTTGTCCTATTTTTAATTAAATTTTTTAGCCCCTGTCCCCGCAGGAGGCATTTTGCCTCTTGGTAGGCCGTCATTGTAAATAAGAATTTGTTCTTGACTGACTTGCGTAGTTAAATAAAGGTTCAATAAAATGAATTAAAACCTGTCAGGTAAATGTAAATCTTAGCAAAGTACGTTTTACAGTATTGGGGGGGGGGGGTGTTCATCTCTTGTTAAAGATTGAGTTTTGACGTCCGTTCGAGTACTCATGCCCATCCCTAGCATGTAACCGTACTCACTGTAGTGCCAACCACAGACACACAAACAGACTATAGTGCCAACTCCAACTATACTGTTCTGGCTCAGATCTCTTTCTTTACATTGTCCATTCCAGTAACTATGGTACGTAAAACAGGCTAGCCCAGTACAGCTTGGCTTGGTTTGGCTCGATAGGCTCAGTAGTGTGAAAAGGGTATCTGTCATAGCAGCTTATGGCTGTTATAGAGTAGCAGGGTTTACACAGCAGAGGGAGATCACATCAGCACTAGACTATCTGGGACAGAGATCCACAGGGCCAATGCCCGTGTCTGGGACAGAGATCCACAGGGCCAATGCCCGTGTCTGGGACAGAGATCCACAGGGCCAATGCCCGTGTCTGGGACAGAGATCCACACGGCCAATACCAGTGTCTGGGACAGAGATCCACACGGCCAATACCAGTGTCTGGGACAGAGATCCACACGGCCAATACCAGTGTCTGGGACAGAGATCCACACGGCCAATACCAGTGTCTGGGACAGAGATCCACACGGCCAATACCAGTGTCTGGGACAGAGATCCACACGGCCAATACCAGTGTCTGAGACAGAGATCCACACGGCCAATACCAGTGTCTGGGACAGAGATCCACACGGCCAATACCAGTGTCTGGGACAGAGATCCACACGGCCAATACCAGTG
Organism: Oncorhynchus keta; assembly: GCF_023373465.1. Classification (NCBI taxonomy): domain Eukaryota; kingdom Metazoa; phylum Chordata; class Actinopteri; order Salmoniformes; family Salmonidae; genus Oncorhynchus; species Oncorhynchus keta. The sequence goes on along the minus strand of NC_068451.1, from coordinate 19,955,191 downwards.
TCTGGGACAGAGATCCACACGGCCAATACCAGTGTCTGGGACAGAGATCCACACGGCCAATACCAGTGTCTGGGACAGAGATCCACACGGCCAATACCAGTGTCTGGGACAGAGATCCACACGGCCAATACCAGTGTCTGGGACAGAGATCCACACGGCCAATACCAGTGTCTGGGACAGAGATCCACACGGCCAATACCAGTGTCTGGGACAGAGATCCACACGGCCAATACCAGTGTCTGGGACAGAGATCCACACGGCCAATACCAGTGTCTGGGACAGAGATCCACACGGCCAATACCAGTGTCTGGGACAGAGATCCACACGGCCAATACCAGTGTCTGGGACAGAGATCCACACGGCCAATACCAGTGTCTGGGACAGAGATCCACACGGCCAATACCAGTGTCTGGGACAGAGATCCACACGGCCAATACCAGTGTCTGGGACAGAGATCCACACGGCCAATACCAGTGTCTGGGACAGAGATCCACACGGCCAATACCAGTGTCTGGGACAGAGATCCACACGGCCAATACCAGTGTCTGGGACAGAGATCCACACGGCCAATACCAGTGTGTTACAGCGGATCTCCTCACACTGCACTTTGGGCTCAGTTAGGTTCAGGTCACAACACAGACTTCAGTCATACATCTGTAATTCTGCAGTGAAGAGTAGGAGACAATATTGTGTCCATGAATCACACAGCAACGTACAGAACTGCAGTATAGATAATGGTTGCTCTCCTGTCTTAGTTGAAAATAAAAGTCATAAAAGCAAGAAGTGGTGATACATTCGAAGGCATGCGCTCAGGCACCACACACACACACACACCCTCCAATGATGATAGTGTCCCTCTCCTGCTTTATGTTGGAGACTAGTGCAGTTCCTTATCTCTCTCTCTGGTGTCTTCCTGTACTTAATTCTCTGTCAGGCTTTAAAAGGACTGTTCCTTCACTGCAACATACTGTAGCTACTGATAGAACTGATAAGCCATAGAGAAGCCAGCACAACCACAGAGTTTCTCACACTAGACAGTCATGCAGGGTCACTCACAGGTCAGACGCAGGGCATTTTCTGGATCAAAAAGGGGCTTAGGTGGTTGGCATGGCAGGGGGCGTGGCAATGAGCACGGTTGGCCGAGAAAATAGAGGCCCCCATCTTGGAACTGTAAAGAAATGTTAGCATTTTTAAGCCAATTTACTGCAATTCTACACATTTTTCCATGCAGCTGAGAATTTATTTTGCCGTTTTAAAGTAAATTTCCTGCGATTCTACATATTCTGCAATTGAGCTGAGACATTTTGCTAATTTCCTGCAATTCTATTACATTTTCTCATGGTTAATGCTTTGTTCTTTTGCTCAGACCTAATAAAATGAATACTGCTAAATTAATTGTTTTTGCAATTCTCCTGATTGTCTAGCTTGTCTAGCTATTTTGGTGTTAGTTCTCAAAGTTTATATTATCAAAAATATATAGGTCCATTATCTTTTCTACATACTTTATCTGTTTGTAATCTATTAAGTTTACACTTAGCGTTTTTCCATTCAGAAAATGAATAACAAATAATATATATACATATATTTTTCAAATTTGTTATTAACTGTTAGGACATAAGCGTCCCAAAAAAACACTTAGGCAGCCCCACACTTAGGCAGCTCCATTCTCTCAGGAGGCGTGTGTGTGTTCTCTGGGTCTCCATATCTGATCTCTCTCTCCCTCGTCTATACTCACCCCCTCTTCATTTTCCTGATTCCTTGTTCTCAGTAGCCTTATTTGTAGTTGCCATGGTGACTGCAGTTAGTTGTACTGTGAAATACCAAATCCATATCCTGTTTATTGTCCACTATATTTGTGCCTTTGAAGGTGGTGCTTGTATTTTAGCGCGGGGGGAGGGAGAGGTGATGCTTTCAACATAACCCAGCAGTACTTTAGTCAAACTCATGTAAAGTGCTCTCCCATTTCAAAGTGTTCAACTAAGAGCCCTATGCTAGTTAAGGATAAAAGGCTACTCTGTTCTCTCCAATTAACAAGATGGCTGGATATATTGAAAATGTGATTGACATGAGTTGAGACTAACTCATATTTGAAATGTGTCTGTGGTCAGGAAAAACTTGCCACTCACAAAATGAAGTTGAATATATTGTTGTTGTCACTTGTTATACTCGTAGTGACATAACCAATCAGATGATTTCTTTCAATTAAAACGATGAATCAATTGTCCAATCCAATATCCAATTGTAACAGCTCCCCAGCAAATCAACCAATTAGGTTGTTTGCCTCAGTGAGTGGCCTGTAAATGAGTTTCTTGTCTCGAATGCATTTGTTAATAGCTCTGTTAACCAGGTGTGTATTCTGTCAATGGTAAAATCATTCATATTTCCCACTACTTCTCCCTTGTTTTATATTCATTTCATTAAGTGTATATTTTCATTATTATTGTCCTCAGAGCGTTAGACTGTATGTGTGAGTCAACGTTGCGTGTGTGAACAGGAAGTAGAAAGAGGATGAATGGGATTTGTGAAACGAAAAGGAGGGTAGAGTGAAGGATGTAGGCTAAACTCCTTCCCATCTAGTTAGCCCTTCACTGATGGAGGGGGTGAGAGGTAAACAGAGAGAGGAAGGACTAGGCTGAAAAGGTTGCCAAGAACAAGCATATCTAGCAAATCCAAAAGAGGATAGTAAAGCTTAGACTTTAGAGGTTCATAAACCTCCTGGTACTTAAGGATAGAGAGATGAAAGCAGAGGGAGACAGACAGAGAGAGAGAGAGAGAGATAGAGGGGAGAGAGAGATGTGAATCTTGAGAAATGAGGTCAATACCAGTTAATCTGGATGTGTGTGTGTGTGTGTGTGTGTGTGTGTGTGTGTGTGTGTGTGTGTGTGTGTGTGTGTGTGTGTGTGTGTGTGTGTGTGTGTGTGTGTGTGTGTGTGTGTGTGTGTGTGTACGTGCGTTTCCTTGTGAGAGAGAGGGCACACACACACTTTTAATGAGGATGGACTGGCAGAGGCTCAACAATATTATCCTTACCCCCTGCATACTCTCACCAACCAGCCTTGCTTCTCTATCTACCCAGACTGTAGAGCTTTGGATGAAATACAATTTCATGAAATGACCTGTTTCTGCTAGTGTGGAGTAAGTGTATTAAAACTCCAATAACAACTCCATTAAAGTTCCCTAGGTACTATAAAGTTAGCTCTCCAGAGACCTCAGGGTAAATAAGGAGGATTTAAAAAAATGTATCCTCATACATTTTTGTTATCTGAAACAACTTTCTAACAGACCTTTCTATCACTCACTCACTCACTCACTCACTCACTCACTCACTCACTCACTCACTCACTCACTCACTCACTCACTGTTTGCATATATGTGTGAAGTTATTGCTGTAGTTCGATACAGAGAAGATTAGCATTCCAGCAATATTATTCTGTTGCAATTTGATCTGTGAGAAATGAAGCTAATTAAGGACTTACTTTATATGTACATAGCTCCTCCTACATAACTACTTCCGTACATGCACTCCTTGTAGTAGTGGTGTACTGTTAGAATCGTACTGCACTGCTGGAGCTAGAAACACAAGCATTTCCCTGCAGCTGCTTTAACATCTGCTGGTCCGTGTACGCAACAAATAAACATAGATTTGATTTCTGTGTCTGCTATGTCACTGCTATTGTCACAACTCCCATCAAAAACATGCAGTGGATGTGTGCACACACAAACACAGTTGGATACATTTGTAGCCTGGACAAGCAAGCTATTAGTCGTTCACTTACAGTATGAAAGCAGTGAAACAATTCTACCCTCTTACCTTTCCCTCCTCGCAAACCCCCTCTCTCTCTGTGGCACTGATAGTTACTATGGTAACAGTAGATTTGCTTGGAGTGGCTGCTGGCTGGCAGACATGCCAGTGTGCGGGTGGGTGGGTGAATGAGCAGTGGGCGTGCTGGTTCTCCTAGTCCCTCTCCCTCAGTCCAGAGAGTAAATATTAACTTAATGACAGAGTGGCCCCCTGGTGCTCTGCTCCACAGACAGACATACAGAAAGGCACACACGCAAGACCGCCAGACAGACCGTCAGAGACAGGTAAACAGACAGACCGTCAGACAGGTAATTAGTAGATAAGTGGTAGTATGGGAAGACCTCACCATGCCCCCGGGTTCCACATGGCTGCACACATCACTGTTACCATGCTGGGTAGAGCTGCCTGGGTAGAGCCCCCCTCATTAACATGGAGCTGGGGCTGAGTCACATCACATAGAAATATAGGGTCGGGTCCTCAGACACACATTAGGCTTAGTCCTAGACTAAAATGCTCTTTCAATGGAGATTCTCCATTCAGTATGATTTTTTTTCAGGGCTAGGCTTAATCCGTGTTCAAGAAAACCGCTCCATGTGTTCCAGAATTGTTCTCGTCCACTGGGTGCACGTTGGGTAGAGCCCCCCACTCATTATCATATGGCTGGGTCTGACCACCACAGATGAGCTGCAACTTGCACATCAGAACAGTTCTAGGACACTATTTCTACGTGATCATCATGGAACGTTGATTTGAATGTGGATGTCCATTCTAGTAATTGTAAATGTTCTATAATGGAAACCCACTTTGACACAGGTCTTTATTAACCGCATTGTGTTCCAGGACTGCACTCTCTTCTATTTCACCAGCGCGGCATATTCACAAATATTGTGATTTATCTAGGGGAGAGTTTTTGAAGTACTGAAATCAATCCGTGGGAGTGTCTCCAACCATAAATGTAAAACACTTAGCAGCCAGTCATAGAAATAAATAACGAGGTCAATATCAATGTTATTAAAAACAATGCAAGGAAAATAATGAGGGTTTCCTGTTAAGTCAAATGGCGTCTTGTCATTGTTTTTGTTGTGTAATTAAAGAAAGCACTGTGGCCTGCTAGTTGTTGGTTTGGAAGCCAGAGCTTTCATTTAGATGAACCTGTAGCCTAATTAAGACAGCCACTTCTCTCCTCTCTGCTAGCACCGTGCCAGTCTCTAATGGCAATGTGTGTGTGGCCGTTTCCTCTCTGCTAGCACCGTGCCAGTCTCTAATGGCAATGTGTGTGTGTGTGGCCGTTTCCTCTCCGCTAGTACCGTGCCAGTCTCTAATGGCAATGTGTGTGTGTGTGGCCGTTTTGTCTCTGCAAGGAAGGAGCGCCAGTCTGTAATGGCTAGCCAGATGGATTTAAATGCAAACTAGAGTCTAATGAACTGATTTTATAAAAAGTGTCTAGGAATTTCCGCACACACACACACACACACACACACACACACACACACACACACACACACCGATGGGTTGGCAAACAGCTCGCACACCATTCATTATTCATTGTTCTATTTTTCTATCGTCAGACGCTTAATTGCACTAGAACGATGGTTCTGAAGGGCCCAAAGGGTCTGGGTTTTAAACGGGAACAGGTGAGATGATGATTAAGAAGATGACAAGGGAGGAGTGAGGGATGTGTAGAGGATAGAGGGGTGAACTGATAACACAGATGATGGATAGAGTGCTCTGGTTGCAGGTGGTGTATATGATGCGAGTAGGGCCCAGTGTTTTCTTTGATCACGTGACTTGGACAGGAAGAACTCTGTCCCCTTGTTAAACACAGGACCCTGGTCTGATGGCAATGAAGAACTCCTTGACCTAAATATGTTATGGATTTGGAGTATATGGGGCTGAACAGGTGCTTCTGGATCGACCCACAAATCAAGTCTGTCTGTGTTCATCTGTCTGTCACTGACGGTGTGTGTCCATCTGATTTTCCAGATGCTGGTGACCACCCCTGAGAAGTGGGACGTGGTGACCAGGAAGAGCGTTGGGGACGTGGCCCTGTCCCAGATTGTAAAGCTCCTCATCCTGGACGAGGTGCATCTGCTACACGAGGACAGAGGACCAGTTCTGGAGAGCCTGGTAGCCAGGACACTACGACAGGTTAGTCCCTCTCTTGTCTCAGCATAAGTCTCTAAAAAATATAAATATATATTGGTAGCACTGGTGCTCCCAACTTTAAAAGTTAATAGCACAAAATAAAATGTAGGAACACCAGAAAAGCAGATTTTTAAATTGATTTGAGATAAAGCCTGTATTGGCCATTTATTAATTATATCTACTTTTGAAGCACATGGTGTGGCTAGAAACTATAAACCTTTAAATACTTTGTTTATTGTCAATTATTATATATATATTTTTAACCTTAAACAGTAACCTATCCAACAATAACCTATTAAAAGCAGTTCTGTAGCAATGAGGTTTGTGCAGTAGGCTATAGGCCCAATACATTATCACTGCATATTGGCTATGCTGGAATTGCCCTGCCAATGTTGTTCTTCTCAGATGATTTAAGTACTTCAAAACGTATGGTTTATGATCACACCGGTTCTAGATCAGTTGGTGTATTACTTGTGAAGCCCAGCTGAGTGAGCATACATTTTAATAATGTGCTTTTTTTATTTATTTCACTGGAGTGATGGTCAGTTTCAGCGGGGGGGCGCAGCAGAGGGTCTGCCTCTCACCATCCCTCTGCTCTCCCTCTCTCCGCTGAGACTGACTGTGACCAAAAAGGGACGTCATCCAGCTGATGGTGAAACTCGAGTCTCATGCTCAAATTCATGTTACTCCTATGACCAGTGGAAGTGAAATATTCCTCCATATAAAAATAGACACAAGTTGCCAATAATAACAATGCAAACATTTCGATACGTTTTGCTGCTCATTCATTGCAGCTGCAGTGCTGGTTGAAATGCGAGTGGAAGAAGGGAGAAGCTCATTTAATGGCGTATAAAAGTGTTCAATAAAAAGTGGTTACAGTGTTGAATAAAACTGTAAACGTGAACTGACTTTGCTCTCTAGTCATTGTTTTAAAATCTCACAGCATCAATTTAGCTGGGCATCGACTGCAGACACGGTAATCTGAGCCATCCGATTGGCCAGCTGTAGGCCTATAGGTGCACTTGATTTGCTCTCTGGGCTGGCGAGTATGGCACTCCGAGGCAGCGGCACAGCGAAGCCGAATCATAACAATTATTCTGGGTGATCACATGGTTTTGCAGTCTTACTGGTGCCCCCAAAATACAATTCCAGGTCGTACAGCAAAATATTTTCGAGCATATGCGACCAAAATGGTCATGGTCTCCTTACCAAAATGGTCGCACTTTAGAGCCCTGGTCCCAGCCCTTATCCTACCTTGTCCCCTCTCACCACACTAGCCTGGTGGTCAGCCCACTCCGACAGGTCAGTCCCTCCCTCTATCATTACACTAGGGTCTCCTCACCATGGTGAACCTTATGCACAAGGACATTCATATTAATATTAGTACAACACAGTCATTCTCATTCAACCATATCAGGTTTCTGTCATTGTTAAACATTGTAAGGGTTTTGTCTAGTCTTGGTTTGTGGAGCTGTGTGTTTACCTCAGTCAGAGTCAGTGATTTAGCTTTAGTTAGCCTGTCTGTCTGTGGGCTGTGCTGCCTGTGCTTTGTGTTTCTGCGTCTGAGTGGGATGCCTGATTCCCTCTTATGATGATTGACAGCGTCCTGCGAGGGATCAGCCCGGCCGTTTGGGATATTAGAGTGATTATGCAAATTTAGACAGCCTGGGAAATGGGAGCCATCGTTCTGGAGTGTCCCGCAACCGTGTTCCATTGTGACGAGCCTGCGTCAGGTGTCAATCCCAGCCAGGGAGGAAATGAATAAATGGAGCGGGGATAGAGAGATGCATGGTAGGAATTTTCACGGTCTCCTAGGTGACGAGGGATTGGAATTGGGCAGACACACACACACACATCAATATACCAATATGAATGTTAAAATATTGATGATAGACATAAAAGTTGGAGATGAAAGAGAGGAGTGTTGAGAGCAAAATGGAGAAATAGACCGATCAGAGAGGGGAGAGACTGAGAGAAGGATACTGACAGGATATATTGCTGCTTTTTATTTATTTATTTATTTTAGTGTGCTGTGACGTCGGGGACCTCTGGGTGGGTAAGGTTAACCGTCAGGTAATTGAAAAGCAGTCTGTACGTCTGACCGCTGTTGACTCCGTTCACAGCCTATTCATGTGCAGCTCTAGCTGCTATCGCTGGAGAAGGGCTGAGGGAGTGTCCTGTGAGGCCACACCCCTACCTAGAGACTCTCCTAGACCGCACACTGCTGCCTCTTTGTCTGTCTCTTTGCATTTGTCTAGGGTGTTATAAACACTATAACTAGCGTTTGTCACAGAGCCGTGGGCTGTTATGAAGGCATATAACATGTCTTATAATGCATTATGACTGTTAATTTGGCCTATACACAGGCAGGTACTTCAGAGGCAGTGTGTTGAGTTTTTTTGCACATAAAATCCAAGATGGATCCAACCGTCCTGAGTAGCACAGCAGAAATGTCTTTCCTGTGTTTCTCCAGCCAGCGTTTGTAATTAAGGTGTTTGTGCCGTACTGGAGCCAACAGTCAACAGCACATTGGAAGGTGTCTTTAAGACACTGTGAATTATTGATTGGCGCACAGTAAGCAAGATTGTCGCCTCTGGAAGTACAAAAAGGAGTCACCTCATCAATTAAACATGACGAGGTAGAGAGGAAACGACACAAGAGTTCTCCGAAGGAGAAGGACAGGGTCTTTAGTTCTCTGGTTTCCAAGAAGAGACAAATCAGTCAGAGCACAGACAGCACTGCAGCCACTGGGCTCAGTTGTAGAGCCTTCCAGGGAAGTCTGTGGGGATCCAGTAACCCTAAAGCTGTGGTCTGCTCTACAAGTCTTCAGGCCACAGTCATAACCCTAAATCATATCTCATATATGATCATCTCAATATGTGGGGGCGGCAGCGTAGCCCAGTGGTTAGAGCGTTGGACTAGTAACCGGAAGGTTGCGAGTTCAAACCCCCGAGCTGACAAGGTACAAATCTGTCGTTCTGCCCCTGAACAGGCAGTTAACCCACTGTTCCCAGGCCATCATTGAAAATAAGAATGTGTTCTTAACTGACTTGCCTGGTTATATAAAGGTAAAATTTAAAAAATTTAATTTAGGTTAACCATCGAAGTTGCGGTAACTTTGATCCAGAACACACAGGAGTACATGGAACAACCAGACTTCAGATGGACCTATAAACCATTGGAGAAACGCGCTCAGGCCACAGTAGAGAAATCCACCATATCTTTTTCCTCCTCAACTATCCACATAAGAAACCGGAGTCTTTCTCCCTCCCAAAGATGTTTAGTAATTGTGTTTTTTTTCTTCTTTTTTTGGAAGTCGACATACTTAGCATCCATTCCTACCCACAATACTCCAGGAGTTGAAGGACCCCAAACCCTAACTACACACACACACACACAAACTCTCACACGCGCACACACACATCCCTCCTGTCCAATTACCGCTACACCTGACAGGCTAACCTAATTGTTAATGTTTTCTGCTGGAGGAACCACGGCTGGTGCTCCTGACACAGGAGGAACAGGGTGCTTAAGTTCACATCTTTTAACCTCATGAATATGGAGTTCTCTGCCTCTAAATTAAGTCGAGGCTCTAAAGGATGTTTTATTTTCCTCCTTTCTCTTTATGTAAATATAGGATGATCACTGAAGCAGTTATCACGTGATGTTTTGCTTGTCAAAGTTTTAGTTTATTTAATTTTCTCCCGTCGTCAGGCAGACTCACCCCAGGCTTTATATTGCTCCGGAGATAAACATTTGGTTATTACCTGCATTTTAAAACCCGTTCATCACTGGAGGCATTAGTGTGGATGGCTCTTTGGTAAAGTATCATAGATGCAGAAGTGTTGAAAACTGTATAATGAACTATCGCTGATCATGTAATGTGTTGGTATTGCTGAAACACTGAATAGACTATCTGGGACAAAGCTCAGGGAAAGCAGCCGCCCTCGAGAGCCCATTAAGTGAGAGTAATGGAGAAATGGTGTGTGTAAGAAGCCCACTATCCACTCAACCAGGCTGACTTGGGCACTGTTAATGAACATAATGTGTATCTACAGTATGGGCCGCTTTGTTACCACTGTGCTGACACAGTGCTGTGTGTGTGTTAGGCTGGTCCGGGCCAGGACTATCGGCTGCCAGGGATTGGCTGGGCCCTATCTTGATAGAGGGTATAGACGGGTACTGCATCACATTAAGCCTTACCAATCTTCCCTGTCACACTCACCTCAGAAGGCAAGGAGATGGGCCTCTCACACATACACTCACGCTCTCTCCCTCGCTTCTCTCTGTCTGCATCTATCTGTTCTCTCCCTCGCTTCTCTCTGTCTGCATCTATCTGTTCTCTCCCTCGCTGCTCTCTGTCTGCATCTATCTGTTCTCTCCCTCGCTTCTCTCTGTCTGCATCTATCTGTTCTCTCTCCCTCGCTGCTCTCTGTCTGCATCTATCTGTTCTCTCCCTCGCTGCTCTCTGTCTGCATCTATCTGTTCTCTCCCTCGCTGCTCTCTGTCTGCATCTATCTGTTCTCTCCCTCGCTGCTCTCTGTCTGCATCTATCTGTTCTCTCCCTCGCTGCTCTCTGTCTGCATCTATCTGTTCTCTCTCCCTCGCTGCTCTCTGTCTGCATCTCTGTTCTCTCCCTCGCTGCTCTCTGTCCGCATCTATCTGTTCTCTCTCCCTCGCTGCTCTCTGTCTGCATCTCTGTTCTCTCCCTCGCTGCTCTCTGTCTGCATCTCTGTTCTCTCTCGCTCGCTTTCTTTCTCTCCCATTCGCATTCTCTCTCCCACACACACAGACAAACCTACATGGTCTTTCTCTCTCTGAAGTGTTTGCACGTAGCCCACCTCTCGTGTAAGACAGCACTTCTCTCACTTCTTCCCTGTCGAGGAGACTGGTGTAGTGAAGCATCCAGGTTGGATCCAAATCACCTACTGAAATCACTGTGTCATGACTGGTGAAGTCCAGTCACATTGTGATGTCGTCATTCTGGGACTTTGCTGTAAGATGTCCATTCAGAGTACGTCACCATGGTGTGAGCTTGGTGTGGGTTTATTCCAGGTGGAGTCAACCCAGAGTATGATCCGTATCCTGGGTCTGTCGGCCACGCTGCCCAACTACCTGGACGTGGCCTCCTTCCTCCACGTCAACCCCTACATCGGACTCTTCTACTTCGACAGCCGCTTCAGACCCGTGCCCCTCGGACAGAGCTTCGTCGGCATCAAGTCCACCAACAAGGTGACACACACACACACACACACACACACACACACACACACACTGCTAACACGCATCAAGCTGACCATACTGCCAGAACTCATGTGTCTTTAGCAGGGCCAGGAGTTTTGTTTTACCACGTTCTTCTGAATCATTTGACCTGGTCAAACGTAGGGGAAAGGGGATACCTAGTGAGTTGCTCAACTGAATGCATTCAACTGAAATGTGTTTTCTTCATTTAACCCAACCCCTCTGAATCAGAAAAGTGGGGGCTGCCTTAATCGATATCCGTGTCATCGGTACCCGGATAGCAGTTGTTGTCGGGAAGTAACTGCCTTGCTCAAGGGCAGAATGGCAGGTTCGATTCGAACCAGCGACCTTTCGTTTACTCGGCCAATGCTCTTAAACCGTTCTAACACAGCTAATATGTGTTCCTCTCAGATCCAGCAGCTTCATGATATGGAGGAGGTTTGCTATGATAAGGTTCTGGAGCAGATCAGAAATGGACATCAGGTAAGGCTCTCTGTACTGTACTGTATGTGTGTGTTAGTCTGTCTCCCTCTCCAGCCCCCAGCTGACTCACTCCCCCAGCTTCCAGAGTTGTGAATTCATCCATTTCCACTTAGCCCCATCTGCGCTGTGTGTTGAGTTCCCAGTCCAACCTGCTGGTTCTGTCTGTATCCCCTTAACATATACCCACACACCTATGCGAACAACAGGTACCAACACTTGTGTGTGTGTACACATTGTCTCATTCAAACACACACAGTGCACAAGTAAATTAATCTACACACAGTTTGCCTACAGTCAATACATGTTTTTAAAAGGATCTGAAATACTGTACCAGGTTCTGGTATCTGAATTGGAAAATGTGGTTTGTGTTTTCAGTCTCACAGTCGGCGAGTCTAGATGTGATGTCATCTTTCTGTCTGTGGGTCACAGCCCTGAAGCCAAAACTCTCCAATAGGGAGCATCTGTCTAGGCTCCATATTAAATTGTCAGAAATGGCTGTGACATATATTAATTTCATCTGGGAGGGTGATAGATGGAATTGTCTGGATGAAGCCCCCTGGCCCTCCTGTGCTGGGGTTTCAGCCCGGCAGACGGAACTTTAATAAGCTCTCAAACCAGCAGTTACCGTGGACGCTTCCCTCCTCACAGCTCTGCACTGATAAAACAGCTTCAATAAATAACAGTTTGCTGCAGTGGGCCCACAGCGAGGAGATGGAAGAGACGCCAGGCTAGGCTACGCTGCTCAATCTGTGCTAACCCCTGCTTAGTATAGGTAACCCTGCAGAAAGAGTTTGAACTTGAAGCTTATTAATAGAATAGACTGTTTGATGATATAACATTGACATATCGTGTGTGTGTGTGTGTGTGTGTGTGTGTGTGTGTGTGTGTGTGTGTGTGTGTGCGTGTGCGTGTGCGTGTGTGTGTGTGTGATGTACAGCATCACATTAAGAGAATGTTTCACTTCAACTGGCGTTGCTGCCGCAAGTCATTTCCAAACCCCAGACATTCTGTAATTTCTTAAGTCACTGTGCTGAGGAGATGAAACTATCCAGCTAGGCCCTGCTGCTGCTGCCTTCAACATGGCTGAATGATGACACATTATACTTGAAGTGAAAGAAAATAAGTTTCAAGCTGACATTTCAAAATGTTTTGAGCTTGTAATGCATCATAATTAGAGGTCGACCGATTATGATTTTTCACCGCCGATACCGATTATTGGAGGACCAAAAAAAAAAAACGATACTGATTAATCGGACGATTTACATGTTTTAAATTGATAATAATGACAATTACAACAATACTGAATGAACATTATTTTAACTTAATATAATACATCAATAAAATCAATTTATCCTCAAGTAAATAATGAAACATGTTCAATTTGGTTTAAATAATGCAAAAACAAAGTGTTGGAGAAGAAAGTAAAAGTGCAATATGTGCTATATAAGAAAGCTAACGTTTCAGTTCCTTGCTCAGAACATGAGAACATATGAAAGCTGGTGGTTCCTTTTAACAAGATTCTTCAATATTCCCAGGTAAGAAGTTTTAGGTTGTAGTTATTGTAGGAATTATAGGACTATTTCCCTCTATGCCATTTGTATTTCATTAACCTTTGACTATTGGATGTTCTTATAGGCACTTTAGTATTGCCAGTGTAACAGTATAGCTTCCGTCCCTCTCCTCGCTCCTCCCTGGGCTTGAACTAGCAACACAACGACAACAGCCACCATCGAAGCAGCGTTACCCATGCAGAGCAAGGGAAACAACCACCCCAAGGCTCAGAGCGACTGAAGTTTGAAACGCTATTAGCACCACTAGCTAACTAGCCAGCCATTTCACTTCGGTTACACCAGCCTCATCTCGGGAGTTGATAGGCTTGAAGTCATAAACAGCGCAATGCTTGATGCACAATGAAGAGCTGCTGGCAAATCGCACGAAAGTGCTGTTTTAATTCATGTTTACGCGCCTGCTTCTGCCTTCCACCGCTCAGTCAGATACTTAAATACTTGTATGCTCAGTCAGATTATATGCAACGCAGGACACGCTAGATAATATCTAGTAATATCATCAACCATGTATAGTTAACTAGTGATTATGATTGATTGTTTTTTATAGGATAAGTTTAATCCTAGCTAGCAACTTACCTTGGCTTACTGCATTCGCGTAACAGGCAGTCTCCTTGTGGAGTGCAACGAGAGAGAGGCAGGTCGTTATTGTGTTGGACTAGTTAACTGTAAGGTTGCAAGATTGGTTCCCCGAGCTGACAAGGTGAAAATCTGTCGTTCTGCCCCTGAACAAGGCAGTTAACCCACCGTTCCTAGGCAGTCATTGAAAATAAGTATCTGTTCTTAACTGACTTGCCTAGTTAAATAAAATGTATAAAATAATAATAATAATATTAATTCAAATAAAAAAATTGGCAAATCGGAGCCCTCTTCAAAAAAATTAAAATCGTCCCTAATTAATTGGCCATTCCGATTAATCGGTCGACCTCTAATCATAATGCATCATGTAAAATGTGCCACAACATATTCAGCACAGCAGAGAGCACAGGTGGCTCTCCTGTCTCACAAACTCATTTGACTGCTGCTATTGGACAAACTATACTTACTGGAATATACATTTTAATATACATTTAAACGGGGCGGCAGCGTAGCCTAGTGGTTAGAGCGTTGGACTAGTAACCGGAAGGTTGCAAGTTCAAACTCCCGAGCTGACAAGGTACAAATCTGTCGTTCTGCCCCTGAACAGGCAGTTAACCCACTGTTCCCAGGCCGTCATTGAAAATAAGAATGTGTTCTTAACTGACTTGCCTGGTTAAATAAAGGTTAACATTTTTTTATTTTTATAATAATAATAATAATAATAATAAAATCCCCCTTCCAACGCTCTATTTCTCTATTTCTCTGTGTGTGTGTGTCCAGTGACGTAGTGGTAAAAAATATTAGGTGGGTAAACTGACATTTTCTGAGACGCATTATGATACATTACATTACTACCGGCCAAGGCATCCATCCCTAACCCGGACGACGCTAGGCCAATGGTGCGTCGCCCCATGGACCTCCCGGTCGCGGCCGGCTGCGACAGAGCCTGGGCTCGAACCCAGAGTTTCTGGTGGCACAGCTAGCACTGCGATGCAATGCCCTAGACCACTGCGCCACCCGGATTACATTACATTATGATACATTACATTATGATACAGTGACAGAGGAGGGATAACACTTCTGAGCTCTGCAGCAGAACCGAAATCAATGGTGGCACATTATCTGTTATGAGGCTCCCTCTGTGACTGGTACAAAGACAGAGGAAGGAAATATACCCTTCAGGCCTGTACTCACACACACAGACACACACACACTCACACATGGATATTAACATGCTATCTCTTATCTCCTCTCCCACTGTCTCTCATATTCTCTCTCCCTCCGTCCTCTCTCTAGTCCCTTTATAGTGTCCTTAAAATACAAGGGAAGTAGGTAGGGAGGGAGGGAGGGAGAGTCCTTTGCCTCCATCTCATAACTGTCTTGTATTTCTGTTATTGATTGTTTTGTCCGTGGTATTGACTGTTTTACAAGGGCAAACTGAGTGTAATAGGAAAATGACAGCCCTTCTCTGTCCTTTTAACAAAAGATTAAAATGGCACCATGACCTTCTTCTGTTCTCATACAGTACTGCAGGAGAGAAGTATCTGCAGTCACAATGGATCTTTATTGTGGCAAGGAACAGCACTGCACAGTAGTGCTTTTAGATGAGAGGAATGTTGTAGCAAACAGTATGGTTTGACCTCTACCGCTATTTCTCTGTGTTTTGACCTTTGACCCCAGACTGATCTGTGTCTGTGTTCTCTGCGTCTTCCAGGTGATGGTGTTTGTCTATGCTCAAGACTGACTTCTCTCAGTCCTCTGTGTTTTCCCCTTTGACCCAGACTGACCCGTGTCTCTGTTCTCTGTGTGACCCAGGTGATGGTGTTTGTCCACGCTCGTAATGCCACAGTGAGGACAGCCATGGGGCTGATCGAGATGGCTAAGAACCGGGGAGAGTCTTCCTTCTTCCAGCCAGACCATGGACCTGACTACGGCCAGTGTGAGAAATCAGTAAGGAACATGCATTGGTTTATTTCTGTTTCAGGTGAGGAGTAACTACTGGTTAGGAGTAGACGTGGGTTAGGAGTAACTACTGGTTTGGAGTAGACGTGGGTTATGAGTAACTACTGGTTAGGAGTAGACGTGGGTTAGGAGTAACTACTGGTTAGGAGTAGACGTGGGTTATGAGTAACTACTGGTTAGGAGTAGACGTGGGTTAGGAGTAACTACTGGTTAGGAGTAGACGTGGGTTAGGAGTAACTACTGGTTAGGAGTAGACGTGGGTTATGAGTAACTACTGGTTAGGAGTAGACGTGGGTTAGGAGTAACTACTGGTTAGGAGTAGACGTGGGTTAGGAGTAACTACTGGTTAGGAGTAGACGTGGGTTAGGAGTAACTACTGGTTAGGAGTAGACGTGGGTTAGGAGTAACTACTGGTTAGGAGTAGACGTGGGTTAGGAGTAACTACTGGTTAGGAGTAGACGTGGGTTAGGAGTAACTATTGGTTAGGAGTAGACATGGGTTAAGAGTAACTACTGGTTAGGAGTAGACGTGGGTTAGGAGTAACTACTGGTTAGGAGTAGACGTGGGTTAGGAGTAACTACTGGTTAGGAGTAGACGTGGGTTAGGAGTAACTACTGGTTAGGAGTAGACCTTGGTTAGGAGTAACTACTGGTTAGGAGTAGACCTGGGTTAGGAGTAAATACTGGTTAGGAGTAGAAGTGAGATAGTGTTGGCTGCAGGGATTGTCAGGACCATCTGAGTCTTTACATGGAGCACAGGTACAGTGTGCCAGGGTTAAGAGGCTTACATGAGTTCACGTTAGATAAAGGTAAGCTATGTTACTATACCTGGACACACACACTAATCACCATTCTTCTAGACAGTGTTGACTCAATTCAGTGCACCACTGCTGTAGACTGTTACTCCTACCCCTGTTTATCGTAATAGTGTTTGAGTGGACTAAATTAACTGTATCTGTAGACTCCAGTCTACTGGAGAGTGTACTAAAGTTACTGTAACTATAGACTCCAGTCTACTGGAGAGTGTACTAAAGTAACTATCTATAGACTCCAGTCTACTGGAGAGTGTACTAAAGTTACTGTATCTGTAGGCTCCAGTCTACTGGAGAGTGTACTAAAGTAACTGTAACTATAGACTCCAGACTACTGGAGAGTGTACTAAAGTTACTGTATCTGTAGACTCCAGACTACTGGAGAGTGTACTAAAGTAACTGTAACTATAGACTCCAGACTACTGGAGAGTGTACTAAAGTTACTGTATCTGTAGACTCCAGACTACTGGACAGTGTACTAAAGTAACTGTAACTATAGACTCCAGACTACTGGAGAGTGTACGAAAGGAACTGTAACTATAGACTCCAGACTACTGGAGAGTTTACTAAAGTAACTATATCTATAGACTCCAGTCTACTGGAGAGTGTACTACAGTTACTGTAACTATAGACTCCAGTCTACTGGAGAGTGTACTAAAGTTTCTGTAACTATAGACTCCTGTCTACTGGAGAGTGTACTAAATTAACTGTATCTGCAGACTCGAGTGTACTAAAGTAACTGTAACTATAGACTCCAGACTACTGGAAAGTGTACTAAAGTAACTGTATCTGCAGACTCCAGTCTACTGGAGAGTGTACTAAAGTTACTGTAACTATAGACTCCAGTCTACTGGAGAGTGTACTAAAGTAACTGTAACTATAGACTCCAGACTACTGGAGTGTGTACTAAAGTTACTGTAACTATAGACTCCAGTCTACTGGAGAGTGTACTAAAGTAACTGTATCTGTAGACTCCAGTCTACTGGAGAGTGTACGAAAGTAACTGTATCTGCAGACTCCAGTCTACTGGAGAGTGTACTAAAGGAAATGTAACTATAGACTCCAGACTACTGGAGAGTGTACTAAAGTTACTGTATCTGTAGACTCCAGACTACTGGAGAGTGTACTAAAGTTACTGTATCTGTAGACTCCAGACTACTGGAGAGTGTACTAAAGTAACTGTAACTATAGACTCCAGACTACTGGAGAGTGTACGAAAGGAACAGTAACTATAGACTCCAGACTACTGGAGAGTGTACTAAAGTAACTATATCTATAGACTCCAGTCTACTGGAGAGTGTACTACAGTTACTGTAACTATAGACTCCAGTCTACTGGAGAGTGTACTAAAGTTTCTGTAACTATAGACTCCTGTCTACTGGAGAGTGTACTAAATTAACTGTATCTGCAGACTCGAGTGTACTAAAGTAACTGTAACTATAGACTCCAGTCTACTGGAGAGTGTACTAAAGTAACTGTATCTGTAGACTCCAGTCTACTGGAGAGTGTACGAAAGTAACTGTATCTGCAGACTCCAGTCTACTGGAGAGTGTACTAAAGGAAATGTAACTATAGACTCCAGACTACTGGAGAGTGTACTAAAGTAACTGTATCTATAGACTCCAGTCTACTGGAGAGTGTACTACAGTTACTGTAACTATAGACTCCAGTCTACTGGAGAGTGTACTAAAGTAACTATATCTGTAGACTCCAGTCTACTGGAGTGTGTACTAAAGTTACTGTAACTATAGACTCCAGTCTATTGGAGAGTGTACTAAAGTTACTGTAACTATAGACTCCAGTCTACTGGAGAGTGTACTAAAGTTACTGTAACTATAGACTCCAGACTACTGGAGTGTGTACTAAAGTAACTGTAACAATGGACTCCAGTCTACTGGAGTGTGTACTAAAGTTACTGTAACTATAGACTCCAGTCTACTGGAGAGTGTACTAAAGTAACTGTACCTGTAGACTCCAGTCTACTGGAGAGTGTACTAAAGTAACTGTAACAATGGACTCCAGTCTACTGGAGAGTGTACTAAAGTTACTGTATATGTAGACTCCAGTCTACTGGAGAGTGTACTAAAGTAACTAACTATAGACTCCAGACTACTGGAGAGTGTACTAAAGTTACTGTAACTATAGACTCCAGTCTACTGGAGAGTGTACTAAAGTAACTGTATCTGTAGACTCCAGTCTACTGGAGAGTGTACGAAAGTAACTGTATCTGCAGACTCCAGTCTGCTGGAGAGTGTACTAAAGGAAATGTAACTATAGACTCCAGACTACTGGAGAGTGTACTAAAGTAACTGTATCTATAGACTCCAGTCTACTGGAGAGTGTACTAAAGTAACTATATCTGTAGACTCCAGTCTACTGGAGTGTGTACTAAAGTTACTGTAACTATAGACTCCAGTCTATTGGAGAGTGTACTAAAGTTACTGTAACTATAGACTCCAGTCTACTGGAGAGTGTACTAAAGTTACTGTAACTATAGACTCCAGACTACTGGAGTGTGTACTAAAGTAACTGTAACAATGGACTCCAGTCTACTGGAGTGTGTACTAAAGTTACTGTAACTATAGACTCCAGTCTACTGGAGAGTGTACTAAAGTAACTGTATCTGTAGACTCCAGTCTACTGGAGAGTGTACTAAAGTAACTGTAACAATGGACTCCAGTCTACTGGAGAGTGTACTAAAGTAACTAACTGTATCTGCAGACTCCAGTCTACTGGAGAGTGTACTAAAGTTACTGTATATGTAGACTCCAGTCTACTGGAGAGTGTACTAAAGTAACTAACTATAGACTCCAGACTACTGGAGAGTGTACTACAGTTACTGTAACTATAGACTCCAGTCTACTGGAGAGTGTACTAAAGTTTCTGTAACTATAGACTCCTGTCTACTGGAGAGTGTACTAAATTAACTGTATCTGCAGACTCGAGTGTACTAAAGTGACTGTAACTATAGACTCCAGACTACTGGAAAGTGTACTAAAGTAACTGTATCTGTAGACTCCAGTCTACTGGAGAGTGTACTAAAGTAACTGTAACAATGGACTCCAGTCTACTGGAGAGTGTACTAAAGTAACTAACTGTATCTGCAGACTCCAGTCTACTGGAGAGTGTACTAAAGTAACTGTAACTATAGACTCCAGACTACTGGAGTGTGTACTAAAGTTACTGTAACTATAGACTCCAGTCTACTGGAGAGTGTACTAAAGTAACTGTATCTGTAGACTCCAGTCTACTGGAGAGTGTACTAAAGTAACTGTATCTGCAGACTCCAGTCTACTGGAGAGTGTACTAAAGGAAATGTAACTATAGACTCCAGACTACTGGAGAGTGTACTAAAGTAACTGTATCTATAGACTCCAGTCTACTGGAGAGTGTACTAAAGTAACTATATCTGTAGACTCCAGTCTACTGGAGTGTGTACTAAAGTTACTGTAACTATAGACTCCAGTCTATTGGAGAGTGTACTAAAGTTACTGTAACTATAGACTCCAGTCTACTGGAGAGTGTACTAAAGTTACTGTAACTATAGACTCCAGACTACTGGAGAGTGTACTAAAGTTACTGTAACTATAGACTCCAGACTACTGGAGTGTGTACTAAAGTAACTGTAACAATGGACTCCAGTCTACTGGAGTGTGTACTAAAGTTACTGTAACTATAGACTCCAGTCTACTGGAGAGTGTACTAAAGTAACTGTAACAATGGACTCCAGTCTACTGGAGAGTGTACTAAAGTAACTAACTGTATCTGCAGACTCCAGTCTACTGGAGAGTGTACTAAAGTAACTGTAACTATAGACTCCAGACTACTGGAGTGTGTACTAAAGTTACTGTAACTATAGACTCCAGTCTACTGGAGAGTGTACTAAAGTAACTGTATCTGTAGACTCCAGTCTACTGGAGAGTGTACTAAAGTAACTGTATCTGCAGACTCCAGTCTACTGGAGAGTGTACTAAAGGAAATGTAACTATAGACTCCAGACTACTGGAGAGTGTACTAAAGTAACTGTATCTATAGACTCCAGTCTACTGGAGAGTGTACTAAAGTAACTATATCTGTAGACTCCAGTCTACTGGAGTGTGTACTAAAGTTACTGTAACTATAGACTCCAGTCTATTGGAGAGTGTACTAAAGTTACTGTAACTATAGACTCCAGTCTACTGGAGAGTGTACTAAAGTTACTGTAACTATAGACTCCAGACTACTGGAGTGTGTACTAAAGTAACTGTAACAATGGACTCCAGTCTACTGGAGTGTGTACTAAAGTTACTGTAACTATAGACTCCAGTCTACTGGAGAGTGTACTAAAGTAACTGTATCTGTAGACTCCAGTCTACTGGAGAGTGTACTAAAGTAACTGTAACAATGGACTCCAGTCTACTGGAGAGTGTACTAAAGTAACTAACTGTATCTGCAGACTCCAGTCTACTGGAGAGTGTACTAAAGTTACTGTATATGTAGACTCCAGTCTACTGGAGAGTGTACTAAAGTAACTAACTATAGACTCCAGACTACTGGAGAGTGTACTACAGTTACTGTAACTATAGACTCCAGTCTACTGGAGAGTGTACTAAAGTTTCTGTAACTATAGACTCCTGTCTACTGGAGAGTGTACTAAATTAACTGTATCTGCAGACTCGAGTGTACTAAAGTAACTGTAACTATAGACTCCAGACTACTGGAAAGTGTACTAAAGTAACTGTATCTGCAGACTCCAGTCTACTGGAGAGTGTACTAAAGTTACTGTAACTATAGACTCCAGTCTACTGGAGAGTGTACTAAAGTAACTGTAACTATAGACTCCAGACTACTGGAGAGTGTACTAAAGTTACTGTAACTATAGACTCCAGTCTACTGGAGAGTGTACTAAAGTAACTGTAACTATAGACTCCAGACTACTGGAGTGTGTACTAAAGTTACTGTAACTATAGACTCCAGTCTACTGGAGAGTGTACTACAGTTACTGTAACTATAGACTCCAGTCTACTGGAGAGTGTACGAAAGTAACTGTATCTGTAGACTCCAGTCTACTGGAGAGTGTATGAAAGTAACTGTATCTGCAGACTCCAGTCTACTGGAGAGTGTACTAAAGGAAATGTAACTATAGACTCCAGACTACTGGAGACTGTACTAAAGTAACTGTATCTATAGACTCCAGTCTACTGGAGAGTGTACTACAGTTACTGTAACTATAGACTCCAGTCTACTGGAGAGTGTACTAAAGTAACTATATCTGTAGACTCCAGTCTACTGGAGTGTGTACTAAAATTACTGTAACTATAGACTCCAGTCTATTGGAGAGTGTACTAAAAGTTACTGTAACTATAGACTCCAGTCTACTGGAGAGTGTACTAAAGTTACTGTAACTATAGACTCCAGACTACTGGAGTGTGTACTAAAGTAACTGTAACAATGGACTCCAGTCTACTGGAGTGTACTAAAGTTACTGTAACTATAGACTCCAGTCTACTGGAGAGTGTACTAAAGTAACTGTATCTGTAGACTCCAGTCTACTGGAGTGTGTACTAAAGTTACTGTAACTATAGACTCCAGTCTATTGGAGAGTGTACTAAAGTTACTGTAACTATAGACTCCAGTCTACTGGAGAGTGTACTAAAGTTACTGTAACTATAGACTCCAGACTACTGGAGTGTGTACTAAAGTAACTGTAACAATGGACTCCAGTCTACTGGAGTGTGTACTAAAGTTACTGTAACTATAGACTCCAGTCTACTGGAGAGTGTACTAAAGTAACTGTACCTGTAGACTCCAGTCTACTGGAGAGTGTACTAAAGTAACTGTAACAATGGACTCCAGTCTACTGGAGAGTGTACTAAAGTAACTAACTGTATCTGCAGACTCCAGTCTACTGGAGAGTGTACTAAAGTTACTGTATATGTAGACTCCAGTCTACTGGAGAGTGTACTAAAGTAACTAACTATAGACTCCAGACTACTGGAGAGTGTACTACAGTTACTGTAACTATAGACTCCAGTCTACTGGAGAGTGTACTAAAGTTTCTGTAACTATAGACTCCTGTCTACTGGAGAGTGTACTAAATTAACTGTATCTGCAGACTCGAGTGTACTAAAGTAACTGTAACTATAGACTCCAGACTACTGGAAAGTGTACTAAAGTAACTGTATCTGCAGACTCCAGTCTACTGGAGAGTGTACTAAAGTTACTGTAACTATAGACTCCAGTCTACTGGAGAGTGTACTAAAGTAACTGTAACTATAGACTCCAGACTACTGGAGAGTGTACTAAAGTTACTGTAACTATAGACTCCAGTCTACTGGAGAGTGTACTAAAGTAACTGTAACTATAGACTCCAGACTACTGGAGTGTGTACTAAAGTTACTGTAACTATAGACTCCAGTCTACTGGAGAGTGTACTAAAGTAACTGTATCTGTAGACTCCAGTCTACTGGAGAGTGTACTAAAGTAACTGTATCTGTAGACTCCAGTCTACTGGAGAGTGTACTAAAGTAACTGTATCTGCAGACTCCAGTCTACTGGAGAGTGTACTAAAGGAAATGTAACTATAGACTCCAGACTACTGGAGAGTGTACTAAAGTAACTGTATCTATAGACTCCAGTCTACTGGAGAGTGTACTACAGTTACTGTAACTATAGACTCCAGTCTACTGGAGAGTGTACTAAAGTAACTATATCTGTAGACTCCAGTCTACTGGAGTGTGTACTAAAATTACTGTAACTATAGACTCCAGTCTATTGGAGAGTGTACTAAAAGTTACTGTAACTATAGACTCCAGTCTACTGGAGAGTGTACTAAAGTTACTGTAACTATAGACTCCAGACTACTGGAGTGTGTACTAAAGTAACTGTAACAATGGACTCCAGTCTACTGGAGTGTGTACTAAAGTTACTGTAACTATAGACTCCAGTCTACTGGAGAGTGTACTAAAGTAACTGTATCTGTAGACTCCAGTCTACTGTAGAGTGTACTAAAGTAACTGTAACAATGGACTCCAGTCTACTGGAGAGTGTACTAAAGTTACTGTAACTATAGACTCCAGTCTACTGGAGAGTGTACTAAAAGTTACTGTAACTATAGACTCCAGTCTACTGGAGAGTGTACTAAAGTTACTGTAACTATAGACTCCAGACTACTGGAGTGTGTACTAAAGTAACTGTAACAATGGACTCCAGTCTACTGGAGAGTGTACTAAAGTTACTGTAACTATAGACTCCAGTCTACTGGAGAGTGTACTAAAGTTACTGTATCTGTAGACTCCAGTCTACTGGAGAGTGTACTAAAGTAACTGTATCTGCAGACTCCAGTCTACTGGAGAGTGTACTAAAGGAAATGTAACTATAGACTCCAGACTACTGGAGAGTGTACTAAAGTAACTGTATCTATAGACTCCAGTCTACTGGAGAGTGTACTACAGTTACTGTAACTATAGACTCCAGTCTATTGGAGAGTGTACTAAAGTTACTGTAACTATAGACTCCAGTCTACTGGAGAGTGTACTAAAGTTACTGTAACTATAGACTCCAGACTACTGGAGTGTGTACTAAAGTAACTGTAACAATGGACTCCAGTCTACTGGAGTGTGTACTAAAGTTACTGTAACTATAGACTCCAGTCTACTGGAGAGTGTACTAAAGTAACTGTATCTGTAGACTCCAGTCTACTGGAGAGTGTACTAAAGTAACTGTACCAATGGACTCCAGTCTACTGGAGAGTGTACTAAAGTAACTGTAACAATGGACTCCAGTCTACTGGAGAGTGTACTAAAGTTACTGTATATGTAGACTCCAGTCTACTGGAGAGTGTACTAAAGTAACTAACTATAGACTCCAGACTACTGGAGAGTGTACTAAAGTTACTGTAACTATAGACTCCAGTGTACTGGAGAGTGTACTAAAGTTACTGTAACAATGGACTCCAGTGTACTAAAGTTACTGTGTGTACTGTAAAGTGGCTGTGCGCTCCAAGGCTGGCTCTCCTCTTTGGCTCAGGCTACAGACAAACAACATTATTTATGAGCATTTATTCATGAGATTTAAAGGAGAGGAAAGTGAGAGAAATTGAGGTCAGGCACCTCTTTAGAGTGGGTTCCTAGGGGGAGAGCTGTAAACAAAGAGGAAGGATGTGTGTGAGAGTCAGAGGCCCTTTCTGCACCCGTAGATACCATGAACAAACTTTACAGCACTCAGATACAGGCCAATTAACAGGCCAGGGAAGTGAAGTGGAGCTCTGTCACTCGGCGTGTGTTGTCTAAGTGTTTTATCTACTGGGTGTTAGACTGCCTTCTACTTATGCTGTGAATAAGAACAGCACAGGTGTTGAATGTGCTTGAGGAGGACAGTACTGATATTTAACCTGTAGACCATGGAGTAGAGTTCTGGTTGAAGATGAAGACCGAGGCGGGCAGACAGACCGGCGGGCAGACAGACCGGCGGGCAGACAGACCGGCAGGCAGACAGACCGGCAATCAGACAGACCTACACACCTACAAATGTAGACAGACAGTCTAGTTTATGGTGTGTAGCCATAAAATGTTAAATTAGCATGCTATAGTCATTTAAATGGGTCTCTGTGTGTGTAGCTTGGCCCATGCTCTAGTCCAGTTGGACCCAACCAGACTCACTATTTCTTGTCCAGGTAGAGGAGCGTATGATCAGAACCTGCTGGTCAGAACCTGCTGGTCAGAACCTGCTGGTCATGATTGATTCTATTCATCCTGAGCCCATGGCTACAGTCAATCACACAGGACAGGGATCAATAGACAGCCGTGTGTGCGCACACACACACACACACACACACACACACACACACACACACACACACACACACACACACACACACACACACACACACACACACACACACACACACACACACACACACACACACACACACACACACACACACACACACACACACACACACCAGTGTCAGGGTTGGCCTGCTGCCCCCTCAGTGATTTCTGAAAGTCACTCTGCTCCTCTCCACCTCACACTACTCTACCACTGGGGCTACGGCATGGACCGCATTCTCACTGTGTGTGTCTTTTTGTGTGCATGTGTTGTGCGCACACACACTCTTAAGTAATGGTGTGTGTGCATGGAGAGTACACAGGGGTGTATCTGCAGCAGTCCTCACAGGACGACGGTTAGTCAGACTGTATGTCTCTCCGTATTTGAATCTCCCCCAGCAGAGAGAGAGAGAGAGCAGTACAGCAACATGAGGCAGAGTGATAAATCTACTAACCTTTCCTTTATTCCTCGGGGCCGGCCCAAGATTGATGTGCCTCTAATCTTCCCTCCTATTTATATGGGGAAATGTATAAATATACAAATCATATCACTTTTCACGCTTTGTAAATCCGCAAATACACATGAGAGATTATGTCGTGGCCTGGTTTGACAGAATGGATATGAATTAGTTGAAGATAGGGTGTGTGTGTATATGCCTGGGAATATTCATATTTAATTGTGTGAAGCACAATAATACACTTAATTATCTGTTGTTTATGATACATGTAAGACATCAGAAAAAAATAGACATCAGAAATAGACATCAGAAATATACATCAGAAATAGACAATAGGCATCAGAAATAGACATCAGAAATAGACAATAGACATCAGAAAGCTAATTAACTGTAAAGAGGACTGTGTGCCCCTGTTGAGCTGTGAATTCGACCCTCAGTACAGATGGGGCTGTAACACTTTTGTCAGTGATACAGTAAGATACAATTATTGTTACGTTCGTTTGATTTCTGATGTTAACCTTTAAATAGAGTAAACCCACGATTATAGCTAGTTGTTCCATGGTTTATACAGTATATGATTAAAGCTGGTTGTTCCATGGTTTATACTGTATATGATTAAAGCTGGTTGTTCCATGGTTTATACAGTATATTATTAAAGCTGGTTGTTCCATGGTTTATACAGTATATGATTAAAGCTGGTCGTTCCATGGTTTATACAGTATATTATTAAAGCTGGTTGTTCCATGGTTTATACAGTATATGATTAAAGCTGGTCGTTCCATGGTTTATACAGATTAAAGCTGGTTGTTCCATGGTTTATACAGTATATGATTAAAGCTGGTTGTTCCATGGTTTATACAGTATATTATTAAAGCTGGTTGTTCCATGGTTTATACAGTATATGATAAAAGCTGAGTCAATCACCACCAGCGGAGTCAATCACCACCTTCCGGAGACACCTGAAACCCCACCTCTTTAAGGAATACCTAGGATAGGATAAGTAATCCTTCTCACCCCCCTAAAAGATTTAGATGCACTATTGTAATGTGGCTGTTCCACTGGATGTCATAAGGTGAATGCACCAATTTGTAAGTCGCTCTGGATAAGAGCGTCTGCTAAATGACTTAAATGTAAATGTAAAGCTGGTCGTTCCATGGTTTATACAGTATATGATTAAAGCTGGTTGTTCCATGGTTTATACAGATTAAAGCTGGTTGTTCCATGGTTTTACAGTATATGATTAAAGCTGGTTGTTCCATGGTTTATACAGTATATGATTAAAGCTGGTTGTTCCATGGTTTATACAGTATATGATTAAAGCTGGTTGTTCCATGGTTTATACAGTATATGATTAAAGCTGGTTGTTCCATGGTTTATACAGCATATGATTAAAGCTGGTTGTTCCATGGTTTATACAGATTAAAGCTGGTTGTTCCATGGTTTATACAGATTAAAGCTGGTTGTTCCATGGTTTATACAGATTAAAGCTCATTGTTCCATGGTTTATACAGGTTAAAGCTTGTTGTTCCATGGTTTATACAGTATATGATTAAAGCTGGTTGTTCCATGGTTTATACAGATTAAAGCTGGTTGTTCCATGGTTTATACAGTATATGATTAAAGCTGGTTGTTCCATGGTTTATACAGTATATGATTAAAGCTGTTTGTTCCATGGTTTATACAGTATATGATTAAAGCTGGTTGTTCCATGGTTTATACAGATTAAAGCTCATTGTTCCATGGTTTATACAGGTTAAAGCTGGTTGTTCCATGGTTTATACAGTATATGATTAAAGCTGGTTGTTCCATGGTTTATACAGATTAAAGCTGGTTGTTCCATGGTTTATACAGATTAAAGCTGGTTGTTCCATGGTTTATACAGTATATGATTAAAGCTGGTTGTTCCATGGTTTATACAGTATATGATTAAAGCTGTTTGTTCCATGGTTTATACAGTATATGATTAAAGCTGGTTGTTCCATGGTTTATACAGTATATATGATTAAAGCTGGTTGTTCCATGGTTTATACAGTATATGATTAAAGCTCGTTGTTCCATGATTTATACAGCATATGATTAAAGCGGGTTGTTCCATGGTTTATACAGATTAAAGCTGGTTGTTCCATGGTTTATACAGATTAAAGCTGGTTGTTCCATGGTTTATACAGATTAAAGCTGGTTGTTCCATGGTTTATACAGATTAAAGCTGGTTGTTCCATGGTTTATACAGGTTAAAGCTGGTTGTTCCATGGTTTATACAGTATATGATTAAAGCTGGTTGTTCCATGGTTTATACAGTATATGATTAAAGCTGGTTGTTCCATGGTTTATACAGTATATGATTAAAGCTGGTTGTTCCATGGTTTATACAGTATATGATTAAAGCTGGTTGTTCCATGGTTTATACAGTATATATGATTAAAGCTGGTTGTTCCATGGTTTATACAGTATATGATTAAAGCTGGTTGTTCCATGGTTTATACAGTATATGATTAAAGCTGGTTGTTCCATGGTTTATACAGTATATGATTAAAGCTGGTTGTTCCATGGTTTATACAGTATATGATTAAAGCTGGTTGTTCCATGGTTTATACAGTATATTATTAAAGCTGTTTGTTCCATGGTTTATACAGTATATGATTAAAGCTGGTTGTTCCATGGTTTATACAGAATATGATTAAAGCTGGTTGTTCCATGGTTTATACAGTATATGATTAAAGCTGGTTGTTCCATGGTTTATACAGTATATGATTAAAGCTGGTTGTTCCATGGTTTATACAGTATATGATTAAAGCTGGTTGTTCCATGGTTTATACAGAATATGATTAAAGCTGGTTGTTCCATGGTTTATACAGATTAAAGCTGGTTGTTCCATTGTTTATACAGATTAAAGCTGGTTGTTCCATGGTATATACAGTATATGATTAAAGCTGGTTGTTCCATGGTTTATACAATATATATGATTAAAGCTGGTTATTCCATGGTTTATACAGCATATGATTAAAGCGGGTTGTTCCATGGTTTATACAGATTAAAGCTGGTTGTTCCATGGTTTATACAGATTAAAGATGGTTGTTCCATGGTTTATACAGGTTAAAGCTGGTTGTTCCATGGTTTATACAGTATATGATTAAAGCTGGTTGTTCCATGGTTTATACAGATTAAAGCTGGTTGTTCCATTGTTTATACAGATTAAAGCTGGTTGTTCCATTGTTTATACAGATTAAAGCTGGTTGTTCCATGGTTTATACAGTATATGATTAAAGCTGGTTGTTCCATGGTTTATACAGTATATGATTAAAGCTGGTTGTTCCATGGTTTATACAGTATATGATTAAAGCTGGTTGTTCCATGGTTTATACAGTATATGATTAAAGCTGGTTGTTCCATGGTTTATACAGTATATGATTAAAGCTGGTTGTTCCATGGTTTATACAGTATATGATTAAAGCTGGTTGTTCCATGGTTTATACAGTATATGATTAAAGCTGGTTGTTCCATGGTTTATACAGAATATGATTAAAGCTGGTTGTTCCATGGTTTATACAGATTAAAGCTGGTTGTTCCATTGTTTATACAGATTAAAGCTGGTTGTTCCATGGTTTATACAGTATATGATTAAAGCTGGTTGTTCCATGGTTTATACAGTATATGATTAAAGCTGGTTGTTCCATGGTTTATACAGCATATGATTAAAGCTGGTTGTTCCATGGTTTATACAGATTAAAGCTGGTTGTTCCATGGTTTATACAGATTAAAGCTGGTTGTTCCATGGTTTATACAGGTTAAAGCTGGTTGTTCCATGGTTTATACAGTATATGATTAAAGCTGGTTGTTCCATGGTTTATACAGGTTAAAGCTGGTTGTTCCATGGTTTATACAGTATATGATTAAAGCTGGTTGTTCCATGGTTTATACAGATTAAAGCTGGTTGTTCCATGGTTTATACAGTATATGATTAAAGCTGGTTGTTCCATGGTTTATACAGTATATGATTAAAGCTGGTAGTTCCAAGGTTTATACAGCATATGATTAAATCTGGTTGTTCCATGGTTTATACAGTATATGATTAAAGCTGGTTGTTCCATGGTTTATACAGTATATGATTAAAGCTGGTTGTTCCATGGTTTATACCGTATATGATTAAAGCTGGTTGTTCCATGGTTTATACAGTATATGATTAAAGCTGGTTGTTCCATGATTTATACAGTATATGATTAAAGCTGGTTGTTCCATGGTTTATACAGTATATGATTAAAGCTGGTTGTTCCATGGTTTATACAGTATATGATTAAAGCTGGTTGTTCCATGGTTTATACAGTATATGATGAAAGCTGGTTGTTCCATGGTTTATACAGCATATGATTAAATCTGGTTGTTCCATGGTTTATACAGTATATATGATTAAAGCTGGTTGTTCCATGGTTTATACAGTATATGATTAAAGCTGGTTGTTCCATGGTTTATACAGTATATGATTAAAGCTGGTTGTTCCATGGTTTATACAGATTAAAGCTGGTTGTTCCATGGTTTATACAGATTAAAGCTGGTTGTTCCATGGTTTATACAGATTAAAGCTGGTTGTTCCATGGTTTATACAGGTTAAAGCTGGTTGTTCCATGGTTTATACAGTATATGATTAAAGCTGGTTGTTCCATGGTTTATACAGGTTAAAGCTGGTTGTTCCATGGTTTATACAGTATATGATTAAAGCTGGTTGTTCCATGGTTTATACAGATTAAAGCTGGTTGTTCCATGGTTTATACAGGTTAAAGCTGGTTGTTCCATGGTTTATACAGTATATGATTAAAGCTGGTTGTTCCATGGTTTATACAGATTAAAGCTGGTTGTTCCATGGTTTATACAGTATATGATTAAAGCTGGTTGTTCCATGGTTTATACAGTATATGATTAAAGCTGGTTGTTCCATGGTTTATACAGTATATGATTAAAGCTGGTTGTTCCATGGTTTATACAGATTAAAGCTGGTTGTTCCATGGTTTATACAGTATATGATTAAAGCTGTTTGTTCCATGGTTTATACAGTATATGATTAAAGCTGGTTGTTCCATGGTTTATACAGTATATGATTAAAGCTGGTTGTTCCATGGTTTATACAGTATATGATTAAAGCTGGTTGTTCCATGGTTTATACAGTATATGATTAAAGCTGGTTGTTCCATGGTTTATACAGAATATGATTATAGCTGGTTGTTCCATGGTTTATACAGATTAAAGCTGGTTGTTCCATGGTTCATACAGATTAAAGCTGGTTGTTCCATGGTTTATACAGATTAAAGCTGGTTGTTCCATGGTTTATACAGGTTAAAGATGGTTGTTCCATGGTTTATACAGATTAAAGCTGGTTGTTCCATGGTTTATACAGTATATGATTACAGCTGGTTGTTCCATGGTTTATACAGTATATGATTAAAGCTGGTTGTTCCAAATCAAATCAAATCAAATTTATTTATATAGCCCTTCGTACATCAGCTGATATCTCAAAGTGCTGTACAGAAACCCAGCCTAAAACCCCAAACAGCAACCAATGCAGGTGTAAAAGCACGGTGGCTAGGAAAAACTCCCTAGAAAGGCCAAAACCTAGGAAGAAACCTAGAGAGGAACCGGGCTATGTGGGGTGGCCAGTCCTCTTCTGGCTGTGCCGGGTAGAGATTATAACAGAACATGACCAAGATGTTCAAATGTTCATAAATGACCAGCATGGTCGAATAATAATGTTCCATGGTTTATACAGATTAAAACTGGTTGTTCCATGGTTCATACAGATTAAAGCTGGTTGTTCCATGGTTTATACAGATTAAAGATGGTTGTTCCATGGTTTATACAGATTAAAGCTGGTTGTTCCATGGTTTATACAGATTAAAGCTGGTTGTTCCATGGTTTATATAGATTAAAGCTGGTTGTTCCATGGTTTATACAGATTAAAGCTGGTTGTTCCATGGTTTACACAGATTAAAGCTGGTTGTTCCATTGTTTATACAGATTAAAGCTGGTTGTTCCATGGTTTATACAGTATATGATTAAAGCTGGTTGTTCCATGGTTTATACCGTATATGATTAAAGCTGGTTGTTCCATGGTTTATACAGTATATGATTAAAGCTGGTTGTTCCATGATTTATACAGTATATGATTAAAGCTGGTTGTTCCATGGTTTATACAGTATATGATGAAAGCTGGTTGTTCCATGGTTTATACAGCATATGATTAAATCTGGTTGTTCCATGGTTTATACAGTATATATGATTAAAGCTGGTTGTTCCATGGTTTATACAGTATATGATTAAAGCTGGTTGTTCCATGGTTTATACAGATTAAAGCTGGTTGTTCCATGGTTTTACAGTATATGATTAAAGCTGGTTGTTCCATGGTTTATACAGATTAAAGCTGGTTGTTCCATGGTTTATACAGATTAAAGCTGGTTGTTCCATGGTTTATACAGGTTAAAGCTGGTTGTTCCATGGTTTATACAGTATATGATTAAAGCTGGTTGTTCCATGGTTTATACAGGTTAAAGCATATGATTAAAGGTTGTTCCATGGTTTATACAGATGATTAAAGCTGGTTGTTCCATGGTTTATACAGATTAAAGCTGGTTTTTCCATGGTTTATACAGGTTAAAGCTGGTTGTTCCATGGTTTATACAGTATATGATTAAAGCTGGTTGTTCCATGGTTTATACAGATTAAAGCTGGTTGTTCCATGGTTTATACAGTATATGATTAAAGCTGTTTGTTCCATGGTTTATACAGAATATGATTAAAGCTGGTCGTTCCATGGTTTATACAGTATATGATTAAAGCTGGTTATTCCATGGTTTATACAGTATATGATTAAAGCTGGTTGTTCCATGGTTTATACAGTATATGATTAAAGCTGGTTGTTCCATGGTTTATACAGAATATAATTATAGCTGGTTGTTCCATGGTTTATACAGATTAAAGCTGGTTGTTCCATGGTTCATACAGATTAAAGCTGGTTGTTCCATGGTTTATACAGATTAAAGCTGGTTGTTCCATGGTTTATTAAAGGTTAAAGATGGTTGTTCCATGGTTTATACAGATTAAAGCTGGTTGTTCCATGGTTTATACAGTATATGATTACAGCTGGTTGTTCCATGGTTTATACAGTATATGATTAAAGCTGGTTGTTCCAAATCAAATCAAATCAAATTTATTTATATAGCCCTTCGTACATCAGCTGATATCTCAAAGTGCTGTTCCAGAAACCCAGGTTAAAACCCCAAACAGCAACCAATGCAGGTGTAAAAGCACGGTGGCTTGGAAAAACTCCCTAGAAAGGCCAAAACCTAGGAAGAAACCTAGAGAGGAACCGGGCTATGTGGGGTGGCCAGTCCTCTTCTGGCTGTGCCGGGTAGAGATTATAACAGAACATGACCAAGATGTTCAAATGTTCATAAATGACCAGCATGGTCGAATAATAATGTTCCATGGTTTATACAGATTAAAACTGGTTGTTCCATGGTTCATACAGATTAAAGCTGGTTGTTCCATGGTTTATACAGATTAAAGATGGTTGTTCCATGGTTTATACAGATTAAAGCTGGTTGTTCCATGGTTTATACAGATGAAAGCTGGTTGTTCCATGGTTTATATAGATTAAAGCTGGTTGTTCCATGGTTTATACAGATTAAAGCTGGTTGTTCCATGGTTTATACAGATTAAAGCTGGTTGTTCCATTGTTTATACAGATTAAAGCTGGTTGTTCCATGGTTTATACAGTATATGATTAAAGCTGGTTGTTCCATGGTTTATACAGTATATGATTAAAGCTGGTTGTTCCATGGTTTATACAGTATATGATTAAAGCTGGTTGTTCCATGGTTTATACAGTATATGATTAAAGCTGGTCGTTCCATAGTTTATACAGCATATGATTAAAGCGGGTTGTTCCATGGTTTATACAGATTAAAGCTGGTTGTTCCATGGTTTATACAGATTAAAGCTGGTTGTTCCATGGTTTATACAGGTTAAAGCTGGTTGTTCCATGGTTTATACAGGTTAAAGCTGGTTGTTCCATGGTTTATACAGATTAAAGCTGGTTGTCCCATGGTTTATACAGATCAAAGCTGGTTGTTCCATAGTTTATACAGATTAAAGATGGTTGTTCCATGATTTATACAGATTAAAGCTGGTTGTTCCATGGTTTATACAGTATATGATTAAAGCTGGTTATTCCATGGTTTATACAGTATATGATTAAAGCTGGTTGTTCCATGGTTTATACAGTATATGATTAAAGCTGGTTGTTCCATGGTTTATACAGAATATAATTACAGCTGGTTGTTCCATGGTTTATACAGATTAAAGCTGGTTGTTCCATGGTTCATACAGATTAAAGCTGGTTGTTCCATGGTTTATACAGATTAAAGCTGGTTGTTCCATGGTTTATACAGGTTAAAGATGGTTGTTCCATGGTTTATACAGTATATGATTACAGCTGGTTGTTCCATGGTTTATACAGTATATGATTAAAGCTGGTTGTTCCAAATCAAATCAAATCAAATGTATTTATATAGCCCTTCGTACATCAGCTGATATCTCAAAGTGCTGTACAGAAACCCAGCCTAAAACCCCAAACAGCAACCAATGCAGGTGTAAAGCTGGTGGCTAGGAAAAACTCCCTAGAAAGGCCAAAACCTAGGAAGAAACCTAGAGAGGAACCGGGCTATGTGGGGTGGCCAGTCCTCTTCTGGCTGTTCCATAGAGTTTATAACAGAACATGACCAAGATGTTCAAATGTTCATAAATGACCAGCATGGTCGAATAATAATGTTCCATGGTTTATACAGATTAAAACTGGTTGTTCCATGGTTCATACAGATTAAAGCTGGTTGTTCCATGGTTTATACAGATTAAAGATGGTTGTTCCATGGTTTATACAGATTAAAGCTGGTTGTTCCATGGTTTATACAGATTAAAGCTGGTTGTTCCATGGTTTATATAGATTAAAGCTGGTTGTTCCATGGTTTATACAGATTAAAGCTGGTTGTTCCATGGTTTACACAGATTAAAGCTGGTTGTTCCATTGTTTATACAGATTAAAGCTGGTTGTTTCATGGTTTATTCAGTATATGATTGAAGCTGGTTGTTCCATGGTTTATACAGTATGTGATTAAAGCTGGTTGTTCCATGGTTTATACAGCATATGATTAAAGCTGGTTGTTCCATGGTTTATACAGTATATAATTACAGCTGGTCGTTCCATAGTTTATACAGCATATGATTAAAGCGGGTTGTTCCATGGTTTATACAGATTAAAGCTGGTTGTTCCATGGTTTATACAGATTAAAGCTGGTTGTTCCATGGTTTATACAGGTTAAAGCTGGTTGTTCCATGGTTTATACAGGTTAAAGCTGGTTGTTCCATGGTTTATACAGATTAAAGCTGGTTGTTCCATGGTTTATACAGATCAAAGCTGGTTGTTCCATAGTTTATACAGATTAAAGCTGGTTGTTCCATGGTTTATACAGATTAAAGCTGGTTGTTCCATGGTTTATACAGATTAAAGCTGGTTGTTCCATGGTTTATACAGACTAAAGCTGGTTGTTCCATGGTTTATACAGATTAAAGCTGGTTGTTCCATGGTTTATACAGATTAAAGCTGGTTGTTCCATGGTTTATACAGATTAAAGCTATGCGTAATAAATGGGTGCATTTAGATGTACTTATGTAGTGTCAACAAACGCTATAGTCTTCTAATTGTTAAAGTATGTACAAATGCCTTATTAAGACGATAATAAGCAGAACATAAAATGAAGTGTTCGCAAAGGACCTCCAGAGTTGTAGTTGAGCTCTCTCCTCCATTGTCCTGCTGTCCTCGTGTCTGTCTCTTTGTCCGTGCACCTGTCAGTCTTGTATTAGTGGGGAAGGGAGCACGAGGCTGATTCCACTCTAAGCCCACACAGAGATAATGCATGACTTATTTGTGCTGGGAAATTGGCCCACATTAATATTTATAGGTGATTTTTAATCTCCCGTATGCATATGTAGTGGAGTATACAGCACCTCTAAGGTCAGTTATATAATTTGGCATTATTTATCCTCCCTTTCAAAAGTCAAAAGTGATTCCAGTATATTTTCTCTCTCATAATGTTCATTAATTGACTCGGGGGTTGAAGAGGCTGTCAATCTAGCTTAGATATCTTAATGCAGCCACTTGAATGAAGAGTGCTGCTGGAATAATGGTTATTTATTGAGCTAGTTCATCATGTCTATGCAAATCATGTCTATCAGAGTGAAAGAGTCAAAGTTTCTCATTAAGTGGAACATTTAAATGGTCAGACCATCTGTTGGCCTGTCCATACTACTTTTGAAAAGGGTTCTCTCGCATGTGTGTGCACATATAATATGTGTGTGTGTGTGTGTGTGTGTGGTGTCAGTGTACGAGTGCATGGTGAGTATGCCTGTGTGAGAACTCCACCCATACAGCCCACTAGCGTGTCCTCTCCAGTTTGATGGGTCCTCTCTGTGAGATGAAAGGTACTCTGTCACAGCGACCCAGCACCAGAGAACAGTACAGTGGCTCAGCTGTGGGGATGAAGAGCCACCTACTGGCCAGGTCAGGGTACAGCAGGACAGGACAGCTCTCCTCCGCACCTCTTTTGGGATGAGTCCCAAATGGCACCCTATTCCCTATATAGTGTATTACTTTTGAGCCCAGTGAACCCAGATTGAGCTGTTTTAGAGCCATGGCCATGAGTCCATCGTGGCTTTAGAGCCATCTGTTCTAGTCAGTGAAGTGGTGTCTATGGCGTGTACACCAGTATGTATTGTGTAGGTCTATTGTATGGTGCTGAGAGCCAGTTTGAGTCAGTATAGCTGTAGACAGGGTGGTTTACTGCTCGTTTTAGTTTGAGATGTTGACTTGTATCGAAGGCCAACCTCATTTAGTGGAGAGGTACTAAGAGGTGCTGATGATCTAGTGTAGACTGCAGACAGGAAATAGGCATTTCCGATGGATGGGTGGGTGGATGGATGGATGGATGGATGGATGGATGCCCATTGATGTGGATGAAAGGATGATGACTGTCTCTTTCCTTCTCTCTTATCCAGCCCTCTCTCTTCCTCTCCCCCTCATCTTGTTTTTTTTATCTCTCACTGTCTGGAGTCTAGGGGGGGTGTGGCGTTGGTGAAGTGTATCTTTCATCTTCTGCACTGTACTGTATCTTTGATGGGGTTTCATGTCCTGTTGCGTTGACAGGGTGTCTGTCGGAGGGAAGCGTTTAGATCTGTAGACGTTCAGACGCGGCGGAGACGCTAGGCCACCTGGGACTCCACGCCGCCCGCCTGCCGATACACAGGACCTCAACGCGCTCATTAATATCTATATTTGCCTTCGTTTGGGGCTATTTTTACACCGCCGATGATCTTATGAACATGTCTGAGTTGCCGTGACGATCTGTCACTACTGTACGCCCAAGCTGATAGCGCAGACTAAAGAGTGATAAACTGCAATGAGACAGAAACACACTCAGAGAAAACACACGCACACACAGTCGGATACAGGTAACACACTGACAACCACAAGATGACTGGATGTGTAATACAGTGCTGTAGATAAATAGACAGACGGGTGCAAGAAAAGTACTGCGAAGGAAAATACACATTTTAGTGTAAAAGCTCATTTGTGGTCTGGTAGCCTGAGTGACCGGTCTAACATGTAACCGTGGTCATGCAAACCAACCCACTCTCTCGTCGTCCTGTTTAATTGCTACATCATCAGGTTGTAAAAGGCTGAGTTGAGTGTGTGGTTCCGCTGTGCCTCCCACCGTGTCCCTCTGAGAAAACAAAGAACTGCTGTCACACACTGGCTGCCTGGCTTTCATCTCTCTCTCTCTCTCTCTCTCTCTCTCTCTCTCTCTCTCTCTCTCACTCACTCACTCACTCACTCACTCACTCACTCACTCACTCACTCACTCACTCACTCACTCACTCACTCACTCACTCACTCACTCACTCACTCACTCACTCACTCACTCACTCACTCACTCACTCACTCACTCACTCACTCACACGCATGCATGTAAGCACATAACCCACTGTAAACACATGCCACATGCACACACACACCCCAGTCTGTCAGCTCCTCCGCCCACTAAGTTTGTCAGCTCCTCCGCCCGCTCAGTCTGTCAGCTCCTCCGCCCGCTCAGTCTGTCAGCTCCTCCGCCCGCTCAGTCTGTCAGCTCCTCCGCCCGCTCAGTCTGTCAGCTCCTCCGCCCGCTCAGTCTGTCAGCTCCTCCGCCCGCTCAGTCTGTCAGCTCCTCCGCCCGCTCAGTCTGTCAGCTCCTCCGCCCCCGCTCAGTCAGTCAGCT
This sequence comes from Oncorhynchus keta, assembly GCF_023373465.1. Taxonomy (NCBI): domain Eukaryota; kingdom Metazoa; phylum Chordata; class Actinopteri; order Salmoniformes; family Salmonidae; genus Oncorhynchus; species Oncorhynchus keta. The sequence goes on along the minus strand of NC_068451.1, from coordinate 19,916,985 downwards.
CCTCCGCACGCCCTCTGTCTGTCAGCTCCTCCGCTCCTCCACCCCTCTCAGTCCGTCAGCTCCTCCGCACGCCCTCTGTCTGTCAGCTCCTCCGCTCCTCCTCCCCGCTCAGTCCGTCAGCTCCTCCGCCCGCCCGCTCAGTCCATCAGCTCTTCCGCCCGCCCGCTCAGTCCGTCAGCTCCTCCGCCCGCTCAGTCTGTCAGCTCCTCCGCCCGCTCAGTCTGTCAGCTCCTCCGCCCGCTCAGTCTGTCAGCTCCTCCGCCCGCTCAGTCTGTCAGCTCCTCCGCCCGCTCAGTCTGTCAGCTCCTCCGCCCGCTCAGTCTGTCAGCTCCTCCGCCCGCTCAGTCTGTCAGCTCCTCCGCCCGCTCAGTCCATCAGCTCTTCCGCCCGCCCGCTCAGTCCGTCAACTCCTCCGCTCCTCCTCCCCGCTCAGTCCGTCAGCTCCTCCGCACGCCCTCTGTCTGTCAGCTCCTCCGCTCCTCCACCCCGCTCAGTCCGTCAGCTCCTCCGCACGCCCTCTGTCTGTCAGCTCCTCCGCTCCTCCTCCCCGCTCAGTCCGTCAGCTCCTCCGCCCGCCCGCTCAGTCCATCAGCTCTTCCGCCCGCCCGCTCAGTCCGTCAACTCCTCCGCTCCTCCTCCCCGCTCAGTCCGTCAGCTCCTCCGCTCCTCCACCCCGCTCAGTCCGTCAGCTCCTCCGCTCCTCCTCCCCGCTCAGTCCGTCAGCTCCTCCGCTCCTCCCCCCCGCTCAGTCCGTCAGCTCCTCCGCTCCTCCTCCCCGCTCAGTCCGTCAGCTCCTCCGCTCCTCCTCCCCGCTCAGTCCGTCAGCTCCTCCTCCGCACGCCCTCTGTCTGTCAGCTCCTCCGCTCCTCCTCCCCGCTCAGTCCGTCAGCGCCTCCGCCCGCCCGCTCAGTCCATCAGCTCTTCCGCTCCTCCTCCCCGCTCAGTCCGTCAGCTCTTCCGCTCCTCCTCCCCGCTCAGTCCGTCAGCTCCTCCGCCCACCCCGCTCAGTCCGTCAGCTCCTCCGCCCGCTCAGTCCGTCAGCTCCTCCGCCCCGCTCAGTCCGTCAGCTCCTCCGCCCACCCGCTCAGTCCGTCAGCTCCTCCGCTCCTCCGCCCCGCTCAGTCCGTCAGCTCCTCCGCCCGCCCGCTCAGTCCTATAGCTCCTCCGCCCACCCGCTCAGTCCGTCAGCTCCTCCGCCTACTCTTTCAGCTCATCCAGTGTTAAAAGCCTGTCAAAGTAAGTGGCCAAACATTATGACTATTAAGGGCTGGCCAAATTAAATCAACAATTAACCATCCTGTCTGTCACAATCTAGCTAAGTAAATGAACACTTCATTGCTGAGTTGTGCTCGTGGGTATTACTGTTGGCCGGTGGTGGAGGGAGCTAGTTATGTAGATCTGAATAACAGAAGAGCTGGCAGTATTACAGAGAATGGAGTGATGGTAGTACTGCCTAGTGCATCAGTATAGAGTAGAGAGTCACAGGACAGTCCAATGGAGTCAGGGCTATGTGCTGTATGTTTGTACAGGGACATTGCATCCTAATTGTTGATCTTGCTTTTATATCACTTGCACAGGCAGTTGACTTTTAGCTAGTTGTATTGTGTGTGGAGTTTGATGTCAGTTTTACCGAGCCCTAACATAATATACAACCGGTGTCATATTGACACCGTCTGGTTCATTCACATTAATGGCTGTGCTTAACGGTGTGTGTCTAGTTGGAGCCTTGGTAGTGGTGTGTGTGTGTCTAGTTGGAGCCGTGGTAGTGGTGTGTGTGTGTCTAGTTGGAGCCGTGGTAGTGGTGTGTGTGTGTCTAGTTGGAGCCGTGGTAGTGGTGTGTGTGTCTAGTTGGAGCCGTGGTAGTGGTGTGTGTGTGTCTAGTTGGAGCCGTGGTAGTGGTGTGTGTGTCTAGTTGGAGCCGTGGTAGTGGTGTGTGTGTCTAGTTGGAGCCATGGTAGTGGTGTGTGTGTGTCTAGTTGGAGCCGTGGTGGTGGTGTGTGTGTCTAGCTGGAGCCGTGGTAGTGGTGTGTGTGTGTGTGTGTCTCTAGTTGGAGCCGTGTGTGTCTAGTTGGAGCCATGGTGTGTGTGTGTGTGTATCTAGTTGGAGCCGTGGTAGTGGTGTGTGTGTGTGTGTGTCCAGTTGGAGCCGTGGTAGTGATGTGCGTGTGTGTGTCTAGTTGGAGCCGTGGTAGTGATGTGCGTGTGTGTGTCTAGTTGGAGCCGTGGTAGTGATGTGCGTGTGTGTGTCTAGTTGGAGCCATGGTAGTGATGTGCATGTGTGTCTAGTTGGAGCCGTGGTAGTGATGTGCGTGTGTCTAGTTGGAGCCGTGGTAGTGATGTGCGTGTGTGTGTCTAGTTGGAGCCGTGGTAGTGATGTGCGTGTGTCTAGTTGGAGCAGTGGTAGTGATGTGCGTGTGTGTCTAGTTGGAGCCGTGGTAGTGATGTGCGTTTGTCTAGTTGGAGCCGTGGTAGTGATGTGGGTGTGTGTCTAGTTGGAGCCGTGGTGTGTGTGTGTGTCTAGTTGGAGGCGTGGTTGTAGTGGTGTGCGTGTGTCTAGTTGGAGCCGTGGTAGTGGTGTGTGTGTGTCTAATTGGAGCCTTGGTAGTGGTGTGTGTGTGTGTCTAGTTGGAGCCGTGGTAGTGGTGTGTGTTTGTGTGTCTAGTTGGAGAAGTGGTGTCTGTCTGTCTGTCTGGTTGGAGCCATGGTAGTTGTCTGTCTGTCTGTCTGTCTGTCTGTCTGTCTGTCTGTCTGTCTGTCTGGTTGGAGCCATGGTAGCTGTCTGTCTGTCTGGTTGGAGCCATGGTAGTTGTCTGTCTGTCTGGTTAGAGCCATGGTAGTGGTCTGTCTGTCTGGTTGGAGCCATGGTAGTGGTCTGTCTGTCTGTCTGGTTGGAGCCATGGTAGTGGTGTGTGTGTCTGTCTGGTTGGAGCCATGGTAGTGGTGTGTGTGTTTGTCTGGTTGGAGCCATGGTAGTGGTCTGTCTGTCTGTCTGTGTCTGTGTCTGTCGTGGAGGTAGTGGAGTGTGTCTAGTTGGAGTCGTGGTTGTAGTGGTGTGTGTGTGTCTAGTTGGAGCCGTGGTAGTGTGTGTGTACAGTGCTCTGACGCCTCAGGCTTGGCCACTCCTTTTTGGAACTCGATCTTTCTCTCTCGCAAACTCACACACACACACTTAGGTATACACATTTAATACCGGGTCGGGCCCCCCTTTAGCTCCAGAACAGCCTGAATTATTTAGGGCATGTCCAGTGTTGGTGCCCACTGGAGCCACTTCTTCTTGTTTTTAGCTGATAGGAGTGGAACCTGGTGTAGCCAATCCGTGACAAGGAGTGACAAGTTGTGTGTTCCGAGATGCTGTTCTGCATACCACTGTTGTAATGCACAGTTACAGTGCCTTGCGAAAGTATTCGGCCCCCTTGAACTTTGCGACCTTTTGCCACATTTCAGGCTTCAAACATAAAGATATAAAACTGTATTTTTTTGTGAAGAATCAACAATAAGTGGGACACAATCATGAAGTGGAACGACATTTATTGGATATTTAAAACTTTTTTAACAAATCAAAAACTGAAAAATTGGGCGTGCAAAATTATTCAGCCCCCTTAAGTTAATACTTTGTAGCGCCACCTTTTGCTGCGATTACAGCTGAAAGTCGCTTGGGGTATGTCTCTATCAGTTTTGCACATCGAGAGACTGAAATGTTTTCCCATTCCTCCTTGCAAAACAGCTCGAGCTCAGTGAGGTTGGATGGAGAGCATTTGTGAACAGCAGTTTTCAGTTCTTTCCACAGATTCTCGATTGGATTCAGGTCTGGACTTTGACTTGGCCATTCTAACACCTGGATATGTTTATTTTTGAACCATTCCATTGTAGATTTTGCTTTATGTTTTGGATCATTGTCTTGTTGGAAGACAAATCTCCATCCCAGTCTCAGGTCTTTTGCAGACTCCATCAGGTTTTCTTCCAGAATGGTCCTGTATTTGGCTCCATCCACCTTCCCATCAATTTTAACCATCTTCCCTGTCCCTGCTGAAGAAAAGCAGGCCCAAACCATGATGCTGCCACCACCATGTTTGACAGTGGGGATGGTGTGTTCAGGGTGATGAGCTGTGTTGCTTTTACGCCAAACATAACGTTTTGCATTGTTGCCAAAAAGTTACATTTTGGTTTCATCTGACCAGAGCACCTTCTTCCACATGTTTGGTGTGTCTCCCAGGTGACTTGTGGCAAACTTTAAACAACACTTTTTATGGATATCTTTAAGAAATGGCTTTCTTCTTGCCACTCTTCCATAAAGGCCAGATTTGTGCAATATACGATTGATTGTTGTCCTATGGACAGAGTCTCCCAGCAGTTCATCCAGAGTGATCATGGGCCTCTTGGCTGCATCTCTGATCAGTCTTCTCCTTGTATGAGCTGAAAGTTTAGAGGGATGGCCAGGTCTTGGTAGATTTGCAGTGGTCTGATACTCCTTCCATTTCAATATTATCGCTTGCATAGTGCTCCTTGGGATGTTTAAAGCTTGGGAAATCTTTTTGTATCCAAATCCGGCTTTAAACTGCCTGGTGTGTTCCTTGTTCTTCATGATGCTCTCTGCGCTTTTAACGGACCTCTGAGACTATCACAGTGCAGGTGCATTTATACGGAGACTTGATTACACACAGGTGGATTGTATTTGTCATCATTAGTCATTTAGGTCAACATTGAATCATTCAGAGATCCTCACTGAACTTCTGGAGAGAGTTTGCTGCACTGAAAGTAAAGGGGCTGAATCATTTTGCACGCCTAATTTTTCAGTTTTTGATTTGTTAAAAAAGTTTGAAATATCCAATAAATGTCGTTCTACTTCATGATTGTGTCCCACTTGTTGATTCTTCACAAAAAAATAGAGTTTTATATCTTTGTTTGAAGCCTGAAATGTGGCAAAAGGTCGCAAAGTTCAAGGGGGCCGAATACTTTCGCAAGGCACTGTATTTGCCTGTTTGTGGCCTGCCTGTTAGCTTGCGTGATTCTTGCCGTTTTCCTTCGACCTCACGTCAACGAGCTGTGTTCACCCACAGGACTGCCTTCCTGCGTGAAAAGCCCAGGATGCCGTCCGTTTCTGAGATACTGAAAGCTGCACGCGTGGCACCGAATATCATACCACGCTCAAAGTCGCTGAGGTCACTAGTTTTGCCCATTCTAAAGTTCAGTTGAACAGTAACTGAATGCCCCCTTTTTTATTTCACCTTTATTTAACCAGGTAGGCCAGTTGAGAACAAGTATGCCTGCATTATATCGCAGGCCAAGGCCACTTGACTCACTGTCTGTGGGAGCGAACCATTTTCGCGAACGGGGTGGTGTACATAATAAACTGGCCAGATAGTGTAATACCCCTATACTACATTAGCATACATGATGTTTATTGACAGACATTCTCCACAGGGATACTTTCTTAGACACACACTGTTGTGAGGGTTTAGTAGGTAAGGTGGTTGAGGAACATGAATGGAGAACTCGTTTAGATAAGCAGTGTATTCATTGTCTGTAAATAATAGTTTGAAGAAAAGCCTCGTTTGTGAAGAGCCACTTGTTAAAGATGTCCTTCAGGCATTTTTTTACTTTTACTGTTGAAAAGCGATATCCTAAGTACACACACTAAAGGGTTAAAATTTTTACATGTTTTGAGCACAAATGTGTTTTTTAGGCACAACTGCAAAGTCCAAGGAGTAGGGCATTCAAGGAGTTTAATGGGAAACTGTGATGTCATCGGCCTCCCCCTTGCTTGAGGAACAATAGAGGGGCACTAGAGAAGAAAAGAAAAAAGGCCAACCCCCCCACTTATCATGACGTACCTGGACCACCTATTGAGATGCGCCTTTTGTTAAGTAAATCAGGTGTTCAGGAAACACAGTTGGTATTTAAATTAGAGTGGGAGTCAAAGTGCAATTTGGCCTATGTACTGTACACACAAACACTTTCTCTCCCTCAACCACACACACACACACACACACACACACACACACACACACACACACACACACACACACACACACACACACACACACACACACACACACACACACACACACACACACACACACACACACACACAGACAGATGCAAGCTATAATGGGCTTTTTCCTCTGTGCTCTCTCTCTGACCTCCATTTAGTTGTCCAGTGAGAGATAAAGCTATCTGATGAGCAGGCCATTATTACTGCCTGGCCAGGTCACCACCTCACCTCTCTGCCTGTCAACACACACACACATCTCAATCAGCTGTGTGTGTGTGTGTGTGTGTGTGTGTGTGTGTGTGTGTGTGTGTGTGTGTGTGTGTGTGTGTGTGTGTGTGTGTGTGTGTGTGTGTGTGTGTACGTGCTGCATATGTCTATACTTGAAACGAGGGTAAAAAAAAATGTAGTTGCCTTCAGTTAAATTACTGATCCTTAAACTAACAGTGAAGCCGCTATTAAAACTGAAATAAAACCTCAACTTAGGGTTGCAGTGTTTTATCAGGTACTAAAGGACACTGACTGATACTGGCCCAGCAGGATCAATACAACAGCTGTTTTATAGATCTGTCTGAACGACTCTACAGATGTGTGATTATTGGGTAGTAGTCTGGACACCTTGATGGTGCCCTCTAGCAGCTGCAGTGGGGAGTTGGGTCTGAGTAAGGACACAGTCATAAAGCTTGGAGGTCGTCAGCAATGCCAAAGTACTTGTTAAAGCAATACTCCCTCTCCATCCTTCTCCCTCTCTTCTACATACCCAGGCTGTGCTGATTGGTTCTCTCCATCCTTCTCCCTCTCTTTTACATACCCAGGCTGTGCTGATTGGTTCTCTCCATCCTTCTCCCTCTCTTCTACATACCCAGGCTGTGCTGATTGGTTCTCTCTTTCCTTCTCCCTCTCTTCTACATACCCAGGCTGTGCTGATTGGTTCTCTCCATCCTTCTCCCTCTCTTCTACATACCCAGGCTGTGCTGATTGGTTCTCTCCATCCTTCTCCCTCTCTTCTACATACCCAGGCTGTGCTGATTGGTTCTCTCCATCCTTCTTCTTCTCTTCTACATACCCAGGCTGTGCTGATTGGTTCTCTCCATCCTTCTCCCTCTCTTCTACATACCCAGGCTGTGCTGATTGGTTCTCTCCATCCTTCTCCCTCTCTTCTACATACCCAGGCTGTGCTGATTGGTTCTCTCTTTCCTTCTCTCCTGATTGTGTTCTCTCAAACCTTCCCTCCCACCTTTGACTGTTCCCTCTCTCTCCTTCCCTCCTGATTGTGTTCTCTCTCTTCTTCCCTCCCACCTCTGACTGTTCCCTCTCTCTCCTTCTCTCCTGATTGTGTTCTCTCTCTCCTTCTCTCCTGATTGTGTTCTCTCGATCCTTCCCTCCCACCTCTGACTGTTCCCTCTCTCTCCTTCCCTCCTGATTGTGTTCTCTCGATCCTTCCCTCCCACCTCTGATTTTTCCCTCTCTCTCCTTCCCTCCTGATTGTGTTCTCTCTCTTCTTCCCTCCCACCTCTGACTGTTCCCTCTCTCTCCTTCCCTCCTGATTGTGTTCTCTCGATCCTTCCCTCCCACCTCTGATTGTTCCCTCTCTCTCCTTCCCTCCCACCTCTGATTTTTCCTCTCCTTCCCTCCTGATTGTGTTCTTCCCTCTCACCTCTGACTGTTCCCTCTCTCTCCTTCCCTCCTGATTGTGTTCTCTCTCTTCTTCTTCCCTCCCACCTCTGACTGTTCCCTCTCTCTCCTTCCCTCCTGATTGTGTTCTCTCTCTTCTTCCCTCCCATTGTGACTGTTCCCTCCACCTCTGACTCCTTCCCTCCTGATTGTGTTCTCTCTCTTCTTCCCTCCCACCTCTGACTGTTCCTCTCTCTCCTTCCCTCCTGATGTGTCTCTTCTTCCCTCCCACCTCTGACTGTTCCCTCTCTCTCCTTCCCTCCTGATTGTGTTTCCCTCCCACCTCTGACTGTTCCCCTCCTCCTTCCCTCCTCTCTCCTTCCCTCCTGATTGTGTTCCTTCCCTCCTGATTGTGTTCTCTCTCTTCTTCCCTCCCACCTCTGACTGTTCCCTCTCTCTCCTTCCCTCCTGATTGTGTTCTCTCTCTTCTTCCCTCCCACCTCTGACTGTTCCCTCTCTCTCCTTCCCTCCTGATTGTGTTCTCTCGATCCTTCCCTCTCACCTCTGACTGTTCCCTCTCTCTCCTTCCCTCCTGATTGTGTTCTCTCGATCCTTCCCTCTCACCTCTGACTGTTCCCTCTCTCTCCTTCCCTCCTGATTGTGTTCTCTCGATCCTTCCCTCTCACCTCTGACTGTTCCCCCTCTCTCCTTCCCTCCTGATTGTGTTCTCTCTCTTCTTCCCTCCCACCTCTGATTGTTCCCTCTCTCTCCTTCCCTCCTGATTGTGTTCTCTCTCTTCTTCCCTCCCACCTCTGACTGTTCCCTCTCTCTCCTTCCCTCCTGATTGTGTTCTCTCTTCTTCCCTCCCACCTCTGACTGTTCCCTCTCTCTCCTTCCCTCCTGATTGTGTTCTCTCTCTTCTTCCCTCCCACCTCTGACTGTTCCCTCTCTCTCCTTCCCTCCTGATTGTGTTCTCTCTCTTCTTCCCTCCCACCTCTGACTGTTCCCTCTCTCTCCTTCCCTCCTGATTGTGTTCTCTCTCTTCTTCCCTCCCACCTCTGACTGTTCCCTCTCTCTCCTTCCCTCCTGATTGTGTTCTCTCTCTTCTTCCCTCCCACCTCTGACTGTTCCCCCTCTCTCCTTCCCTCCTGATTGTGTTCTCTCTCTTCTTCCCTCCCACCTCTGACTGTTCCCTCTCTCTCCTTCCCTCCTGATTGTGTTCTCTCTCTTCTTCCTCTCATTGTGTTCCTCTGACTGTTCCTCTCTCTCCTTCCCTCCTGATTGTGTTCTCTCGATCCTTCCCTCTCACCTCTGACTGTTCCCTCTCTCTCCTTCCCTCTTGATTGTGTTCTCTCGATCCTTCCCTCTCACCTCTGACTGTTCCCCCTCTTTCCTTCTCTCCCCCAGATCCAGCGTTCCAGGAACAAGCAGATGAAGGAGATGTTCCCAGATGGTTTTGGGATCCACCACGCTGGGATGCTGCGTGCTGACCGTAGCCTGATGGAGAGCATGTTCTCCAGGGGTTACCTCAAGGTTCTGTGCTGTACTGCCACACTGGCCTGGGGAGTCAACCTGCCTGCACACGCTGTCATCATCAAGGTCGGTTTGTGCGCGCGCGCGTGCGTGCGTTTCAGGTTTTGTTAGTCGCATGAACAGGATACAAATGGTATACACTGTCCAACAAAATGCTTACTTTCATTGGGTGCGTGTGCTTGTTGTAGTGTGTTAGTTTGTATGTGTGAGGGAGTTTTTCGGTCTGATTAGAAGTAGGGTTGCAAAGGGTCTGAAATTTTCCATGGGAAGTCAAGCCCGGGAATTTGGGGAATTTTGCTTAAATCCATCAAAGAAGTTAGTTAGTTATTAGCTTAGCTAAGTTAGTTAGTTAGTTAGTTAGTTAGTTAGTTAGTTAGTTAGTTATTAGCTTAGCTAAGTTAGTTAGTTAGTTAGTTAGTTAGTTAGTTAGTTAGTTATTAGAAGTTAGCTTATTATAATGAACCTTTTTTGTGGGATACACACAAGGCAATTCTAGGTCTTGTGGCATATTTTGGTTAAACTATCCCCAATTCAATGGAATTGCAACCCTCTGCATGCACAGTGCATTCTTCCATCACGTGCAGTAGAGTTCAACTGATTCATTAGAATGGCCGATTTCATAACAATCGGTTATCTGCATTTTTGGACACTGATCATGGTCGATTACATTGCATTCCACAAGGAGACTGCGTGGCAGGCTGACCACCTGTTACGCGAGTGCAGCAAGGAGCCAAGGTAAGGTGCTAGCTAGCATTAAACCTATCTTATAAAAAACAATCAATCTTAACATAATCACTAGTTAACTACACATGGTTGATGATATTACCAGTTCATCTAGCTTGTCCTGCGTTTCATATAATCAATGCGGTGCCTGTTAATTTATCATTGAATCAAAGCCTACTTCGCCTAAACGGCTGATGATTTAACAAGCGCATTCGTGAAAAAAACACTGTCGTTGCACCAATGTACCCAACCATAAACAATGCCTTTCTTAAAATCAATACACAAGTATATATTTTTAAACCTGCATATTTAGTTAATATTGCCTGCTAACATGAATTTCTTTTAACTAGGGAAATTGTGTCACTTTTCTCTTGCCTTCTGTGCAAGCAGAGTCAGGGTATATGCAGCAGTGTGCGTCGCCTGGCTCGTTGCCAACTATATGAGGACCATTTCTTCCTAACAAAGACCGTAATTAATTTGCCAGAATGTTACATAATTATGACATAACAGTGAAGGTTGTGCAATGTAACAACAATATTTAGACTTAAGGATGCCACCCATTAGATACAATACGGAACGGTTACGTATTTCACTGAAAGAATAAACGTTTTGTTTTTGAAATTATAGTTTCCGGATTTGACCAAGGATCGTATTTATGTGTGTTATTATATTATAATTAAGTATATGATTTGATAGAGCAGTCTGATTGAGTGGGGGTAGGCAGCAGCAGGCTTGTAAGCATTCTTTCAAACATCACTTTCCTGCGGAGGCCAGCAGCTATAATACCTACACGTGGAAATATTGAAGCAACATCTCAAGACATCAGTCAGGAAGTTAAAGCTTGTTCGCAAATGAGTCTTCCAAATGGACAATAACCCCAAGCATACTTCCAAAGTTGTGGCAAACTGGCTTAAGGACAACAAAGTCAAGGTATTGGAGTGGCCATCACAAAGCCCTGACCTCAATCCCATCGAGAATTTGTGGGCGGAACTGAAAAGGCGTGTGCGAGCAAGGTGGCCAAACCTGACTGTTACACAAGCTCTGTCAGGAGGAATGGGCCAAAATTCACCCAACTTATTGTGGGAAGCTTGTGGAAGGCAACCCGAAATGTTTGACCCAAGTTAAACAATTTAAAGGCAATGCTACCGAATACTAATTGAGCGTATGTAAACTTCTGACACACTGGGAATGTGATGAAAGCTGAAATAAATCATTCTCTTTACTATTATTCTAACATTTCACATTCTTAAAATAATGTGGTGATCCTAACTGACCTAAGACAGGGAATTTTTACTCGGATTAAATGTCAGGAATTGTGAAAAACTGAGTTGAATTTTTTTGGCTAAGGTGTGTGTAAACTTCTGACTTCAACTCTATGTGAAGGGTCATCAAGTTATAGCAGCAATCTACCTCACCAAGTAAAGCGAGAAGAATAAGAGCCCCACATTGAAGCTGCCCAGCAGCACCCGTTGGGGTGGTGTTGTCATCATGTTTGACAGTCTCCTGGAGGGAAAGGAGTCTTTCCAAGAAATGGCCATATCACAATCTGCCGATATGGACAGACCCATCAAGAGGATCCTCCTGGATGATGTATTTTGGGAGAGAGTGGTAAGCAGCCTGAATCTCCTAAACCTATAGCAGTAGCCATTGCATGGATTCAGGGAGACAATGCCATCCTGTCTGATGTTCAGACTCTGCTTGCAGATGTAAGGGAAGAAATCCGTACTGCCCTGTCCACTTCACTGTTGCTCCAAGCAGAGGAAACTGTAGTTCTGAAATACATCAAAAACCATGAAGACTTCTGCCTGAAGCCCATACATACAGCAGTGTACATGTTGGACCCCAAGTATGCTGGCAAGAGCATCCTGTCTGGTGCAGAGATCAACAATGTCTATGGTTATATCCAATGCAGAAAACATCTACCGTGTCTCGCCACCTTGGCCTGGATGAGGGCAAGGCTCTTGGCCGTCTGGTGAAGTACACTTCCAAGCAAGGGCTTTGGGATGGAGATGCAATATGGCAGTCGTGCCAACATATCTCATCAGCCACCTGGTGGAAGGGACTTTGTGGATGATCTGAGGCTCTTTCCCCTGTTGCCTCCATCATCCTCCAAATCCCACCAACATTAGCCGCCTCAGAGCGCAACTGGTCCTTGTTTGGGAACACACACCAAAACACGCAACAGGCTGACCAATACAAAGGTAAAAAAATTGGTTGCCAAATTTGAGGATTTTTGAACATTACAATGAGCCATCCTCAACAAGGTTGGAAAGTGACAGTGAAGATGAGGTCTCAGAGTCTGATGTTCAAGAGGTGGACATTGAGGAGGTTCAGGGAGAAGACATCGAAGCCTGAGAGGAAGACAGTCTAGAAACTAAAGCTTTGGTTATCTATCATTTTACGTTGTTGAAAACGTTTTTGAGACATGTGATGGATCAATGGGGATCATTCAATAATCCCCTTTGTTGTTAAGTGAAATCATCCCATGTGAAGAATCAACTCATTTAATTAAAGTTTAATTCGTAACAATATTTAAAAATTAAAATTATTGGATAGATTTAATAATTTGCAATCATGTCTACTTATGATAAGGTAAAAGGTTTATGTTTGTCTCCATATGGTCCTTCTGTAGCACAGTTGGTAGAGCATGGCGCTTGTAACGCCAGGGTAGTGGGTTCGATTCCCGGGACCACCCATACATAGAATGTATGCACACATGACTGTAAGTCGCTTTGGATAAAAGCGTCTGCTAAATGGCATATATTATATATTATTATTATTATATGATATAGTAAATATATCCAATGCAAAAAACATCTACATTTAATTGGTAATAATATTAATTTTCATATATTTCTGTTAATTCACATATATTCCCGTTAATTCCTATATATTCCCACAGAAAGTTTCCACCTCTGAATTTTCCCCAAAATGTGCAACCCTAGATTAAGGTATGAACTTGTAAGTCTGTATCATGTGCCCTTCACTCTTAGAAGACGGTAAGTCCGTGTAGGTGTCTATACTAAAACACGCAGACGTTTGCCTCATTAGGACTGTATTATCTCTCCAAAGCCACTCATATCCGTCCTGTCTTGTTCCCGTGGTAACAACAGGGCACCCAAATCTACGATGCTAAGCGTGGTACCCTGGTGGACCTGGGCATCCTGGATGTGATGCAGATCTTCGGGCGTGCCGGGCGGCCTCAGTTTGACAAGTACGGCGAGGGCACCATCATCACGGCACATGACAAGCTGAGCCACTACCTCACCCTGCTCACGCAGCAGAACCCCATAGAGAGCCAGTTCCTAGAGACCATGGCTGACAACCTCAACGCTGAGGTAGGGACACACACGCCACCGTCAATAATGTACCTGGGAAGGTCTTATCCACACTCACACATCTTCAGGACCTCTACGTTTTAACAATCATATCAGTGTTTCCACTGCAGTCATTTAGCTGTGGCGCTGCACCATGGCAAAATCATTGCCGCTACGCCAAAAAAATAAAAAATGAAACGTCAACAAATATTTCTGCCTAGGCGCACTTTGAAGATGCTAGAACCGTCTAAATGTACTTTTCCTCTGCAAACAATGTGAGTAATGAATAAAAGAATTAAAACAAACCTTACCTTATAGTAAAATAGTTCTATCCAAGGTAAATATTCCTCTCAAGGCACATTGAAGTTGCGAGAGCCATAGGGAGGGGAACATACATCCTGATTAGTAGTCAATGCTCAACAATTCTTAGTGCATTCGCGGGACAAACAGCAGTTGTAATGGCCTTTGTTAAAAATAGGGGGATCCCAGCTCTCCATTCCTACTTTATTTCTCAACTCCTAAATATGTGCAAACTGTACCAGCTCAGCAGTCATTCTCACGATAGAGGAGAGCGGGCTCAGTGTAACACAGGGCAATTATAGGTTAACTTGGGTCACCCTAATATTTTGGAGGGAGTGGTTTAAAAAATTGTCATAAGACAGATGTAACTTTTAGTTGTTCAATAGTAGTAGCAATCAGGGAAAGGGGTTTCTGTGAGAAGTACAGACAGGTGGGTGTTACCCCGGTTAGGGTCAATTGGGGTGAAACACTAACAGGTAGGATGTGTTTATATGCACTTTTTAGGGGATGTAAAATTCATCATTATGAATGATCAGCCCAATAGGGTAAATGCAGATGGGCAACCCCATGCTTCAGCCTATTTATTTCTAGCCACGATGCTATATCAGTTGGGCTACAGGTGATCGTGCTTATTGCTAATAGTATACCTGATAATATGGACAATGCATAGGCTAGAAGCATTGTCCAAAATGTTACAAATGTACTTTTTACATTTTATTTATCAAGGTAATTTCAGAAAATTCCTAGTATATATGGCGCTAATAGTGGAAAATGTTACTGTTTCACAGTATTGCTTACCCACCAGTGTTGTGATTGGCTGTGATATTGGCCTATTGATTTCTCCCGCCGAAGGGGCATCGGTTGTCAAACTGGGAAAGCTGTAATGATTTTGTGGCTGTTTTATCTAGTGGAGATCGCTCTGTCATTTCCTGGTTGCTAAAATGTTCAACTTTGCTCAAATTTCAGTTTGTGAGAAAACAAGCACGAAATAGTGTAGGGAATCATTGTACCATCTAAATCGCATTTTCAATAACAACAAATATTGTTTTTACAGCTGTTTGAAGCTGGTAGACCAAATGAAAGTTAACAATATTTTTCTTTAGTGTAAAGATATTTCACAGCGATCTGTGTTTGACAGCAGATGCCTAACTGGCCCCCTTCAATCATGTTCTCTTCTCATCTCCATCCAATGCCCTTTTCACAAATTAAACACAGTACAATAAGTCACCACTAGATGGCACACACCTCAAGGATTCAATGAGCACTTATTGAGAAGGAATCAATGCAGAGTGTGGAATCTCCACCAGGTGCTGCTAGGTGGCTGAAATGACTGAAGGTGAATGTGATGTTATTGATCTCTCTTTCTTTCTCCCTCTCTCTGCAGGTATCACTAGGGACTGTGACTAACGTGGAGGAAGCAGTGAGGTGGCTGAGTTACACCTACCTGTACATCCGCATGAGAGCCAACCCTCTGGCCTACGGGATCAACCACAAGGCCTACCAGGTACACACGCATGCATGTACACACACACACACACACACACACACACACACACACACACACACACACACACACACACACACACACACACACACACACACACACACACACACACACACACACACACACACACACACACACACACACACACACACACACACGTGTACACACTTGACACACACTCTTATTACAGCTCTCTACGTTAGATGGACCCAAGTCTGGAGCTGTACGTAAGGAACTGGTGGTGATAGGGTTAAACTGTTCTGTCTCTGTGTTAGATGGACCCAGGTCTGGAGTGGTACTGTGAGGAACTGGTGGTGATGGCAGGGTTAAACTGTTCTGGCTCTGTGTTAGATGGACCCAGGTCTGGAGCTGTATCGTAAGGAACTGGTGGTGATGGCAGCCAGGAAGCTGGACAAGGCCAGGATGATCCGCTTCGAGGAGAGGACAGGATACTTCGCCTCCACTGACCTGGGCAGAACCGCCAGTCACTTCTACATCAAATACAACACCATGGAGGTACACCAGAGTTCCTGTACTATGTTGTATTGTACACTGAGTGTACCTAACATTAAGAACACCTGCTCTTTCCATGACATACAGTACCAGTCAAAGGTTTGAACACAGCTATTGATTCAAGGGTTCTTCCTGTTTTCTACATTGTAGAATAATAGTGAAGACATCAAAACTATGAAATAACACATGGAATCATGTAGTAACCAAAGAAGTGTTCAACAAAGCAAAATATATTTTAGAATCTTCAAAGTAGCAAGTCTTTGCCTTGATGACAGGTTTGCAAACTCTTGGCATTCTATCAACCAGCTTCATAAGGTAGTCACCTGGAATGCATTTCAATTAACATGGGCCAGCATCCCTGTGGAAAGCTTTCATCATCTTGTGGAGTCCATGCCCCGACATATTGAGGCTGCAACTCAACATCAGAAAGGTGTTCCTCGTGCTTGGTTTACTCCAATGTATTATATTATTGTAACCAGGTGTATATATAGACTTCTATGTAGGTGTATTATGGCATGGTAATATCTACAAATAAACTCATCATGAACGATGGTAAAGTAACATGCAATATACAACTAGATAACGTCTGTTCCTTATGTCATGTTTGTGTTTGTCCACCTCCTCCTCCATGCAGACATTCAACGAGCTGTTCAACTCCCAGAAGACAGAGGCTGACATCCTCAGCATCGTCTCCAAGGCCGAGGAGTTTGAACAGGTCAAGGTGAGAGGTCACTGGTCACACTGAGAGGTCACTCATCACACATTATAGACTGCTGCGGGACACCTGCTAAACAGTATAGCAAGGTCTTGAAATAGTTTGAGTACCCAGGTGGAAAGAATCCTGACTGACTGTGTGTGTGTGTGTGTGTGTGTGTGTGTGTGTGTGTGTGTGTGTGTGTGTGTGTGTGTGTGTGTGTGTGTGTGTGTGTGTGTGTGTGTGTGTGTGTGTGTGTGTGTGTGTGTGTGTGTGTGTGTGTGTGTGTTTTTCAAGGTGCGTGATGAGGAGATGGAGGAACTAGAGCAGATGCTGTGTAACTACTGTGAGCTGCCTGCTGCAGGCGGAGTGGAGAACGGATACGGCAAGATCAACATCTTACTGCAGACCTACATTGGCCGGGGAGAGGTGGACAGCTTCTCCCTCATCTCAGACCTGTCCTACGTAGCACAGGTGGGTTACAGGCACAGCACCACACACTACACACATACAGTGGGGCAAAAAAGTATTTAGTCAGCCACCAATTGTGCAAGTTCTCCCACTTAAAAAGATGAGAGGCCTGTCATTTTCATCATAGGTACAATTCAACTTTGACAGACAAAATTAGAGATTTTTTGTGATTTTCTAGATTTTTTTTCTCATTTTGTCTGTCATAGTTGAAGTGTACCTATGATGAAAATTACAGGCCTCTCCCATATTTTTAAGTGGGAGAACTTGCACAATTGGTGGCTGACTAAATACTTTTTTGCCCCACTGTATGCTCTTTCTCCATCTGTTTCTCACACACACACACACACACACACACACACACACACACACACACACACACACACACACACACACACACACACACACACACACACACACACACACTCATACAAATTGAACCATACCTGAAGAAACTTCAACACGTGTACATACTCTGCTTCTACCCCAAACTGAGCAAGCCTAGCCCCTCTGAGGGGTCCAGCTGTACCCCAGTGTCCCCTGACAGGGGGACACAGGGGTACAGACTCCCTTACCCCAACACATGCAGCCCCTGCCTAGACTTCCCCTTCTCTCAGTCAGCAGCACATGCCGTCCGCATCCTAGAGCAGAATGTTTCAATCATACTGGTGTACTGATGGGGGTTTAGAAAGAGTGTCTTAACGAATCATATCATACACATCCATAAACGGGTTTCCTGTTTGTACCAGCATCTCCATTGTTTCAGAGGGATCATGAGGCTTTCATGAACTGTCACAGTTAATCTGCCATGCCGGCATCTCTGCATTATGCTCTTTATGAAAATCAAATGCTTTGATATATCTGATGGAAAGTAATATGTTTGGCTGGTGCATATTTCACAGTGACTGATAGCCTGGAATCTTTTTTTGCATTTGGAGCCCCCATCCCACATCCCATCCCCTCTTCCAATCCCCTCTGCTGAACCCATCTATCCATGGTTTTCCACGGTAACTGATTCCATGTGGCTGAATATTTGGAATTGTTCACAGCAAATTCCCTCTTTGCTCCTATTTTGCCCGATTTCAGATGTGCAGCCGGTTTGATGGCTGTGGCCGGGAGGCAGGCAGCCATAGTGGAATAGAGGGGATCTGATGGTTAATCCAGACTGAGGACTGATAGGTCCTGTTGCCGTATGATACTGCCACTACACATCAACAAAGACACACACACATAAGCACAGAGATGAAGTTGCATACATACATTTAGGTGGGCACACTCACAACCACTGGCAGACTCATCATCTCTCGCTCTCACACACACACACACACACACTGACAGAGGCTAACTCCCTGTCTCTCATGCATACACACACACTCCTCAATGGCTTTAGCAACTGGATGATAGATAGAGCTGTTCTGCAGGCCTGTGCACTTGACCGCAGGACACCAGGAGTTCTCCTGAGAGAGTAGATTATTGTACATGAGCGCTGAGAGACCTGAGACCACAGTTGAACTGTGTTTACTGCATGCTCTTAAAGACACACGGACACAGAATAACTGGAGAAGGATGGCAGCTTAATCATGAAGTTATTTCCAACCAGGGAGATTATTGAGATTGACTATGTTGGTGCTGTGACTCGGACTGTGAGGCCTGATGTGTTTTGGCTGTTGGTTGTTATCTGGAGTATGAGTGTAGGCTCAGTAAGGGTGTGAGTGTAGGCTCAGTAAGGGTGTGAGTGTAGGCTCAGTAAGGGTGTGAGTGTAGGCTCAGTAAGGGTGTGAGTGTAGGCTCAGTAAGGGTGTGAGTGTAGGCTCAGTAAGGGTGTGGGTGTAGGCTCAGTAAGGGTGTGAGTGTAGGCTCAGTAAGGGTGTGAGTGTAGGCTCAGTAAGGGTGTGAGTGTAGGCTCAGTAAGGGTGTGAGTGTAGGCTCAGTAAGGGTGTGAGTGTAGGCTCAGTAAGGGTGTGAGTGTAGGCTCAGTAAGGGTGTGAGTGTAGTAAGGGTGTGAGTGTAGTAAGGGTGTGAGTGTAGTAAGGCTGTGAGTGTAGTAAGGGTGTGAGTGTAGGCTCAGTAAGGGTGTGAGTGTAGGCTCAGTAAGGGTGTGAGTGTATGCTCAGTAAGGGTGTAAGTGTATGCTCAGTAAGGGTGTGAGTGTAGGCTCAGTAAGGGTGTGAGTGTAGGCTCAGTAAGGGTGTGAGTGTAGGCTCAGTAAGGGTGTGAGTGTAGGCTCAGTAAGGGTGTGAGGGTAGGCTCAGTAAGGGTGTGAGGGTAGGCTCAGTAAGGGTGTGAGTGTAGGCTCAGTAAGGGTGTGAGTGTAGGCTCAGTAAGGGTGTGAGTGTAGGCTCAGTAAGGGTGTGAGTGTAGGCTCAGTAAGGGTGTGAGTATAGGGTTTTCTCTCCAGCGGGTTTGATGTAGGAGTGCGGTTGCCCAAGTGGCCTTTTAACCAGCAGCAGACCAACATCTGGCCCAGCTGGTGTTTCTGTGTCTCTGCCTATCTATATGCCTGTCTCTATGTCTGCCTGCCTGTCTCTGTCCATCCTCCCACTCAACCACATGTTCCGGACACAAGCAGACCTGACCAATCTATCACAGATAGCAGTCTCGCCACGACTTATCCATCACAACAGAGCCGGGCCCAACAAATCAATCCCAGCACGGCCAGACTCTACCAATCCATCATGTCATTAACACCTACCCAAATCAATCAGAGCCCAGTCACGTCAGATCTGATCAGTTTATCAGCGAGCAGCGCCAACCACCTGACTCATCTGTCAGGACAGACATGAGCAATCCATCAGCGCACAGCTAGGCCTGACCCATGTTTCAGAACAGAGCCTGATCATACCAGTCCCGCGGCTCTTGATCAGACACGATTAATCGTCCTACATCTTGATGGATTATTTCAGTCTCTGCATGACTCTCTGTCCTGCTGTACCCATTGTAGAATACTGCTCTAAGTCTGGCTGTAGCCGGTCTGTCTTTTTACACCTGCTGTTATACACTATTCCAATTGTGATTCCCATCGGTCTGTCCTTGTTTTTCTACTATAGAATGCCACTCAAATTGTAACTGTGTGTGTGTATTTCGTCCCTGTGTAGAACGCAGCTCGTATCGTCAGGGCTCTGTTTGAGATTGCTCTGAGGAAGCGCTGGCCTGCCATGACCTACCGCCTGCTCAACCTGTGTAAAGTGATAGACAAGCGTCTGTGGGGCTTCGCTCATCCCCTGAGACAGTTCTCCATCCTGCCTCACAATGTGCTGGCCCGTCTGGAGGAGAAGAAACTCACCGTGGACAAACTGAAAGATATGCAGAAGGACGAGATAGGTGAGACCATACTGGGCCAAGTGTGGTGTACTACCAAATTAGACATGAACTTGTGTGTGTGCATGCAGCGTGTTGTAGTAGCACCACTCCCCTCTGTGTGTCCCAGGTCACATGCTTCACCACGTGAACATCGGGTTGAAGGTGAAGCAGTGTGTCCACCAGATCCCTTCCATACTGATGGAGGCCACCATCCAACCAATCACACGCACCGTGCTCAGGGTCCGCCTCCAGATCACCCCCGACTTCCAGTGGCACGACCAGGTAACCTGGTCGACCTCACCTAGGATGACCTCGATGTCTCTCTTTCTCTCTCTCTCTCCCACACACACACACACACACACACACACACACACTAACACACACACACACACACAGTACACAAACAGTAGACATTATCAGAGCACTCTTTAAGTGTGTCAAAATGCTGCAAACAGTAGAAATGTGTTAGTTAGTGTGAAGTGTCAGTGGTCTGTCAGTATGGAGCTGTCCTCTCCCCCAGTGGCCCTACTCCTCTCCAGCCAGTGGGGGGGATGGAGTAATGAGTGAAAAGTGGGAATCTCACCTCGGTTCTACAAGGAGGAGCAGCCAGCTGCTGAAACAACCCCGCAGCATCAGATTCCCACCTCTGGAAGTGTTAGTCCACATCCCAAGTACTGGTTGAAGGGCTCTTCTTTTCTTTGAATGGTTCAAATGAAGGTTTATTTAAATGGAAGATGGCTGATTCTAGATCAGTGTTTAGGTGCATCACCTTCTTGTAATACAGTGAGGGAAAACAATATTTGATCCCCTGCTGATTTTGTACGTTTGCCCACTGACAAATAAATTATCTATCTATGATCTATAATTTTAATGGTAGGTTTATTTGAACAGCGAGAGACAGAATAACAACAAAAAAATCCAGAAAAACGCATGTCAAAAATGTTATAAATTGATTTGCATTTTAATGAGGGAAATAAGTATTTGACCCCTCTGCAAAACATGACTTAGTACTTGGTGGCAAAACCCTTGTTGGCAATCACAGAGGTTAGACGTTTCTTGTAGTTGGCCACCAGGTTTGCACACATCTCAGGAGGGATTTTGTCCCGCTCCTCTTTGCAGATCTTCTCCAAGTCATTAAGGTTTTGAGGCTGATGTTTGGCAACTCGAACCTTCAGGTCCCTCCACAGATTTTCTATGGGATTAAGGTCTGGAGACTGGCTAGGCCACTCCAGGACCTTAATGTGCTTATTCTTGAGCCACTCCTTTGTTGCCTTGGCCGTGTGTTTTGGGCCATTGTCATGCTGGAATACCCATCCACGACCCATTTTCAAGGCCCTGGCTGAGGGACGGAGGTTCTCACCCAAGATTTGACGGTACCTGGCCCTGTCCATCATCCCTTTGATGCGCTGAAGTTGTCCTGTCCCCTTAGCAGAAAAACACCCCCAAAGCATCATTTTTCCACCTCCATGTTTGACGGTGGGGATGGTGTTCTTGGGGTCATAGGCAGCATTCCTCCTCCTCCAAAGACGGCGAGTTGAGTTGATGCCACAGAGCTCCATTTTGGTCTCATCTAACCACAACACTTTCACCCAGTTGACCTCTGAATCATTCAGATGTTCATTGGCAAACTTCAGACGGTCATGTATATGTGCTTTCTTGAGCAGGGGGACCTTGCGGGTGCTGCAGGATTTCAGTCCTTCACGGCGTTGTGTGTTACCAATTGTTTTCTTGGGGACTATGGTCCCAGCTGCCTTGAGATCACTGACAAGATCCTCCCGTGTAGTTCTGGGCTGATTCCTCACCTTTCTCATGATTATTGCACAACTCCACGAGGTGAGATCTTGCATAGAGCCCTAGGCCGAGGGAGATTGACCGTTTTTTGTGTTTCTTCCATTTGCGAATAATCGCACCAACTGTTGTCACCTTCTCACCAAGCTGCTTGGCGATGGTCTTGTAACCCATTCCAGCCTTGTGTAGGTCTACAATCTTGTCCCTGACATCCTTAGAGAGCTCTTTGGTCTTGACCATGGTGGAGAGTTTGGAATCTGATTGATTGATTGCTTCTGTGGACAGGTGTCTTTTATACAGGTAACAAACTGAGATTAGGAGCACTCTCTTTAAAAGTGTGCTCCTAATCTCAGCTCGTTACCTGTATAAAAGACACCTGGGGGCCAGAAATCTTTCTGATTGAGAGTGGATCAAATACTTATTTCCCTCATTAAAATGCAAATACATTTCTAACAATTTCTATCAGTCTCTCACTGTTCAAATAAATCTACCATTAAAATTATTGAATGATCATTTCTTTGTCAGTGGGCAAACGTACAAAATCAGCAGGGGATCAAATACTTTTTCCCCTCACTGTATTATCCTGTGGATTTTATACTACATTTGCTTGAGCCTGCCTGGTGTGTCAGATGGACAGTGTTTTCCACTTTTGGGACTATTCTATTGGTTCTATTGCGCCAGGCAAGATCAATCAAACACAGCTAAGTATCTGAAAGATTTCAAATGCCGTTTGAACCCAAGTCGGCTGTCCGTAAGTAGAGCCATGTCCAATGGAGAGAATATACAGTGCATCATTGAATTGCGAATTCGGCTATAGGATCTCTATGGTGATTGGAGTACATCATTGAGGCAGATGACTCCTGTAGTTTGTGAGGGAGTCAGGGTGGAATAGGAGGCCCGTTGTAGCCAGGCTGTGTATGAAGATGAATGTTTGTGTGATTAGCGATGCATGCTCTGCTCATGGGAGAGTTGTTATGGAACACCCCCAGCTTAGCCAGTGATCCCTGCTGCATATGTACACACGCAAGCTAGCCACGATACATGTAGAGGCACATGAGATCTCCCTCTCCCTAACTCTAACCCAAGCCACGGACTCCAGGATAATGACTCATTCTAATTGGGAAACAGACAGGAGTTGGATGTCGTTTTCTAATATTAATGCGTGGTTAGCCACTCCCTTTAGTGTTTTGAGTAGGACCCAGAATTGTTCCTGGTTCAGGTCACATGGTTGGGAATAACTCCTAGCCCTAATCAAGAGTAGTTTCCCTGATATCTTTAGACATGTACACAAGAGGGCTAGGGACCAGGCCAGAAGATGATGACATAGCTGTTGTTTTAGTGTGTTTGTCTGTGGGAACTGGACTGTCTCCTCTCTCCATGTGTCATAAAGCAGTCTCTGGACCTGTGTCTGTTGACCAGCCAGCAGTTGTTTCCACAGCAGAGTGTTCTACAGGGGGTCAACTCCGAGCAGAGAAATGTAGAGAGATACACAGTACAGTGCACCTCCTTTTCCTCCTGGGGAGAGAGGAGAGGGCTGAAGTTTCTGTTTGGAGTCACCCCAAAACCCATGACTGAAGGGTTACGCATGCACCTACTAACAATTACATTGCTTTGTTTTGAATTGCTACTATCTGGTTAAACAACCTGGGAGTGCTCTGATCTCCTAATGCCACCAATTCTTCATGCTTCTGTCTCCTCTGCCTCTCTCCTCTGCCTCTCTCCTCTGCCTCTGCCTCTCCTCTGCCTCTCTCCTCTGCCTCTCTCCTCTGCCTCTCCTCTGCCTCTCCTCTGCCTCTCCTCTGCCTCTCCTCTCCTCTGCCTCCTCTCCTCTGCCTCCTCTCCTCTGCCTCTCTCCTCTGCCTCTCTCCTCTGCCTCTCTCCTCTGCCTGCCTCTCCTCTGCCTCTCTCCTCTGCCCTCTCCTCTGCCTCTCTCCTCTGCCTCTCTCCTCTGCCTCTCCTCTGCCTCTCCTCTGCCTCTC
Source organism: Oncorhynchus keta (assembly GCF_023373465.1). NCBI lineage: Eukaryota > Metazoa > Chordata > Actinopteri > Salmoniformes > Salmonidae > Oncorhynchus > Oncorhynchus keta. The sequence continues at coordinate 19,893,263 of NC_068451.1, read as the reverse complement.
TCCTCTGCCTCTCCTCTGCCTCTCCTCTGCCTCTCTCCTCTGCCTCTCCTCTGCCTCTCTCCTCTGTCTCTCCTCTGCCTCTCCTCTCTGCCTCGCCTCTCCGCCTCTGCCTCTCCTCTGCCTCTCTCCTCTGCCTCTCCTCTCCTCTGCCTCTCTCCTCTGCCTCTCTCCTCTGCCTCTCTCCTCTGCCTCTCCTCTGCCTCTCCTCTGCCTCTCCTCTGCCTCTCCTCTGCCTCTCCTCTGCCCTCTCCTCTGCCCTCCTCTGCCTCTCTCCTCTGCCTCTCTCCTCTGCCTCTCTCCTCTGCCTCTCCTCTGCCTCTCTCCTCTGCCTCTCTCCTCTGCCTCTCTCCTCTGCCTCTCCTCTGCCTCTCCTCTCTCCTCTCTTAGTGTCATGGTTCAGTGGGAGAGCCCTGGTGGCTGTGGGTGGAGGACCCCATCAACGATCATATCTACCATTCAGAGTACCTGCTCCTACAGAAGAAACAGGTGGGTTTCTGGGTACCATTAGTTTCTAGAATGTGTCTGAGAGCCACTTGTTCTCCTGTGTTCCCTTGAGGCAGAAGTTGCCCCTAACTACAGATCTAGGATCAGATTACCTGACCCCTGATCCTAACCTTAACCATTATGGTTATGGAATAAATCTGACCCTGTATCAGTGGATATGGTTGAGCCGAGTCATACTTACATCGTGTGTGCGTTTTCCAGGTGGTGAGTGGGGAGCCCCAACAGGTGGTATTCACCATCCCTATCTTTGAGCCCATGCCCTCCCAGTACTACATCAGAGCTGTGTCAGACCGCTGGCTGGGCTCAGAGGCTGTCTGCATCATCAACTTCCAACACCTCATCCTGCCTGAAAGACATCCCCCACATACTGGTACTGTACAACAGACTCACAAACACAGACAGACCAACCCTCAGAGGTGTAAAGATGAAACAACATACTTCACACATACACCTTTCTTTGTATTTTTTCCTTGACAAATGTACCCATACGTTGTCTCAATGTTGCCCTGTGGATTCTCAGAGCTACTGGACCTGCAGCCGTTGCCCATCACCGCCCTGGGGAACCTGGAGTATGAGAGTCTGTACAAGTTCACCCACTTCAATCCCATCCAGACACAGATCTTCCACACCCTCTACCACACAGACACCAACGTCCTGCTGGGGGCGCCAACGGGCTCCGGTAAAACCATCGCTGCCGAGTTGGCCATGTTCCGAGTCTTCAACCAGTACCCTACCTCCAAGGTCTGTCTGCCCCACCATCTCTCTCTTTTTCTCTCTCAATATCGCTATGTATTTCTCTCTGTTTATATCCTTGCTCTGTGTGTGTTCTCAGGTGGTGTACATTGCCCCTCTGAAAGCTCTGGTCAGGGAGAGGATTGAGGACTGGAAGATCAGGATAGAGGAAAAACTGGGGAAGAAGTGAGAGACGTGGTTATAACCATGTGCATTTCAGTTGCATTCACATCTGTCAATGACCATCAGCTGTGGTATCTATCCATCCATCTATTGTCTCTTTCTCGATCTCTCCCTCCTTCCCTTCCCTCTCTCCTCGTCCCTAGGGTCGTGGAGCTGACAGGCGATGTGACTCCAGACATGCGGGCCATCGCCGCAGCCGACCTGATCGTGACCACACCGGAGAAGTGGGACGGCGTGAGTCGCTCCTGGCAGAACCGCAGCTACGTCCAGAAAGTAGCCATTCTCATCATCGACGAGATCCACCTGCTAGGTACCACAGCCTAGTTCTACCCAGAAGCATATAGAGAGATCTTTAATATCTATGGGTCTGGTTCTTGCCTCACAAACCGCATACAATCAAAACTTTGTATAGAGCCTGAACTTTTACCCTCATAAACTCTCATACAAACAGAACCTTCTATAGAGCCTGAACTTTTACCATCATAAACCCTCATACAAACAGAACCTTCTATAGAGCCTGAACTTTTTTACCCTCATAAACCCTCATACAAACAGAACCTTCTATAGAGCCTGAACTTTTACCATCATAAACCCTCATAGAAACAGAACCTTCTATAGAGCCTGAACTTTTACCCTCATAAACCCTCATACAAACAGAACCTTCTATAGAGCCTGAACTTTTACCCTCATAAACCCTCATACAAACAGAACCTTCTATAGAGCCTGAACTTTTACCCTCATAAACCCTCATACAAACAGAACATTCTATAGAGCCTGAACTTTTACCATCATAAACCCTCATACAAACAGAACCTTCTATAGAGCCTGAACTTTTACCATCATAAACCCTCATAGAAACAGAACCTTCTATAGAGCCTGAACTTTTACCCTCATAAACCCTCATACAAACAGAACCTTCTATAGAGCCTGAACTTTTACCCTCATAAACCCTCATACAAACAGAACCTTCTATAGAGCCTGAACTTTTACCCTCATAAACCCTCATACAAACAGAACCTTCTATAGAGCCTGAACTTTTACCATCATAAACCCTCATACAAACAGAACCTTCTATAGAGCCTGAACTTTTACCATCATAAACCCTCATAGAAACAGAACCTTCTATAGAGCCTGAACTTTTACCATCATAAACCCTCATAGAAACAGAACCTTCTATAGAGCCTGAACTTTTACCATCATAAACCCTCATACAAACAGAACCTTCTATAGAGCCTGAACTTTTACCATCATAAACCCTCATACAAACAGAACCTTCTATAGAGCCTGAACTTTTACCATCATAAACCCTCATACAAACAGAACCTTCTATAGAGCCTGAACTTTTACCATCATAAACCCTCATACAAACAGAACCTTCTATAGAGCCTGAACTTTTACCATCATAAACCCTCATACAAACAGAACCTTCTATAGAGCCTGAACTTTTACCATCATACAAAGAAGATTCTGATAGAATTCAAAAGAGTTCTATAATAATACTCTCCATAGTGAAATGCTTTGTCCAACTTTCTCACACTGGACCATACCACTGTGTTTGTATCCCAGGGGAGGACAGAGGTCCTGTGCTGGAGGTCATAGTGTCCAGGACCAACTTCATCTCCTCCCACACCAACAAGACTGTCCGCGTGGTGGGCCTGTCCACGGCCCTGGCCAACGCACGAGACCTCGCCGACTGGCTTGGGATTGGACAGGTGAGCTCTCCATAGCATCCACATACTAGACAGGACAAGTATTGTGAAACGCCACTCCTGGTAGGAGTTGCACTTAGGCTCAGATTTAGGATCAGTTTGTTATCTGAATCAGGCATTACAATAGTGTTCTAACCTGATCATACCATCACGTTAGTCTCAGTTTCACATAGACAAGACATCTCCTGTAGTTAAAACCTGCTCATCCTTTCACCTTTTGACCTCCTGTCCTGTGTTCAGATAGAGTTCATGTCTCTGTCATCAGTTGGAGGTTTTGTAATTGACATTGCTGTTCTGAAGCCAACCAGTAACCACATTTGTGTTGGCCAGTGTTTTTTAGTGGTTAGTGTTTTTTAGTGTCCCCTTTTCATATTTGATAAATGTAGAATAATACTGCTGTTTTTTGGCAGGGAATCCGTGTAATAGTTTTGACCACAGTACGGTAATGGTTTGGAGTTCTGTTTCTCTGGAGCCATGCTGGAGTTGCTCTGGTAATCAACAGAAATCACGGTACCAATGCGGACAGATGACTTGACAGTCCTTTAATAATAACAATAATAATAATAATAGCAGTAATCATATCAGAAGGGTATTTAATAACCTCCCTGTCCACCGCAGAGAGACATGGGAACTCCTGTATGCCTGCATGTATGCCCCAGTCACACATGAAAACCACATGTAGACAGACCGTCTTTACATTCACCTATACAATTTATCTCAAAAAGAAAATAGTATCTGCTGAAAAACATTTTATATAACATTTATAGAGCATTCATAAGCATTTACAACTGCTTATTTCTGAAAGTTATAAAGTGTTACCATAACGTCATTTGTAATGCTTTTAAAACTTCAAAAATTCCAACTGTATCCTACCATTCCAGTCTTCTCTGTGACGGTATTGGTTGTCTAAACGTTGTGTTACTGTTGCAGTGTCCCTGGCAGACAGATTGTCTGGTTATAAATCTGGCTGTTTAGACTGAGGACGGGAGGGACTGGGGATGTTGGCTGGGTTTAGATGCCCGATCCATTATCCAGGCCTTTAGATATGTGTACACACGCGCCTGCCCTGCCTGGCCACTCCACACGCTACAATGCACTGCTGCCCTACCCAGCGAGCTTCTGAGCACAACAGACAAAGGTGCTCAGTTCCTTGTCCCTCTCCCCCGGACAAGGACAATGACAAACCTTTAGACACCCAGATGGGCCTCGCTGCCAGCTGGACTCACTTTATCTATCGCTCTCTGTCTCGCTCTCTCGATCTAGTTCTCTTTCATCCACTCTGTCTCTCTCTCTCACTGACTGAGAGAAGACATTCATTCTCTTTCTATGGTTCTATGTCCATATGGTTCTCTTTCATCCCCTGTCTAACTCTCTCTGTCTCTTTACCTCACCTCTCTTACAGGTGGGTTTGTTTAACTTCCGTCCCTCTGTGCGTCCCGTCCCATTGGAGGTTCACATCCAAGGCTTCCCAGGACAGCACTACTGCCCCCGCATGGCCAGCATGAACAAGCCTGTGTTCCAAGGTACAATATACCACACACAGAAACACACACTAAGTATGCAACTACAGTGTGCATCCCCCCTCTCTATATCTCTCTCTCTCTCTCTCCCTCTCTCTCCAGCGATTCGCAGTCACTCTCCAGCCAAGCCTGTTCTGATCTTTGTGTCGTCGCGGCGACAGACTCGTCTGACGGCTCTAGACCTGATAGCCTTCCTGGCCACCGAGGACGACCCTAAACAGTGGCTGCACCAGGACGAGACTCAGGTGACCAGGCTTATACTTGTTACCTCCTAGTGGAACTAACCCTGTAGTCAGAGGTGTGTACATCTACAGGATTTCTCTCTTTCTCTCTCTCTTAGTCTCTTTCTCTATCTCCTCTGACTGTTCTTCTATTCCTCCAGTCTTCCTATTCCTTGTCCTCTGCTGCTTGTTGCTCTCTCCTTTCTCATCGTCTCCTTCCTCCTGATATTCTCTCTCTCTAAGCACTTGTAATTACAGAGGGAACTCAAACCAACTTCTACAGGAAACGCCTGTGTCATATCCCATTATTTTCTCTGCATACTTCAGGATTATTTCAAGATGAGAAAATGTGCTCTGATAGAAGATGGGCAGTAATTACCTTAACATGTGTGTCTGATATATAGGGGCCCATAAACAAGGAGAATTTCTTACAATACACATGCACACTAGCTAACGCTCTCTCTCCTATCTATCTCTCTCTCTCTCTCACTCAGACACACACACACACACATTAAAAAACAGTAAAACTGTATTTGCTCAGGCCTGCCAGAAGCCCAGGATACAGAGAGCTGAGCAGAGCGGTGTTGGATGTGTGTCTGGTATATAATCCCTCATATTGGGCCTTATTATGAAGTCACAGTAGGCTTGGCGTTGTAAAAGATGGATATTAACATGTTTTATGGGGCTGCTTGCCTTTCACACCAAGCCTGTGGTCTGAGTGAAATATAGAGTTCTGACTGACTTCAAACCCCACCTTGTAAAATATATACACACACACACAAACTAGGCCTTAATACTGTATACGCAGCAGAAAAATCTAATTCATAGGATACATTTCATCCTCTCTTCTGTTCCACATTTCCTTGCTCTCTCTGTGTGTGTGTGTGTGTGTGTGTGTGTGTGTGTGTGTGTGTGTGTGTGTGTGTGTGTGTGTGTGTGTGTGTGTGTGTGTGTGTGTGTGTGTGTGTGTGGATAGGGTAAGTAAGGGTAAGTAATCCTTCTCACTGGCCCCCAACAAGAGTTAGATGCAAGTGGCTGTTCCACTGGTTGTCATAGGTGTTTGCATCAATTTGTAAGTCGCTCTGGATAAGAGCGTCTGCTAAATGACTTAAATGTAAATGTAAATGTAATGTAAATGTGTGTGTGTGTGGCATTTACTGTATGTGTATTTTTAGCCCTGGGTGTGTTGAATTGGCCCTGCAGTGTGCTTGTTCCAGTGATATATGCTGCTCCCTGCTGTGTTTCTGTACTGGCTGTGTAGCTGCTGGAGTCCCTGTGGTTTGAGTGACAGGCGGCTGGCGCTAGCTGTCTCAGTCTCAGTGGGAGTCCTGCCCTCCCTTTCCTCTCTGCCTGAGTTAGCCTTACGTTCTCTCTATTCCTTCCTCTGCTGCAGTTAGCCCCTCTCCCGCCTTCCTTTATCTGTGAACATGTACCTCTCGTCTTCCCTGTATCTCCCCCTGTAAATGTTTTGCTCTGTCCCACATGTTGTTTTCAGTTTTCCCTCCACCTCCCTTTTCTCCACTCCTTCCGTAGCCCCCCTCCCTGCTCATGTCCAACAAGGTCTTCTTCGTCATGGATGTGCCTTCTTAGTCCTACACTGTTTACTGTGTCTCTATTGGTCGACGAGATAAGGTCTTGTGCTGTCGTAGATTGACGAGGTGAAGTCTCATGCTGTGATTGGTTAATGTTACCCAGATGACAGACATCATCGCCACGGTGAGGGAGTCCAACCTGAAGCTGACGTTGGCGTTTGGTATCGGCATGCACCACGCTGGACTACACGAGCGAGACAGGAAGACTGTGGAGGAACTGTTTGTCAACTGCAAGATCCAGGTGGGACCCTAAAAGACCTAGGTGGGACCCTGACAGGTTCAGGTGGGACCCTGGCAGGTTCAGGTGGGACCCTGACAGGTTCAGGTGGGACCCTGACAGGTTCAGGTATATACATATTGAATAGGTGCAGGTATATACGTATTGAATAGGTGCAGGTATATACATATTGAATAGGTTCAGGTATATACATATTGAATAGCTGCAGGTATATACGTATTGAATATGTGCAGGTATATACGTATTGAATAGGTGCAGGTATATACGTATTGAATAGCTGCAGATATATACGTATTGAATAGGTGCAGGTATATACGTATTGAATAGGTGCAGGTATATACGTATTGAATAGGTGCAGGTATATACGTATTGAATAGGTGCAGGTATATACGTATTGAATAGGTGCAGGTATATACGTATTGAATAGCTGCAGATATATACGTATTGAATAGGTGCAGGTATATACGTATTGAATAGGTGCAGGTATATACGTATTGAATAGGTGCAGGTATATACGTATTGAATAGCTGCAGATATATACGTATTGAATAGCTGCAGATATATACGTATTGAATAGCTGCAGATATATACGTATTGAATAGGTGCAGGTATATACGTATTGAATAGGTGCAGGTATATACATATTGAATAGGTGCAGGTATATACGTATTGAATAGGTGCAGGTATATACGTATTGAATAGGTGCAGGTATATACGTATTGAATAGGTGCAGGTATATACGTATTGAATAGGTGCAGGTATATACGTATTGAATAGGTTCAGGTATATACGTATTGAATAGCTGCAGGTATATACGTATTGAATAGGTGCAGGTATATACGTATTGAATAGGTGCAGGTATATACATATTGAATAGGTGCAGGTATATACGTATTGAATAGGTGCAGGTATATACGTATTGAATAGGTTCAGGTATATACGTATGAATAGGTTCAGGTATTGAATAGGTGCAGGTATATACGTATTGAATAGGTGCAGGTATATACGTATTGAATAGGTGCAGGTATATACGTATTGAATAGGTGCAGGTATATACGTATTGAATAGGTGCAGGTATATACATATTGAATAGGTGCAGGTATATACGTATTGAATAGGTGCAGGTATATACGTATTGAATAGGTGCAGGTATATACGTATTGAATAGGTGCAGGTATATACATATTGAATAGGTGCAGGTATATACGTATTGAATAGGTGCAGGTATATACGTATTGAATAGGTGCAGGTATATACGTATTGAATATTGAATAGGTGCAGGTATATACGTATTGAATAGGTGCAGGTATATACGTATTGAATAGGTGCAGGTATATACGTATTGAATAGGTGCAGGTATATACGTATTGAATAGGTGCAGGTATATACGTATTGAATAGGTTCAGGTATATACGTATTGAATAGGTGCAGGTATATACGTATTGAATAGGTTCAGGTATATACGTATTGAATAGGTGCAGGTATATACGTATTGAATAGGTGCAGGTATATACGTATTGAATAGGTGCAGGTATATACATATTGAATAGGTGCAGGTATATACGTATTGAATAGGTGCAGGTATATACGTATTGAATAGGTGCAGGTATATACGTATTGAATAGGTGCAGGTATATACGTATTGAATAGGTGCAGGTATATACGTATTGAATAGGTGCAGGTATATACGTATTGAATAGGTGCAGGTATATACGTATTGAATAGGTGCAGGTATATACGTATTGAATAGCTGCAGATATATACGTATTGAATAGGTGCAGGTATATACATTTACATTTACATTTAAGTCATTTAGCAGACGCTCTTATCCAGAGCGACTTACAAAATAGCAGTGTAGACTACGTTAGGACGACGAAATACGAAGTTGCAATAGAAGTACTGACTGTTTCACTTTGTTGTCCTCTTTCTTTTCCTTTTTCTTCTGTCCTTCTTTTGTCCTTATTTTGTCTTCCTTTCTTCTGTTAACTAGATATTTTTTGTTGTTATTCTTTGTAAGCTAGCTAGCTTCTTCCAGGAGAGTCCCTAGCAACTGCTTAGCAACAAGTAAACAATTCTGCTAGCAATTCAGCTAGCTAAGATAACTGTACAATTTTATGAAAAATATTAGGTATATACATATTGAATAGGTGCAGGTATATACATATTGATATTACATATTACGTATTGAATAGGTGCAGGTATTGAATAGCTGCAGATATATACGTATTGAATAGGTGTATATACAGTGCAGGTATATACATATTGAATAGGTTCAGGTATATACGTATTGAATAGGTTCAGGTATATACATATTGAATAGGTTCAGGTATATACGTATTGAATAGGTTCAGGTATATACAACAATGTTGCAGATACAACACTGAAGGTGTTTCTGCTTTACTTTGTTAAATCCATGACAGGTATGACACTAATCTCTCTCTGTCTCCAGATACTGATAGCCACCAGTACTCTGGCCTGGGGAGTCAACTTCCCTGCCCATCTGGTCATTGTCAAAGGTACTGAGTACTACGATGGGAAGACCAGACGCTACGTGGACTACCCCATCACAGGTACAGGCTTCATGTCCAGTTGTTTCCATCACTGTTTCTGTATTGAATTAAGTCTACTTCTATTTTCCTATAATGTCAAATACTCCCTGTTTGGTAGTGAGTTAGAAAGTCCAGTACATCCATGTGTTTTCATCTGAATGTGTAGGTGTGGTTTGTCTCTCCTGTAGTTACATTAGGTTGTAGTTGTTCTGTAGGTGTGGTTTATCTCTCCTGTAGTTACAGTAGGTTGTTGGTGTGGTTTATCTCTCCTGTAGTTACATTAGGTTGTAGTTGTTCTGTAGGTGTGGTTTATCTCTCCTGTAGTTACAGTAGGTTGTTGGTGTGGTTTATCTCTCCTGTAGTTACATTAGGTTGTTGGTGTGGTTTATCTCTCCTGTAGTTACATTAGGTTGTAGTTGTTCTGTAGGTGTGGTTTATCTCTCCTGTAGTTACAGTAGGTTGTTATTGTGGTTTATCTCTCCTGTAGTTACATTAGGTTGTAGTTGTTCTGTAGGTGTGGTTTATCTCTCCTGTAGTTACATTAGGTTGTAGTTGTTCTGTAGGTGTGGTTTATCTCTCCTGTAGTTACAGTAGGTTGTAGTTGTTCTGTAGGTGTGGTTTATCTCTCCTGTAGTTACATTAGGTTGTAGTTGTTCTGTAGGTGTGGTTTATCTCTCCTGTAGTTACAGTAGGTTGTTGGTGTGGTTTATCTCTCCTGTAGTTACATTAGGTTGTAGTTGTTCTGTAGGTGTGGTTTATCTCTCCTGTAGTTACATTAGGTTGTAGTTGTTCTGTAGGTGTGGTTTATCTACTCCTGTAGTTACATTAGGTTGTTGGTGTGGTTTATCTCTCCTGTAGTTACATTAGGTTGTAGTTGTTCTGTAGGTGTGGTTTATCTCTCCTGTAGTTACAGTAGGTTGTTGGTGTGGTTTATCTCTCCTGTAGTTACATTAGGTTGTAGTTGTTCTGTAGGTGTGGTTTATCTCTCCTGTAGTTACATTAGGTTGTAGTTGTTCTGTAGGTGTGGTTTATCTCTCCTGTAGTTACAGTAGGTTGTAGTTGTTCTGTAGGTGTGGTTTATCTCTCCTGTAGTTACATTAGGTTGTAGTTGTTCTGTAGGTGTGGTTTATCTCTCCTGTAGTTACAGTAGGTTGTTGGTGTGGTTTATCTCTCCTGTAGTTACATTAGGTTGTAGTTGTTCTGTAGGTGTGGTTTATCTCTCCTGTAGTTACATTAGGTTGTAGTTGTTCTGTAGGTGTGGTTTATCTCTCCTGTAGTTACATTAGGTTGTTGGTGTGGTTTATCTCTCCTGTAGTTACATTAGGTTGTAGTTGTTCTGTACGTGTGGTTTATCTCTCCTGTAGTTACAGTAGGTTGTTGGTGTGGTTTATCTCTCCTGTAGTTACATTAGGTTGTAGTTGTTCTGTAGGTGTGGTTTATCTCTCCTGTAGTTACATTAGGTTGTAGTTGTTCTGTAGGTGTGGTTTATCTCTCCTGTAGTTACAGTAGGTTGTAGTTGTTCTGTAGGTGTGGTTTATCTCTCCTGTAGTTACATTAGGTTGTAGTTGTTCTGTAGGTGTGGTTTATCTCTCCTGTAGTTACAGTAGGTTGTTGGTGTGGTTTATCTCTCCTGTAGTTACATTAGGTTGTAGTTGTTCTGTAGGTGTGGTTTATCTCTCCTGTAGTTACATTAGGTTGTAGTTGTTCTGTAGGTGTGGTTTATCTCTCCTGTAGTTACATTAGGTTGTAGGTGTGGTTTGTCTCTCCTGTAGTTACATTAGGTTGTAGTTGTTCTGTACGTGTGGTTTATCTCTCCTGTAGTTACAGTAGGTTGTTGGTGTGGTTTATCTCTCCTGTAGTTACATTAGGTTGTAGTTGTTCTGTAGGTGTGGTTTATCTCTCCTGTAGTTACATTAGGTTGTAGTTGTTCTGTAGGTGTGGTTTATCTCTCCTGTAGTTACATTAGGTTGTAGTTGTTCTGTAGGTGTGGTTTATCTCTCCTGTAGTTACATTAGGTTGTAGTTGTTCTGTAGGTGTGGTTTATCTCTCCTGTAGTTACATTAGGTTGTAGTTGTTCTGTAGGTGTGGTTTATCTCTCCTGTAGTTACAGTAGGTTGTAGTTGTTCTGTAGGTGTGGTTTATCTCTCCTGTAGTTACATTAGGTTGTAGTTGTTCTGTAGGTGTGGTTTATCTCTCCTGTAGTTACATTAGGTTGTAGTTGTTCTGTAGGTGTGGTTTATCTCTCCTGTAGTTACATTAGGTTGTAGTTGTTCTGTAGGTGTGGTTTATCTCTCCTGTAGTTACATTAGGTTGTAGTTGTTCTGTAGGTGTGGTTTATCTCTCCTGTAGTTACATTAGGTTGTTGGTGTGGTTTATCTCTCCTGTAGTTACAGTAGGTTGTAGTTGTTCTGTAGGTGTGGTTTATCTCTCCTGTAGTTACAGTAGGTTGTTGGTGTGGTTTATCTCTCCTGTAGTTACATTAGGTTGTAGTTGTTCTGTAGGTGTGGTTTATCTCTCCTGTAGTTACATTAGGTTGTAGTTGTTCTGTAGGTGTGGTTTATCTCTCCTGTAGTTACATTAGGTTGTAGTTGTTCTGTAGGTGTGGTTTATCTCTCCTGTAGTTACATTAGGTTGTTGGTGTGGTTTATCTCTCCTGTAGTTACAGTAGGTTGTAGTTGTTCTGTAGGTGTGGTTTATCTCTCCTGTAGTTACAGTAGGTTGTTGGTGTGGTTTATCTCTCCTGTAGTTACATTAGGTTGTAGTTGTTCTGTAGGTGTGGTTTATCTCTCATGTAGTTACATTAGGTTGTAGGTGTGGTTTATCTGTAGTTACATTAGGTTGTTGGTGTGGTTTATCTCTCCTGTAGTTACAGTAGGTTGTAGTTGTTCTGTAGGTGTGGTTTATCTCTCATGTAGTTACATTAGGTTGTAGGTGTGGTTTGTCTCTCCTGTAGTTACAGTAGGTTGTAGTTGTTCTGTAGGTGTGGTTTATCTCTCATGTAGTTACATTAGGTTGTTGGTGTGGTTTATCTCTCCTGTAGTTACAGTAGGTTGTAGTTGTTCTGTAGGTGTGGTTTATCTCTCATGTAGTTACATTAGGTTGTAGGTGTGGTTTATCTCTCCTGTAGTTACATTAGGTTGTAGGTGTGGTTTGTCTCTCCTGTAGTTACAGTAGGTTGTAGTTGTTCTGTAGGTGTGGTTTATCTCTCCTGTAGTTACATTAGGTTGTAGGTGTGGTTTGTCTCTCCTGTAGTTACAGTAGGTTGTAGTTGTTCTGTACGTGTGGTTTATCTCTCATGTAGTTACATTAGGTTGTTGGTGTGGTTTATCTCTCCTGTAGTTACAGTAGGTTGTAGTTGTTCTGTAGGTGTGGTTTTTCTCTCATGTAGTTACATTAGGTTGTAGGTGTGGTTTATCTCTCCTGTAGTTACATTAGGTTGTAGGTGTGGTTTGTCTCTCCTGTAGTTACATTAGGTTGTAGTTGTTCTGTAGGTCTGGTTTATCTCTCCTGTAGTTGTTCTGTAGAAAGTGGTTCAGCTCTCCTAGGCCTGTCGTTGTTCCATTTGGACTGTGGTTACTGTAGTTGTGTTGTGGTCTCTACAGACGTGCTGCAGATGATGGGCCGTGCAGGCCGCCCTCAGTATGACGACCAGGGCAAAGCTGTGATCCTGGTCCACGACATCAAGAAAGACTTCTACAAGAAGTTCCTCTACGAACCCTTCCCTGTTGAGTCCAGGTGAGAGGCTATCCCTTGGCTTTGTGGTGACCCTACATAGTGAAGGCCATTGCTACAGCTTTTAACTTGGTCTCTGTGCATTTAACATTGTAAGGGGGGAAAGTCATCTCTATTTCACTACCACCTCTTCCTCAGTCTCCTGGGTGTCCTGTCAGACCATCTGAATGCTGAGATCGCTGCAGGGACCATCACCTCTAAACAGGATGCTATGGACTATATCACCTGGACGTACTTCTTCCGCAGGCTGGTCATGAACCCCAGGTAGGTTTTTGATTGGTTTTGACTTTTTATAACAATTCATCACGAAACAATTAACCCAAAACTAGGTCTCTGTTCCCAGGTTTTTCAGAAATTCTGGTTTTGAAGTTTCAGTAATTTTGGAAGCTAATTGAGTGGCTACAACATTCTGATATGGCGACTAATGACCAGGTCTCTCTCAATAACCTCGGAATAAGAAATCACTATCTATTTTTTCCTTTAATGGTAGAAGCAGGCAAAGGCTACATGTCTTTCCAAGAAATGTCAAAAATGTTTTTGTCAGTGTGAGTACATTATAACCATTAATTAATTCAGCTGAGTAATTAATTACCAGTAAATGCTGGGGAGACAAAAAATAGCTGGTGTTCATGGCAGCACCATGGAAACCACAGGGTCATCTTTAGAACACAGGGTCATCTTTTGAACTCTCACTATGTGATATCACACACCAGGGCTACGCACGCACGCAGTACCAGAGTATCACTTATACCCAGAGCACTCATTAGGATTCAGTCCTGATAACCTCTCTAGCGGGGAAACCTACTGATAGCCTGAGGCCACGTGCATCAAATCAAAACAAATCCAGCTTTATTCATACAGCACATTTCAGACATGCAATGTGCTTTACAGGGGGAAACGCCTGAGGAAAACCAAAGCTCAAAAGATGTTTTAAGATCTATTTTAAATATGTCCACAGTTTTGGCCCTACTCAAGTATTTAATTTATATTGCTTCGGATATTGGTATGTAGGCCAGACTGTTCTCTTTCCAATCATATGTGACATATGAATTGTCCATTTTTTATATTCTTCTCTATATTCATTGTTAATATTAATTGACTCCCTATTCGCCCGTCTCTAATTAACGATCTGCTTGCACCTGTTATGCCTGTTCCACACAGCAGGTGCCTTAAGTACGTGTCTTCTTAATTTGTTTGCACGGCACTGATGACGTCGTGAGGCCGACACATATGCTCTGTTCCTTTTTTATTTTCATTAGCACTTTCACTTTTTGTATATTTTTGAGGGTGGATTAAATTAATTATACTATGTTTGCATCTCGGCCTCCTTGGGTTATTCCTTTTCATGGTTTTGAGTGTGAATACTTTTTGAACTCTACAGATATTTTCTCTCCCGCGCACTGGCTGCCTTCCATTCTAGCCTGTGCACAAACCCTCCGACTGGTTTTCCACAGTTTCAAACCCCGTCACGTTCTCTGGCAGGCTGTTCTAGAGGCTGTGGACATAACTAAAGGCTGCCTGTCCCTGCCTATTTGTCCTAGGCTTGGTCCTAGGATAGTTAAATGGCCAGTGCCGGAAGACCTGAGGAACCGACAGGGTACATAACTTAAAAGAATGTCTGACATGTATGGGGTGCACGATCTTGGATTTATTTAAAAACCAATGGTATAATCTTAAAATGTATTCTGTAACTCACAGGCAGCCAGTGCAGAGACCTTAAAACCGGTCTAATGTGTGCTCTCCATCTGGTCTTGGTCAGTACCCGTGCTGCAGCATTCTGTATGTTTTGCAGTTGACCAATGGCTTTCTTGGTTAGATCATACAGGAGAACATTACAATAGCCTAGTCTGCTCGTAATAAAAGCATGGATGAGTCTCTCAGCCTGAGAGAGAAACTGCCACACTTTTTTTTCTTTAACTAAAAAAAGCTTTTCTTCACATTCCTAATGTGTGATTTGAAATTGAGTTTAGAATCTAAAATAACAGCTAGGTTCTTTACCTGGTGTTTTATCTGTGTTGCCCGTAAATTAAAATCTGCAACTAGATTCTCTCTCTGTGATTTGTCTCCAACAATAGGTACCTCGGTCTTGTCTTGATTTAGCTGGAGGGAGTTGTGAGCCATCCAAGTATTTAAGTCACTAATACAGTCTAATAATTTATCCGTGGAGCTAAAATCTCCTGGTGAGAGAGATGCAAAGTTGTTTATCGTCTGTGAGAAATCAATGTGCTTAGAATAATAGTGTGACGACACACAGCTCAAAAAGCTCCCCTGTTGATATTTTAGGGACAATGCAAGTATCCTGCCTAGACTAGCCTACAACGCCGCAATCCAATGTAAAACTGCATTATTGTTTTCAAATTAGTGCAATTGAGTACGATTCTACTCTAGGGGTAAACTGCAGTGAACATGTAATTGAAATAATGAAAGCCCTGTTATTTGAATGCTTCATTCCATTTGGATCAGTTGTGGGTCTACTCTCGACATTCTAGAAATGCACAGTAGTTAGAAATGCACAGTAGTTAGAAATGCACCGTAGTTAGAAATGCACAGTAGTTAGAAATGCACAGTTGTAGGCCAGTCTGGCTGTAGTCTATTTCGCATTCTGATGCCTAAATCGTCTTATATAGTGTGACTACATAGGTCTATGCTCCCTGCAGGCCCACCAAGCCCACGTAACACCAAGCAGCTATTTCCTCGACCTAGAACCAAACGCTTCAATATAGCCAAAATATGCAGTACCAGTCAAAAGTTTGGACATTGTAGAATAATAGTGAAGGTATCCAAACTATAAAATAACACATATGGAAACATGTAGGAACCAACATTTTTTAAACAAAACCACAATTTGCCTTGATGACAGCTTTGCACACTCATGGCATTTTCTCAACCAGCTTCATGTGGTAGTCACCTGGAATGCTTTTCCAGCAGTCTTGAAGAAGTTACCACATGCTGAGCGCTTGTGGTCTGCTTTTCCTTCACTTTGCAGTCCAACTCATCCCAACTCATCCCAAACCATCTCAATTGGGTTGAGGTGGGGTGATTGTGGAGGCCAGGTCATCTGATGCAGCACTCCATCACTCTGCTTCTTGGTCAAATAGCCCTTACACAGCCTGGAGGTGTGTTGGGTCATTGTCCTGTTGAAAAACAAATGATAGTCCTACTAAGCACAAACCAGATGGGATGGTGTATCGCTGCAGAATGCTGTGGTAGCCATGCTGGTTAAGTGTGCCTTGAAGAATTCTAAATAAACCAGTGTCACCAGCAAAGCACCATCACACCTTCCCCATGGTTCACGGTGGGAATTGCATATGCAGAGATCATCCGGTCACCCACTAGGCGTCTCACAAAGACACGGTGGTTCGAACCAAAAATCTCAAATTTGGACTCATCGGACCAAATAACTAATTTCCACTGGTCTAATGTCCATTGCTCGTGTTTCTTGGCCCAATCAAGTGTCTTCTTCTTGGTGTCCTTTAGTAGTGTTTTCTTTGCAGCAATTCGACCATGAAGGCCTGATTCACGCAGTCTCCTCTAAACAGTTGTTGAGATGGGTCTGTTACTTGAATTGACTGACCATGTCATAAAGTGATGATGGACTGTCATTTCTCTATGCTTATTTTAGCTGTTCTTGACATATTATGGACTTGGTCTTCTGTATACCACCCCTACCTTGTCACAACACAACTGATTGGTTTGAACACATTAAGAAGGAAAGAAATTCCACAAATTAACTTTTAACAAGGCACACCTGTTAATTGAAATGCATTCCAGGTGACTACCTCATGAAGCTGGTTGAGAGAATGCCAAGACTTTGCAAAGCTGTCATCAAGGCAAAGGTTGGCTACTTTGAAGAATCTAAAATATATTTTGGTGGTTTAGTTGAATACTTTTTTGGTTACTACATGATTCCATATGTGTTACTTAATAGTTTTGATATATTCACTATTATTCTAAAAATTAAGAAAAACACTTGAATGAGTATGTGTCCCAACTTTTTACTGGTACAGTATGTAATTGAACTTCTAAAATGTATTTAATTTTTATATGTGGCATAAACACAACTAGTCACAATGTTTTAATCTTATTATGCCACTTCAAAGGTCTCTTGTAGGCTACCAACCCACGTTCATCCACTCCACTAATATACTTCCAGCATCCAAACTGCACAACGGTCATTCTATTCATGTAAAGAGACATTTCTTAGAAAACTCAAAAAGTGAAATGACATTCGGAGCCTTCGATACTGAGTAGGGAGGGATGTAATTTCTGTTTGTCGAAATTGACATACTCAACTTGATTATGGTGTTGAAAATGCAAACCATTGACGATTAGCGCTTTAAGCACCAACTGTCAGAGCAGCTCAAAGATTACTGCACCTGTACATAGCCCACCTATAATTTAGCCCAAACAACTACCTCTTTCCCTACTGTAATTAATTAATTTATTTATTTATTTTGCTCCTTTGCACCCCATTATTTTTTTTTCTACTTTGCACATTCTTCCACTGCAAATCTACCATTCCAGTGTTTTACTTGCTATTTTGTATTTACTTTGCCACCATGGCCTTTTTTTTGCCTTTACCTCCCTTATCTCACCTCATTTGCTCACATCGTATATAGACTTGTTTATACTGTATTATTGACTGTATGTTTGTTTTACTCCATGTGTAACTGTGTCGTTGTTTGTGTCGAACTGCTTTGCTTTATCTTGGCCAGGTCTCAATTGTGAATGAGAACTTGTTCTCAACTTGCCTACCTGGTTAAATAAAGGTGAAATAAATAAGCGCTCGAAGTCTGTAATCGGTATGCAGTTATGCGTTGGTTGTGTGTGGTGCATTTGTACAGAAACCTATTGGTGGAAAACTTGTGACATAATTTGATATAAATATGGCATCAAAATGTAGAAAATCTGATTTCCTCCTAACTGAAAATTTTCTGCAGCCAGCTCTGATTGTAGTGTAATAAGACAGACAGGGAGAGTCAGCTCGTCCGTCCGTGGTGGTCGGCGAACCCTCAACCTTCTGGCCTGTTAGTCCTGCGTGGCATTGACTGTGCCACAAAGCCATGCTGAAATGGTAAAGTCGATATCCACATTTATAAACACAGGGCTGCTATAGTTATTGTTATTCATGGTCGTAATAATCATTTTTTAGTTAGTTGTATTGGGGAGAGGATGTGCCATTTTTTTTACACTAGTTTCCCTTCTGTCTTTCTCCACTTTCTAAAATTGCGAGGTCTCAAATTCAAAATGGCTGCTACTATTTCCTGCCACCAACATGTCTATATTGTGCAGTAACTCTGTGATCTGAGTGCCATCACCCCTGTCCTCATTGCTGAGAACATGATATCTCCTCCCACATTTCTCTATAAGCTGTTGGAGGGCCTCCTTCACCTTCAATTAACTGCTCAATGGTTGTCTCCCCCAGACAGTCCTTCCATGTGAACAGTATGATGGTGTAAGTCCAGACTCTCTCGCCAAAGAGCTGGACTTGATCCTCCACTAATCTTAGGCATCAGTGAATGGCAAGTTCACCTCAACCGCAAGGAGGAATGCATGGGGTCCGGGGGGGGCATAGAGACACACTGTGCTGCAGTCCATCTTTAACAAGTTCAGCCGTATCAGACAAATGAAATTCCTTCCACCAGCCTGGACTGTCCACCAGAGTGACCTTCCTCCTGCAGACATCTCCCTCTCCCTTCTCACATGGGGCAGTGCTTCTGGGGGCAATAATTTAAAAAAAACAATAAACCAATAATTATTACATTGCATAACATCTTTCTGAGTGGTTTCTAAATTTGAGTTACTTAGCCCGTCTCCCCTACCTTAATACGAGTAGACAGCATTTTGATTCTGTCAGCCAAATAAAAAACATAATGGCTTTTAAAATGTTAAAACATTTGAGAAGCGTTGCATTAATCAAGTGTGAAACATCACGTGCAATATGGTGTAGATGAGAAGCTCCTGTATAGAACAATTTTCTGTTTACGGTCAAATTTCACATTCAAGTGATACGGGCGCATCCCTTGACTAACTTTCAGTGAGTGAGTGAAGACCATGAAAACACTCAAGACTGGTGATAGTTTTTTCAAGTTTTTCTGGCTTTATCCGGTCTCTGTTTGTGGTATTTTACCTTGACTCGCTGGCTTGCTAGCTTGCTAGGTAATCAATCCTCTGACATCTGCTATGTAGTAGACGATAACCATCTTATTACGTTTGTCTGACCTCAATCCTATAGAACATTTGTGGGCAGAACTGAAAAAGCGTGTGTGAGTAAGGAGGCCTACAAACCTGACTCAGTTACACCAGCTCTGTCAGGAGGAATGGGCCAAAATTCATCCAAATTTTTGTGGGAAGCTTGTGGAAGGCTACCCGAAACGTTTGACCCAAGTTAAACTATTTAAAGGCAATGCTACCAAATACTAATTGAGTGTATTTAAACTTCTGACCCACTGGGAATGTTTATGAAAGAAATAAAAGCTGAAATAAATCATTCTCTACTATTATTCTGACATTTCACGTTCTTAAAATAAAGTGGTGTTCCTAATTGACCTAAGATATGGATTTTTTTACTAGGATTAAAGGTCAGGAATTGTGAAAAACTGAGTTTAAATGTATTTGGCTAAGGAGTATGTAACTTCTGACTTCACTGTATATACGGAATGTATTTCAAATGTGTATAGGGTGCATTCGGAAAGTATTCAGACCCCTTCACTTTTTCCACATTTTGTTACGTTGCAGACTTATTCTAAAATGTATTAAAAAATAATCACATTTACATAAGTATTCTGACCCTTTACTCAGTACTTTGTTGAGGCACCTTTGACAGCGATTACAGCCTCGAGTCTTCTCAGGTATGATGCTACAAGCTTGGCACACCTGTGTTTGGTGAGTTTCTCCAATTCTTCTCTGCAGATCCTCTCATGCTCTGTCCGGTTGGATGGGGAGCATCACTGCTATTTTCAGATCTCTCCAGAGATGTTTGGCCGCTCAATGACATTCAGAGAATTGTCCTGAAGCCACTCCTGCTTAGGGTCATTGTCCCGTTGGAAGGTGAACCTTCACCCCAGTCTGAGGTCCTGAGCGCTCTGGAGCAGGTTTTCATCATGGATCCTGACTAGTCTCCCAGTCCCTGCCGCTGAAAAACATCCCCACAGCATAATGCTGCCACCACCATGCTTCACCATAGGGATGGTGCCAGGTTTCCTCCAGATGTGACGTTTATCATTCAGGCCAAATAGTTCAATCTTGGTTTCATCAGACCAGAGAATCTTGTTTGTCATGGTCTGAGGGTCTTTAGGTGCCTTTTGCCAAACTCCAAGCGGGCTGTCATGTGCCTTTTACTGAGGAGTGGCTTCCATCTGACCGCTCTACCAAAAAAGGCCTAATTGGTGGAGTGCAGCAGAGATGGTTGTCCTTCTGAAAGGTTCTCGCATTTCCACAGAGGACCTCTGGAGCTCTGTCAGCGAGTGACCATCGGGTTCTTGGTTACCTCCCTGACCTAGGCCCTTCTCCCCCGGTTGTTTAGTTTGGCCAGGAGGCCAGCTCTAGAAAGAGTCTTGGTGATTTCAAGCTTCTTCCATTTAAGAATGATGGAGGCCACAGTGTTCTTGGGGACCTTCAATGCTGCAGACATCTTCAGATCTGTGCCTTGACACAATCCTGTCTCGGCACTCTACAGACAATTCCTTCAACCTCATGGCTTGGTTTTTGATCTGACATGCACTGTCAACTGTGGGACCTTATATAGACAGGTGTGTGCCTTTCCAAATCATGTCCAATTAATTGAATTTACCACAGGTGGACTCCAATTTGGTATGGCGTATGGTTTATAATTTGACTGACCAAGTGATGGCCTTATTCTAACCTGCTCATCCTAACAGTATGCAATAAATTGGGCTATTGTATTAGTAGCTAGCTATATTGCTATAAAAGTATTGGTCTACCTTCTAGCTAGTCTCCATCACTGATAAAAGCAATATTTGCTTTCCTTGGCTCCCAACAAAAAGATTTGTGGCCAGCTGTTATATTGGTAATCTAGTAGCCAGCTAGTGTGCATACTTGTAAACATGACAGCTTGGTCGTTCCAACTGTTGTTTAGTTAGCTCGCCAGATTTTGTGTACAGTAGCTAGCGAACTACCTAACATTTTTGCTTCAGATAATGAGGTTATCAAAAAACTGAGGTAGCTAGCATAGTTACAGATACTCTTATCCTTGAAACAACATTGGAAACAATTATCTACAGTTGCTAATAGTTACCGGTAGCTACCTAGCTAGCTAGCTTTATTGGTCCAGCGAGTAGGTTAGCTAGCCTCTAGCTTCAACGGTAAAACTCCAATATTAGCACTGATCTCTGTATTCATCTTTGATCATTCAATTCCATTGCAGAATATGTGGGGGGAGAGTGGATGGTCCTCCACCTTATCCTACCTACCTAGCTGTGCTGTGCTCCATAAGTTAGCGATTAGCAAAGCTACCCTGATCCTGTCTTTTTGGTGTGTTTACAATTTGCGGAGTGCCAGAGACCGTATGGGCTGGGAACACGGAGGAAGGTGGAAATATGCACACCCGATTAATCAATATTTATAAGGACCCATACGTCGGTGTTGAGGGTGGAACTAGAACAGAAATTAAGTCGTAATAGTGACTCAAACTTCATCTGGAGGGATCTTTTAAGTATACCAATTATCAGTTCACTAAGATGCTAAATATAGTTGATATTCTAGACAGGGTGTTTCTGGTCTATCTGAATAACTAAGAGCTTAAAGCCACCAAACCTTAGTTAGTGATTACACAGATGATTTACAGCCACAACAGCACTGTGTTTGTCTCCCTGCAACAACACATGTACACACATGCAGGGACGCACACACATATACAATACATACACACACACAAACACTGATCCTCCTCTAATGGATAGCTGGGTAGAAGGAAGCACTGTGTTGCAGAGACATCTGCTATGCGTTGAGGACGAGGATTACAGAACATTCCAGACTGCTGGCATTGACACGGCTGTCAGCCCACATTTACCGCTAAGTCCTGACCCAGGCCTCCCAGACCATACATACATACATACAGTTGAAGTCGGAAGTTTACATACACATAGGTTGGAGTCATTAAAACTACTTTTTCAACCACTCCACAAATTTCTTGTTAACAAACTATAGTTTTGTCAAGTCGGTTAGGACTTCTACTTTGTGCACGACACAAGTAATTGTTCCAATTGTTTACATCATGTTGTGGGGGTTCTTTGCTGCAGGAGGGACTGGTGCACTTCACAAAATAGATGGCATCATGAGAAAGAAAAATTATGTGGATACGGTTTGCAACTGCACAAAAAAGATCATGGTTTTTGGAGAACAAAATTTGCATCATACCATGAGAAAAGAAAAATGATGTGGATATATTGAAGCAACATCTCAAGACATCAGTCAGGAAGTTAAAGCTTGGTCGCAAATGGGTCTTCCAAATGGACAATGACCCCAATTATACTTTCAAAGTTGTGACAAAATGGCTTAAGGACAACATAGTCAGGTATTGGAGTGGCCATCACAAAGCCCTGACCTCAATCCCATATAAAATGTGTGGGCAGAACTGAAAAGGTGTGGGTGAGCAAGGAGGCCTACAAACCTGACTCAGTTACAACAGCTCTGTTAGGAGGAATGGGCCAAAATTCACCCAACTTATTGTGGGAAGCTTGTGGAAGGCTACCTGAAACGTTTGACCCAAGTTAAACAATTTAAAGGCAATGCTACCAAATACTAATTGAGTGCATGTAAACTTCTGACACACTGGGAATGTGATGAAAGAAATAAAAGCTGAAATAAATCATTCTCTCTAATAAAATTCTGACATTTCACATTATTAAAATAAAGTGGTTAATCTCAACTGACCTAGTACAGGGAATTTTTACTCGGGCTAAATGTTGTGTTATATTGTGTTATGTAAGTATTGTGCTACATAACATATTGTGTTATGTAGCACCATTCAGTTATACTTCAACCTCTATATATCCTTTCAGCCTGTCCTATTTTTTTTGTTCAAGAGTTGGTTTAGTATCGGCAATATCAGGTGATTTATGGGTTAGATATGTGTACCACCCAACATCACATTGTCACAGCTGTATTTTATACATGGCCAATTGGCCATCTGATCTGTCCTGCAATCCCTGGAGACGGTCACCTTGTCACCGGCCATTACTCATGGAGACATGATTGACTGGAGAGGCTTGTATCCAGTGCTGCTACACATACACACACAACACATACACACACCATAAATGTGTTTGTCCAGCATCAGGAGTCTAATGTTGATGATTCTAATGGACATGACTTAATCAGACAGCCCATAACACTCTCTCTCACACACACTCTCTCTCACACCCCAGTACAGAGCTGTGAAATGTGGTCAGCAATAAACGCATTGGCTGCTGGGCTGTGTTGACATGTGGAGTGATGATAATGACGTCCATACTTAACATTAAACCCACATTAAGTATGGCCGCCGCTCCCCAACTGCTGTTTCCGTTTCGATGCTGCATTATTTTCCAATGGGCTCTGTGTTTCTCCCCCCACCCCTCCTCTGGTTTTCAACAGAACAACAGATGATTGTGAATAATAATCATGGGAGGATTGTTTTATGCAAGTGTAATGTGAGGAGTGGGCTATGTCAGTGAGTGGTTCCATGTTTACATACATTATTATACATCAGTATGGAGGCAACTGTCAAATTACCTTCATTAAGCATCCTTCTACCTGTTAACTGAGCCATTGGTATTCATCCTCTATCTCTCTTGAACACGCTCGTTCTCTCCTCTATCTCTCACTCTCTGTCTATCTCTCTCCCCCTCTGTTTCATTCTCATATCATTTCTCAATTTCCTCTCTTCTGCAGATGACCTGTAATAGCTTGAACTCTTCAGAATGCTATATAACCATCACATCTTTCATACCACTAACTTTAAAGCTTTACACACACACACACACACACACACACACACACACACACACACTACACAACCAAACACACCTACACACACACCCAAACACACCTACACACACACCCAAACACACCTACACACACACCCAAACACACCTACACACACAACCAAACACACACGCCCACCCCCAAACAAACACACACACACACACACTCAAATGTAATTTGTCGTTAGAAGTTAATGAAGCACATAGTTGTGTGCACTTATGGCCATGACTCATGTGGTAGCTCTTACCCATTAGAGCCGCTGAGCCATGCATGGAAGCCATTTTGGCTGTGCGTTGTCTTAGCTCAGCAAATACTGTATGGCCCAAAACCTGGGAATCATTTTGTGATGAGGGTATTTTGTTTGTTCCAGGCTGTGGGCTGGTATAGCCCAAGGGCAAGGTTCCTCTAGACCTACAGTTTGTCTAAAGTCTTAATAATTATCTGTTACCTCAGTTCTACCCCAAAAACAAACCCAGAGAAAACTAACAGGCCTATTCTGTGGTATTATTGATGCTTATGATGCAGTGGCTTTTGATTGATGTGTGCCATTTATTCTGTGTATTGATTTTTATGTGCTAGCTAGAGAATATAGTGTGTGTGTGTGTGTGTGTGTGTGTGTGTGTGTGTGTGTGTGTGTGTGTGTGTGTGTGTGTGTGTGTGTGTGTGTGTGTGTGTGTGTGTGTGTGTGTGTGTGTGTGTGTGTGTGTGTGTGTGTGTGTGTGTGTGTGTGTGTGTGTGTTGATAATATACGTTATCTGTATAGATGAAGTGTATCTGTGTTAGTGTGGGGAGCATGGAGTCGTCACTATGGTCAGCGCAGGGTTATGAGTAAATCAATAAGCAGTAAAAACATACATATATTACAGACTCCCCATAGACTCCTTTAATACCGCTGAGTTATTACTGCCACTGGCCACATCTTAAACATGTCCAATAGTATTTATCTGTTTTAGCATAACTTTGCAGCGGCTACAGAGGGTTTATTAGAGAGAAGGGAGAGGTAGAAAAGCATTGTATGTGTCAGCTGTTTCCTTAAAGATGACTCCTTTTAGGGACTTTTGCTCATGTGGTGTTTTGGACCTATCAGAAGTCACTTGATTTGGGAGTAATAGTCTGGAACTAGTCTGGAACTAGATATGAAACTGATATGAAGTTTCAATTTCCTCTATTAAATAGACTAGGATCTTTTATAAATGTGGCTGCTGCTTTTTTGTTGTATGTTTCCTAAATGTTATATATAATCTCTCTTCCTAGTTTCTGTTACATGTACACTACCGTTCAAAAGTTTGGGGTCACTTAGAAATGTTTTTTTTTTTTTTTGCTTTTCTTTAAAAAACGGGTCCATTTAAAATAACATCAAATTAATCAGAAATACCGTGTCGGCATTGTTAGTGTTGTAAATTACTATTGTAGCTGTAAACAGCAGATTTTTTATGGAATATCTACATAGGCGTACAGAGGTCCATTATCAGCAACCATCACTCCTGTGTTCCAATGTTGTGTTAGCTAATCCAAGTTTATAATTTAAAAGCTAATTGATCATTAGGAAATAATTTTGCAATTATGTTAGCACAGCTGAAAACTGTCCTTCTTTAGACTAGTTGAGTATCTGGAGCACCAGCATTTGTGGGTTCGATTACAGGCTCAAAGTGGCCAGAAACAAAGAACTTTCTTCTGAAACTCGTCATTCTATTCTTGTTCTGAAAAATGAAGGCTATTCAATGCGAGAAATTGCCAAGAAACTGAAGATCTCGGGCAACACTGTACTACTCCCTTCAAAGAACAGCACAAACTGTCTCTAACCAGAATAGAAAGAGGATTGGGAGGCCCCGGTGCACAATTGAGCAAGAGGACAAGTACATTAGAGTGTCTAGTTTGAGAAACAGAAGCCTCACAAGTCCTCAACTGGCAGCTTCATTAAATAGTACCCGCAAAACACCCATCACAATGTCAACATTGAAGAGGCGACTCCGGGATGTTGGCCTTCTAGGCAGAGTTGCAAAGAAAAAGCCATATCTCAGACTTGCCCATTAAAAGAAAATATTAAGATGGGCAAATGAACATACACTGGACAGAGGAAGATTGTAATAAAGTGTTATGGACAGACAAATCTAAGTTTGAGCTGTTCGGATCACAAAGAAAAACATTCAAAATAAAAAATGAAGATACTGGAGGAGTGCTTGACGTCATTTGTGTCAAGAATGGTGGAGGCAATGTGATGGTCTGTGGGTGCTTTGGTGGTGGTAAAGTGGGAGATTTGTTCAGGGTAAAGGGATCTTGAAGAAGGAAGGCTATCGCTCCATTTTGCAACGCCATGCCATACCCTGTGGACGCCGCTTACTTGGAGCCAATTTCCTCCTACAACAGGACAATGACACAAAACACAGCTCCAAATTATGCAAGAATTATTTAGGGAAGAAGCAGTCAGCTGGTATTCTGTATAATGGAGTGGCCAGCACAGTCTCCGGATCTCAACCCTATTGTGCTGTTGTGGGAGCAGCTTGACCGTATGGTATGTAAGAAGTGACCATCAAGCTCTGCAAGGCTGTAATTGCTGCAAATGGAGGATTCTTTGATGAAAGCAAAGTTTGAAGGACACAATTATTATTTAAATTAAAAATCATTATTTATAACTTTTTCAACATCTTGACTATATTTCCTATTCATTTTGCAACTCATTTCATGTATGTTTTCATGGAAAACAAGGACATTTCTAAGTGGTCCCAAACTAACCGTGGTTGTTGTGTGTTGTCCAGTTACTACAGCCTGGATGACATCAGCCACGAGACCATCAACAAGTACCTGTCCAACCTGGTGGAGCGGAGTCTCCGAGACCTGGAGTGTTCCTACTGTATGGAGATAGGAGAGGTAGGGGAGTGTTTGTGTGTACGACATGTATTCATATTAATTCATTTGCCTGTCGTAGTAAGGCAGTGTGAAGATCTAAGGCACACCGGTACATACTGAGGGAACCATTGTGGTTTGTGTTGATAGATTTAACATGAATCAGTACAGTTGACCATGTCTTCCCTCCTGTCTTCTCACCCCTCTTCCTCTTTGTCTTCTTTCCTCTCTGTCTTCCTCCCTGTCTCCTCTTATTTTCCTCCCTGTATCCTTTCATCTCCTCCCTGTTTCTTCTCCTCTCTGTCTTCCCTCCTCTCTTCCTCCGTCTCCTCTCCTACGGTCTCCCTCCCTTCAGGATGATTGCACCATTGAGGCCCTGACGTACGGTCGTATCTCCTCCTACTACTACCTGAAGCACCAGACAGTCAGGATGTTCAAAGAGAGGCTGAGGGCTGAGCTGCCCATCCAGGACATCCTCTCTGTCCTCACGGTATGTCTGACTGACTGCTGGGAATGACCACAGAACATGATGACATTGTCTTCATCCGGGCATCAATCACCTCCACTATAGGCTGCCCTGGGCATCTGGACTGCCCTGGGTATATGGAGTGCCCTGGGTATCTGGAGTGCCCTGGGTATCTGGAGTGCCCTGGGCATCTGGAGTGCCCTGGGCATCTGGAGTGCCCTGGGCATCTGGAGTGCCCTGGGCATCTGGAGTGCCCTGGGCATCTGGAGTGCCCTGGGCATCTGGAGTGCCCTGGGCATCTGGAGTGCCCTGGGCATCTGTACTAGACGAGGCTGTACTAGACGGTACTCCATCAGGGTGGGACTACAGCCATTGAATTACATTTTATTTTCTAAATGTTTGAGTGTGTAGTTTATTCTTCTAGTCTATTGGGCATTGTGCAGGCCGATGTAATTTGTTTGCCATACTACTGTGCTTCTACATGTGCTTCTCCCATTGTGTTCACAGTGAGAGAGAGGGATAGACTACTGGACAGTAGGATAGGTAGATGATCATGATTGAGGTCTGGATCTCAGTTCTGTAAAATTAACACCTCTTTATCTGGGCCTCATTAACTCCCCTCATTACTCCTGGGTCTTTTTTTCTCCTCCATATGGTTTTCTTCCTCTTTTTCCCTGTTAATAGCGAGTACCTATTCCTCCTCTCCCTCTACTCCCTGTTTATGTCTGTTATTCCTAGTGAGGCTGTTGATTGGTGGCTGGTAATTGGTGGGATCATTAGGACACAGTGGTTTCACACCTCTCCTCAATGTCGGTCGTAGCTGTGTCAGATAACCCGCCGTGCCCCCTCCACCCTCTGACCCCCCCAATGATGGCTCTCACCCAGACATTTCGACGAGATGGGAGGGTGAAGGATCACAGATTAGAGAGGAATTGTCGGGAAAGAAATGTATTGAAAATGCAGAAAAGATTTAGACATTAGTTTCCCCTCTTTTGCTCCCACAATGCCCCCAGCCAGCCCACTCATCCCTTGTCCACTCCCCCCCACCCTTTGAAGCTCTACTATTTCCTCTTCTTAAAGTTCTCAAGGGACCTACTATACACACACACACACACACACTGAAAGAGTATGTGGAAAAAGTTGTTTAAAAGTTTCTCTCTATTTCTCTCCTGTCCTTTCCAACCTTCTCCTTTCTTTCCCTCCCTCCCTGTCTGTAAATGTCACTAAAGAGAAAGTGTGCAGGAGAGATGGATGAAGGGAGGGAGGCAGGGATGGATTGCTGGATGGAGTGAGTAGGGGAGTTAGCAGTTAGTGTGTTGTGATGACCTCTGTATAAAGATCCATTGTCTTTATCCCCTGCACATCTGCATGCAGACACTAAACCACTGCCATATCAATCATTTTAGTCCTGTTTTTCCCCTCATCGTTCTCCCTGTTCCTCAATCCCCCTCTTTTCTAACACTGCATCTCTCTGCTGATGGATGTCAGCTTAACAGTCCAGAGCAGGGTAGGCCCAATGACAAATGTCTCCGCTGGTCTTCTGTTGATGGAAATACGTTGGGGAAACTTAACGTACTGCAGTGAATTAGAGTAACACAGAAAAAGAGCCATGCGTGTCCATGCATCTGTCTCCCCTGAACAAGCCTCAACTCAGAACACACCGTCAGCACTAAACACAGCCCGATTGATAGGGCATTGTGGTTTTGTATTAGACCCAAATGGTTTTATATTAGACCAAATGATTTTATATTAGACCAAATGGTTTTTATACTAGACCAAATTGGTTTATACTAGACCAAATGGTTTTATTACTAGACCAAATAGTTTTATACTAGACCAAATAGTTTTATACTAGACCCAATGGTTTTATACTAGACCCAATGGTTTTATACTAGACCCAATGGTTTTATACTAGACCAAATGGTTTTATACTAGACCCAATGGTTTTATATTAGACCCAATGGTTTTATATTAGACCAAATGGTTTTATATTAGACCAAATGGTTTTATACCAGAGCAAATGGTTTTATACTAGACCAAATGGTTTTATACTAGACCAAATGGTTTTACACTAGACCCAATGGTTTTACACTAGACCCAATGGTTTTATATAGGCTATATATATCCTATGAGGAGTGAAGAATAGAGATGTGGGTAGACATTTAGACATTCAACCTAGACTGAGTGTTTGGCTGTTCGACATCAGCCATTCACAGTTTAGCACAGAGTCTAACAATATGAAAGGGAACCACCACTGTACATTGTATTAAAAAATAAACTTTATATTGTGGAAAATTGCTGTGTAGTTGCTGACTGTTCATAGGATTTTATGAGCAGGTTTGGACAGTTGTAACTTAACGTTTCTTCATTCGCTGAGAGGTTTTGCTATTAAATATATTTTGGGGGGACAGCTCTCTTGGGAGAGGGGAGCCAGTGATCCTGATGCAGCTGTTTTAACGGAGATGACTGAAACAAAGGATCTATCCACAGAACCACAGCAGGGAACCTTGCTTACTTCCATGTCTCTCCTTCTCTCTTTTTCTTTATATCCCCCTCTCTCTTCCCCCTCCCTTCCTCTCTCAACCCCTTCCCTCCCTTCACTCCCCCTTCCCTCCCTCCCTTCTCCAGGATGCTGAGGAGTACGCGGAGCTGCCCGTCAGGCACAACGAGGACCAGCTGAACAGTGAGCTGGCTCAGCGTCTCCCCCTGCAGGTCAACCCCCACAGCTACGACAGCGCCCACACCAAGACCCACCTGCTGCTGCAGGCCCATTTCAGCCGCGCCCAGCTGCCCTGCTCCGACTACGGCACTGACACCAAGACCGTGCTGGACAACGCCATACGCATCTGTCAGGTTAGTGGCTGACTGTGTGTGCAAGATCTGCTGTGTAGGTTTATGTACTGTACCACACACTGCATCCCTCTGGGGACACCCACCACCCTGCTCCTTTCTGAACAGTGCACCTCTGAAATACTTCCTCTGTTTTCTTGTCCTTTTGTTCCCATCAAAAAGAACAGCTTGCTGTCATACATCCCAGAATGGATCCTCTCTCAGCCCTGGGATTCAGACCCTGAGCACATGTCCATGTGTCAGTCAGAGCACCAGTACTTAGATGTTCTGGGTGGAAGAAAGCTCTTCCCTGTTCATTCAATATGGGAAATGAAAGGCTTGTCTAAAGACACAGAGAGGCAGTTTCTGCTTAGTGCTTGGAGCCACTTTGTAGCATGGTCAGGACAGAGTGCAGTAGAGGTGACATAGGGATGACATAGAGAAGACAGGGCTCTAAATTAATGTTTTTTTATTGGTAGCACTGGTGCTCCCAACTTTTAAGAAGTTAGGAGCACATAAAATCCTAAATATATATATGTTTTAATTGATTGAGATATAGCATATTGGGCCTATATGAATTCTAGCTACTTTTGAGGTACATGTTGTGGTATATAACTAATATTTAACCCTGTAAGACATTTGTTTATTGTCAAAAGCTAAAATGTTGATACAAAAACTTGTCATTTAAATGACAAAGTGTTTGGCAGGTGTGGTTTGTGTACTGCATGTGTAATAGAGTTTGCAAAAGAAAAGACCACTCGATTGATACAAATCATCAAGATATCATATCATTCTTCCAGGTAAGTCTACTTTGCAGTTAACATTTAATTTGGGAAGTTGTATGGAAAGCCTTTGGAAATGACTGTTTTGGCATCGCTAACTGGCTACAGGAAGTGGTGGACAGTGCACACGGGCGTTCCCATGCCGCCACGTCTTCACAAAGTTGAAGGGAAATACAAATCACTTATGCATACTTGAAAATTCTTCAATATTCTTTACTTTGGATGAAACAAATAGGCTTTGGACTGAAGGAATCTACGCTAGGGCACTCATAAACAACGGCACAGTGAAGCATGTCATTACAACCATTATTATCTGGACGATTTTATTCAGTTTTTTTCTGATTGCACTGGTGCTCCCAAAATAAAATGTCAGATCGCACAGCAAAATATCCAGCAGCATGTGCCACCAAATGGTTGCACTTTAGAGCCCTGGGCATAAACATGTCATGGAGGTGTCTTGTAGGTGTCTTGTTTTGAAACTATTTACATTTCAGTGTGATAATGGATCAGGATATGTTTTTGCTGTTGTTGATCAATTCTGCCTTTTTAAAAGACAAAGACAAATACTGTATCTATTTTGGGTTTCTGACTTCCTAGCATGAAATTGTTGAGTGTGATGAGGAAGACAGTCATGTTTGATCACAGGACCTCACAGGGACAGCACGGCTTTAACAGGACAGACTGCACTGTCTGCCACTAACCTAACCACCACACACACACTTACTGCTGATAGTTCCAGTACATACACAATACACACACACACACACACACACACACACACACACACACACACATGCACACAATCTTAGAATACATACACACACACATAATGACAGCCTCCCTGTCACTCAGGAGGCTGTTGAGGTGTGCAGATAAGTTGTAACTCCTTGTAAAAATGAGCCTTATCAGGGATTCCTCCTAACAACCAGGCCTGCCCAACAAGTTCCCTGGGCACCAGATCCCAGGTCTGCTGGTGATTGGCCATGCCTGGGAGAGATTTGGTCCATGTCTGCCTGTAGGGTCTGGTTCTGTAACCCATTGTTGCTGCCTTTTTATGTGTGGGGGGATGATCTGCGAAGCGCTGACTGTGTGTGTGTCTGGTAGTGATTGTCGGGTTGCTCGTTCACAGGCTAACAGAGCATTTTTCCTCATGTGGCGAGGGTATCGTATTCTTTAGAGCCAAACGTTTTGCAACGGAAAATGAAATCAAGCGTCTCTTTTTGAACTGAAGTTTCAGTCCGTTTTCTTCCGTTTGGTGCCTAATGAATATGGCCCAGCTAACGGGGACTCCAGTGACATCAGCCGTAGTTCTGTCACCATCCATTTGCTTCTTCAGCTTCTGTGAAATGTTAATCAGTACTACTTTAATTTGTACTGCATTAGCATTTTGATTAACTCTGCCGGGGCTTCGCCTGTGCACTCAAGGTCCTCTTTAGTCATAGTTACTGCCGGGGAATTACTTTCTGATTAATTAAGTTTGTTAGAATGCAGCGGAGCTTGGCAAACTCTACCTTATGAAGGAGGGAGGGAGCAGGTTAGCGTTTTTCATCTTGTTCTGGAGGGATCTCTGCGGAGTGGTCACTAGCTGGCACAGCCACAAAGTCATAAAATATGATTTTAAACGTAACCCTAACCTTAACAACACTGCTAACCCTGATGCCTAACCCTAACCTTAAATGAACACCAACAAGTAATATAGCCAATTTTTACTTTTCAGCTTGCCCCAGTTCTGCCTCCAGGACAAGACTCAATAAATGTCAACCTGCAAAGGAGGGGGGAGGAGTGTGTTAGCGATATTGAGGGGTGTATTTATTGTGTAGCTGTTTAGCATATGTGCATGAATGTGTAAAGACTTGCTGAATTTGAGTGTGCAAAAGTGGCTCAATCGTAACGCAACTCATTGTGGGTAAATCTCACACTGATGTCAGTGGGGGATGTTATATAGTCATATAAATGCGTGCATTTTTCAACTAAAGTATTTCCTGTCTGTCTACAGGCCATGCTGGATGTAGCAGCCAATGAGGGTTGGCTGGTGACTGCTCTCAGCATCTGTAACCTGGTGCAGATGATTGTTCAGGGCAGGTGGCTCAATGACTCCTCTATACTGACCCTACCTACCATAGAGCAGCAGCACCTCTACCTGTTCAGGTAGACATGACTCTACTGACCCCCACACACACGCACACAGGATGAGAATGGGGCTAGGACTCTTTAATTAACGCTCTATGGCATGGACCATTTTATAATCCACAGACACTATCAAACTCTGCAAGCATTCTTATCATCAAGCAGCATCAGTTACATTCAGCGCGTGCACAGACACACACACACATACACACTAACACACACAGAGAGAGGAAATTCAAGAGAGAGTGTCCAAAGCAATCTTAATTATTTTTACATACACACCATGTGGATTTGAGACACTGTGTCCTGCAGTGAAGAATAATTTTGTGCAAACTCAATAAATATGGTAAGGAGAAAGAAATAGAGGGATGAGAGAGGACAGGGGTTCCAGTGGCGACGACACAGCAGGAAGTGTGGTTAGGATTTAAAATCACATGACTAGATCTGCCCCCTGATGTTCCCCGCAGCAGGTGGAGCTCCAAGGGAGGGAAGGGCGGGGCCAGGGGCTTCCACGGACCAATAGAAGGGCTCCCTGAGCTGATTGCCACCTGCGAGGGGCGGGAGAACACCTTCGCTGCCATCGTGGGAGAGGAGCTTCAGCCCCATCAGATCTCCCAGGTAACAACCTTCTAACATTCTGCGTTCCTTCACCTCACTGTTATAGGACACATCCAGATACTGGATGTATAAAGTGTCACTTTCCATTAGAAACAGATGCTTTCTAGGGGTACATATGCTTCACCATGAACCCTCCAGTCTCCATTGTCCTCCACCACAATGAAATAACGTGAAATACTTCCAAGGTGTCGGCCTCATCTCTCTATTCATGTAACGTTCTCAAATACACTACCAGAGCACTACCAAACAACATATACACACACTCTACCAACGTCAACCCACACATCCACACACACACAGTGAGAAGCATCAGTCTGTCGCAGTGGTCCAAAGTACCTCCAGGATCTCCTATTACGGTCCAATGCAAGGGTTTACAGCACCAATCTAAGTGCTAATTGCAGCTGTAATGAGAGCGTCCAGGCGCCACTGCCAGCCCAGCGGCCTTGCCCAATCAGTGTCCCCAGCCCCTCAACGCTCTCCCCCCCATGGCATCGCAGCCTGGCTAATTAAATAACTAGATGCGTGGCAACGTCCCAGTCTGATTCGCCAGGGGACAGTAATCCTTACATAAATAGCTTTTGTTGGGTGAATCTGAGAGGCTTTTCTCCTTCTCTCATCCCAGTCCCTCCCTGACACTGACAGGGTCTTCAGGAGGAAAACACAGACACTCTCACACACACACACACATACTCAGACACGCACATTCACACACCTATCATCCATACGCTCTCTGTCTCTACCTTCCCTCTACCTCTCTTGCTCTCTATCCCCTTTTGGATTTGTGTTCTCCATTTGATGTTAAAGTCACCGTGACAAAGCTTTAAGAGGCACCTAAGACCATGGGAATTATGTGTGTTTGAATGAATCAAGCTTTCATCAAACGCTCCAGTCTTACCAGATAGATATGTCCATCTTATACAAGGCTCTCACTTAAGTCTGACTCTCTCTCTCTTCACCTTTGGCTCTTTGTTTCTCTCCCTCCTCTTTTCTCTCTATCTGCACTCCGGTCTGACACATTTTCTTGTCTCTTTCTCCCTCTCTCATTTCTCTTTCTCCCTCTCTGTTTCTCTCTTACTATCCCTCCTCCCTCTCCTCTCTCCTCCAGGCCTGGTCGTTCCTCAGCCATCTGCCGGTGGTGGAGGTGCGTCTGAGTGTGAAGGGTTGGTGGGAGGGGTGTGGGGAGCAGACAGAGCGCCCCCTCCCTGCGGCCGGGGGAAAGCTCAGAGACGAAAGAAGCTGGCTGGACGTCCACGCTGACCAGGAGTACGTCCTGCAGGTCTCCCTGCAGCGCATCAACACCGGCCAGCAGAGGGTACGTACACACATGTATAAAGGAGCTCACACACATTATTGATGTTAGTTGACTGCTGATAAGTTGATTTGTCGTCATATTTTCCAGAGGAAGCAGGACACTAAGGCCCAGGCCCCCAGGTTCCCCAAGAATAAGGATGAGGGCTGGTTTCTGGTTCTAGGAGAGGTGGAGCGCAGAGAGCTACTGGCCGTCAAACGCATCGGATACTGCCGACACCGCAGCACCGTTTCCCTGGCCTTCTACACCCCCGTGAAGACCGGAAAGTACGTACAGAAATGTTAAAAAGAATTGGAAAAAGTTCAACACATTTTTTCTTTGGTGTCTAAGCCCAGTTACTTTAGGCGTTTCGGGACAGCTGCCGGTGTGAAAGGGCTTTATAATATAGTTTGATTCATTGATATATATCCCACCACAAACTCTTACTTTCCCTAGTAACCCTCTCCTCTCCCTCCAGGTGTATCTACACACTATACTTGATGAGTGACAGTTACCTGGGTCTGGACCAGCAGTATGACCTCCACCTCAACGTGACCCCTGCCTGCATCGCTGCCCAGGTCAACAGTGAAGTCACTGAGGCCATGGGAGGCATGTCCGTCAAGTGATACGTCAACATGACATGATGACAGTGACTGAAATGAGCATATACAAATGACAAGACAATGGCCATGAGCGTCTTTAGATGCCAATGTTCGGTATGTTTACACTGATGATGTGATGGTTGTGATTGTGTGACTGTGGGTTAGCCTTAAAGCAGGGATGTCAAGCACATTCCATGGAGGGCCTAGTGTGTGCGGGTTTTTTGGTTTTTCCTTTCAATTAAGACCTTGACAACCAGGTGAAGGGAGTTCCTTACTAATTAGTGGCCTTAACTTATCAATCAAGGACAAGGGATGAGCCAAAAACCCTCAGCCACTCTGCCTTCTGTGGAATGAGTTTGACACATGTGCCTTAAAGGGTTCCATGCCTGTCTGGTAATATAGAGGGAGGGAGGGAATGAGGATACAGGGTTAAGGAACTAGGGAGAGTCTGGGTCATGGGCTATAAGAAACTGTTGGGCCTAATGGGACCCTGTACAATGATCAGTCAGTCAATAGAAATACTCATGAAAGACGGGGCTGTGAAGTTACCTCATCAACATTGTGTAATACAATGAATACCTATTTTGTTGCAGTATATCATATCATTCCCCAGTCATATTATGTCAATTATATTTCCAGGCATTGGCCTACTATCTAAAACTCCCCAAATCCACCAATTTTTGAACGGGTGGCGAGGAAAATAAAACCTGATAAACGGTGGCTTGTTTTACTCAGTTGGTCCTTCTGTAGCTCAGTTGGTAGAGCATGGCGCTTGTAACGCCAGGGTAGTGGGTTCGATCCCCGGGACCACCCATACGTAGAATGTATGCACACATGACTGTAAGTCGCTTTGGATAAAAGCGTCTGCTAAATGGCATATATTATTATTATTATATTACTCAGTTGATTTAGGGACTGGGGAGGGGTGACATATTTTATTGAGACGTTGTTGAGATGAAGAATAACAGTAGTAAGAGAGCAGCACAACGCGTGGTGGTTAACTGCAGGGAAAACGTGGCATCACTGTGTCCAACAGGAAAAAGCTGCTCCCGGAGAGTTTCGTTTATTTAGGCTGGCCGGGTGGAACTGTAATTCTGTGCAGGTGTGTGAAACATGCTTCCCTGTAGTGCTGTGGGGCTACAGGTACTGCCCCCCACCCCCACAATCCTTAGTGTATAGCACAGAATTGCCTCCTCCTTTCCTTCTTCCTCCTCCTCTTTCTTTGTGGAAGATTCATCTATAGAAGCTGATCAAACTTCTGTAGACAGTCATACAAGGAACAGAAGAACATAACCAAAATACACAGAGATAAATGTGTAAAGGTGTCTCAAATTGTTTCATTGATTAGTATGTTGTAACTGTGTTTATTTTCTTGGGAGAACTGACAACTATATTTTAGAACCAAACTTATGAGACAAAATTCAGCTGCGTCTGTGTTCTGATTTTTGGATTGTCCAATCAATTGAAGCAGATGTAACTTCTCTGTTGATTGAATATAATGACTTTTGAAAAATACTTTTGCTTGGTTTGAAAAGTCTTTAAATAATTTGGGGGATTTTCAACTTTGAGATAGTGACCTATATATTGTTATGTTATACATATTACACTTACTATCAATGCCAAAAGACATATCATGCAAATAATTACCAATTAAATCTCCTTATATAAAAAGCACACCATTTCATCTCAAACTACACCGCATGTGCAAATAGTTTCTCTACTGACACTCTGTCTGGTTCCATCACCATGTAATTTCTATAGGATACAGTCTGTCACTGGGGCCATTTTCCTCTGCTATGGTTTCATCTGAATATGGTCCTAAAGAACAACTCTGTCAGTCAGACATGGGTCAAATAAACATGTCAAACCGTTTCAAGTATTTGGTAGTGATTGTGGTGAGCATCATTTAGATCTGTACTTACACCCCTGCGCTGGACTCTCCTCTCCTGTCGTGGTCAGGTTCACCACGTGATCGCCTTATTTCCACCTCTTCACTATTGGATCCAGATTTGCAGAATGCTAATAGGCCTATTGTATAGGAATTAAACCATAGCAATGCATTCCCTATGTCTCTGCAAAATAGCATAAGCTACTTTTTTTCAGTCTATGTAGGGTATCCCATATTTGAGCTTAATTAAATACGAATATAATTGTTACTTTATAGCCCAAGTGTGACAGGGACTCCAATGTAATTTGATGATTTTCGGGCTGTGCAGGCCATATAGCTAAATAGTGGGCTGTGCAGACCATATAGCTAAATAGTGGGCTGTGCAGGCCATATAGCTAAATAGTGGGCTGTGCAGACCATATAGCTAAATAGTGGGCTGTGCAGGCCATATAGCTAAATAGTGGGCTGAGCAGGCCATATAGCTAAATAGTGGGCTGAGTAGGCCATATAGCTAAATAGTGGGCTGAGCAGGCCATATAGCTAAATAGTGGGCTGTGCAGGACATATAGCTAAATAGTGGGCTGTGCAGGCCATATAGCTAAATAGTGGGCTGTGCAGGCCATATAGCTAAATAGTGGGCTGTGCAGGCCATATAGCTAAATAGTGGGCTGTGCAGGCCATATAGCTAAATAGTGGGCTGAGCAGGCCATATAGCTAAATAGTGGGCTGTGCAGGCCATATAGCTAAATAGTGGGCTGCGCAGGTCATATAGCTAAATAGTGGGCTGTGCAGACCATATAGCTAAATAGTGGGCTGTGCAGGCCATATAGCTAAATAGTGGGCTGTGCAGGCCATATAGCTAAATAGTGGGCTGAGCAGGCCATATAGCTAAATAGTGGGCTGTGCAGACCTCAGTGCTAGACCTGTATTTTATTATAGGTGTAGGTTGTTTGGTAGTGTAGCCTACTGCATTAAGGTTAGTTATGGATATTAGCCTAGCAGTGCCTAACATCCACATTTTCGAGTTAATTACATTAGACTATAGTTTTTAATTAGCATAATGAAAAACTCCTCATCAAAATCCTTCTGTTTAAGCTAGCTAGAGGTATCTGTTTATATCTGATATTTTTGCATGGGTTGTGTCTCAATCTACTGCATTGACCAATGGCGGCCTTCTGCATCTGTGGTGGAAGGTGGTCGAGCTACAGCTGTGTTTGTCAGATCATGAGAAATCTCACAAAGATGTCTCTATCATCCGAACGGTTTGGTCTACAAATCAATTTGTTTTCCGTTTTTCTCTACTACCCCCACAAGTGTCACTTCATGGAACTCATCTGAAGTCTTACCACTGATCTGCCAACTTTCATCTGTATTATCAGTTAGTGTGTAGCCCAATGACCCCTCTATAGAAAGGTGAGGCTATCATGAACACACACATGTTTTGCTCTTGGACACCTACAAGCCACACAAGACTCATCTGAATGTAGCCCAGTACCAAATTGATCTAAATAGTTTAGGGCCCAAAATGTTTTTATTTTATTTATGTTTTATATGTGTTAAAAAAAACATATTTCCTGATCTTTAATCTATCATATATAGGACAGACACTTTAAAATAAACATGACTTTGATTAACTTTTTGATAATCGTTTTTTTCATGTATGAATCTGTTATTCAATGCTTTTCTATAAGCTAATAGCAGTAAGGCCAAATTCAATGTTTCATCGAGTAAGTAAATCGTCTTTTTTTTATTAGCCTACCTAAAGGGGTCTTAAAATCCCTAACCAAAGCTAAATGATCCTTGGTATGACCATCTTAAAACATGTTATGTTAGTCAGAGTCGTGTTATCTTAGTAGAACCCCTGCTTTGACTCTTTAAGAATGATCTTTTCTGTTAATTTCACAGTGAAATGTAGGCTGTCTCTGTTTGTAGCCATTTAGACGAAACGTTGTTAGATTGCCCTGACTTGAGGCATGCCACCTTAATGTCGATTAAGGACATCAATGACAAGGGGATATGTTACTGTGAATTTCGTCATGTTAGGCTAATAATGCCTACCCAGTGGAGGTAGCCTAGGTAGATGTTTTTCTATGTGGCATAATTTTGAGTCCATCCTGGGGACTTAATAAGCTCGACTATTTTATATTGTTCTCTTTTCCACAGATATTTGCAGTCTAATTAGTAGTTTTTTGTTTTTATTTTAAGGTTAAACTGGCGTCAACTATTCCGTGCATGCACCGCATCCTGTGTTATTTTTCTTCCTCGCGCGCCACAGGCGATATCCTATCATCCAGGGGGCCGTGTCGAAGTGAAAGAAATACGAACACAAAACACGATGAGAGAAATACTAGAAGAGTGTGGATGGGGTGGGAGAGAGTGCATGGGCAAGGGCACACTTGTCTTTCCGTTGACGTATCCCAATATGGTGTCCACATCAGAGGAAAAAAACGGTCTATTACGTTCCAAATGTATTTCGCATAGGCTTAGTTGTTTAACCCTGGGTTACAATGCATTAACTAATTCTTATTTTGTATATTAACTGCTGTGGCTATAATTATATATTTTGCCGTTAGTCATAAGCGATTTTATTTTGTGCAATTGTCTGTTTTATCGGAAATTAAACGGAAAG
Organism: Oncorhynchus keta; assembly: GCF_023373465.1. Lineage (NCBI taxonomy): Eukaryota > Metazoa > Chordata > Actinopteri > Salmoniformes > Salmonidae > Oncorhynchus > Oncorhynchus keta. The sequence goes on along the minus strand of NC_068451.1, from coordinate 19,853,224 downwards.
GTTGACATATGGGAAACACTCTTTTCACGCCACTTTGATACTGAAGTGACATTTTCGTAGCAGGTAAGGAGGCTGAGGCTAGGAAAAGGGTTGTTAGGGGTAAGCGAAAATATTCACCTAACCTCATACGAAAATCACTAGGTATCGAAATGGCGTGAAAAGTGTCCCATCGATATATAATCTAGGCCTATCTTTTCCCGTTTTATAGGCCTATATTTTCAACAAAGAATCACTTAAATGTTGCAAATTTTGCAATTGTATTAAATATCACAAACGTACATTATTAATCTGTATTGCGTCAAATGTACCCTATATGCGCAAGACCTCTAGCGTTTCAATATCTGCCATCTCGTTTGGCAGTTTGTCAACTGCATCAGGCAATTGAATAAACTCCGCGGACTAAATGCGTTGTGGCACAATGGTCTATCAACATACCTCAGGTTATGTTATGGAATTGAAGTCCATCTATAGTGCATGGTCATCTAACCTGCTATCACCGAGATATTACATTTGAAAAACATTTTTGAAATTTTACCATAACCGTGTTTATACTTTTTGTTTATTGACCTACTAATTTATTCATCAATAGCCCTAAATGTAGCCTAGATTTCCTTATAATTCCTATCAAATATGAAAGCTTTCATTTTAATCTGGAGAATCAGAAGATAACGTTAAACGAATAGCCCTATATGCTAAACTTGGACACACAGCATTAAAACAAGTATCTAAAACAATGTATTGCTATAAAAAAAAGTGTATATATCAACGTATAAGCCTACCTAATAAACGAATAACATGAGCCGTATGGCTCTCTATAGTGTCCCAGGATGATTTCAACAAGGCTAGAGGTGAGGATCTATACGAGCAAATCCCGGATTCACATCGAGCACTGACACGTTTATAATAATAATGCCCAATAGGGAAATGGAACAGACTACTTACTGCCCAATGAGGGACAGGCTGGCTGGTGGAAACGCGGGGGTGGGCTGTTCTCAGATTCTACGGGAGAAATAGGGAGATAGAGTTAAAAACAGAGGAGGGTTTGTAAATTATTTTTGATACACTCGCATCCATAAAGCAGAGGTGAGGGAAGTCTAGTGTGCCTCTGCTGTCGTAGTTGAAGTTCTACTGAGGGTTTTCGGGGAAACTAGGACATAAGAACAGAAGTGAGAAGAGGTAAGTAACATTGCTGCAGATTTCTGGGGGAAAAAAGTTGGTTTTGGTTGTAATCCGTGCTCCGAGGTAGGTTGATAATCTAGCATGTTTCGATGACTGTATCTGACACTGCCTTGAAACGAAGATACAGTCGTTATAGACTAATAAAATGAGTGTGCGTATTGCCACTCTGTCTCTAGGCTAATTACTAAAGTTTAGTAAACCAACCTAATTGGTGCGTAATGCGCATTGCAATCAATGGTCACCACAAGTGTGATGTTCACATTTTACAAGGCCTATCTGGTGCAATTGAACGTATGCAAATCACCATTTTACATCAGTTGGCCTATGCATATTTGAACAATATTAGATTCAAAGTGTTAATCTATTCTCGCATATTATTATTATTTTTCTTCAGAAGGACATGATATCTTCGGCAACGGTGTGAAGGACCTGAACTCCTCACAGAGATGTTGGGCCCAAGTGGATGTCATGTACAATGAATCTGGAGCTATGGCCGATTACTCCTCATAATATACAGGATACTCAGATCCTTCTTCGCCATCTTAATCTATCCTGGAAGTAACATGGGAATGTTCATATTTTATTTCTGGATTTAGTCAGGAAGGAGAACCGAGCAGCTACAGTGTTACCTTGACGCACCACACAAGTTATCCGCGCCCGAGCAATACAGTTCGTGCATTGGAAGAGCCAAGCGCGTAAAACAGAATGCATGGGTGTCAAAGCAGTAAAATGATATAGAATTGAGATCTGTATGTTGACTGACTTTTATTGTTTGGTGAATTCACGCCAAGGTCGAAGAAAATATAATTATTTGAAAATGAAAGAAAAATCGAAAAATGCTGCCCGGACTCGACGGGAAAAGGAAAATAGTGAATTCTATGAGCTGGCCAAGTTGTTGCCTTTACCTTCTGCCATCACGTCTCAGCTTGATAAAGCTTCAATTATTCGACTCACAACAAGTTACTTGAAAATGAGAATTGTTTTTCCTGAAGGTAAGGTTCTGATATTATTACATTAAACGTTGTTATATTATGATGATTATTATTAGGCTATTATAACAACCAACGTTTATATGATGTTATCATACGTGTTATTGGTATATTTACAAATATTTTTGTGTTACAGTTACGCTTTTTGTTTTTATGTTGATGCTAGATATTAATGTTCTTATGCAAGGCTAATAATTCAAATCATAATTCCAAATGTTGCCACATTATCAAATGACTTTGTTGCCTCATCTATTCACTGATATACATGTGTAATGTGTTATATTATAATGATGTCTTATAATGATGAATTATGTCATGTTATTAACGTTTTTATTGCTCTCATTCTGCAAAACGCCTGTGGTGCCACTTCTCCTCATTTACACGGATCATTGGGGAATCAATAAGACTACAGTAATTACTGTGTTTACGTATGGGAGAGGTGTAGGCCTACATTAATCTAAATCAAGCTATATGTTGCATAACATAACTCGTTAGGCCCAATTAAATTCCATTCAATAATCTCTCCACTGTTACATGTGAAGGGAATACTTTTATTTACCTATGTTATTTCCCATACTGATATATGGAATAGTTCTATATTTTTTGGTTGGTTATATATGGTCAAATATAAGCAGTCCGAGAGAGAGTCAAAATGCCATACCGATTTAAGATAACTTTTGTAGCCCTTTCGAAATTGTGGCAATATTATTAACTAGGACTAAAAATACAATTCATTGGAATGTATTCTATCAAAATCGACCATGTTTTTCCAAAACAAACTTGATTCATGCCTAAGTAGCCTAAAGATGGAAACTTTATGCACACAATGTTCTGGGAAATAAGTAGTGTGCGCGCATACATGGATAACTGACCGTTGTACACACCTCTTTGTCTGTGAAGAATACACTGTGCGTGTCTTTTGACATTTATACACGTGTAGTCCCCTTTCAGAGTCAGGCGACCATGATGCCCCTGGAAGACGATTAGCCGTCATTTGCCACCTTCTCCCCGCGGTCTCAACGGGCCCCTGTTCTGCGTGACCGCTACAGAGCCGCGCCAATTAGCGTCGCCCGGGCGACTAGCGGTCTGATCCTTACGAACATATGGGGGGGCCTTGTAACACTGAGGCAAAGAAGAGAAGCGACTTCTCAAGAATGACTTCTCAAGCTCAGGCTGTTAAGACACACACAACAAACAAAAAAAACGCACGAGAGTATATGGATTGTGGATTTTGCTTAAAATCGATCCCCCCTGTGTCGAATGTTGTTTTTAGGCCTATAGGCCTAACCTATGTATGACGTTGCAGGTGATCAACGATTCATCGCATGCACAGGCGTCTTGGGCGTACCCGTAGATATGATCATATCAATAATGTTAATTCAGTCAGTATAAGAAGTGGAACATATTTCATCTAAATTCTATTTGACAAATTGTGACAAGTGTCATATCTCGTCTACAGTTATTTTTTATCTTCATCAGTGTTTTACTGTTTTACTGAGTTGCGGAAGGACCGCATATCTGGTTTACACTATACATCTACTTCAAATTGGAGGATTCCTCACGAACTAAAAACAAAGAAATAACCTGATTTGGGGGATTTTCACGAAATTGAATCCGTAGAAGGGTCATTTGGAGGAAGAATTGTTGACATATATTTTACATTTGTATATTAAAGCATAATTGAGAAATAAAGACTTGAATGTCGAATATTTGGGACATTTTCGACCTTCCCGGGCCTTCTTTAAGGCTCTATAATGTTTCATCTGTAGGTGCTACAAAGCAGAAATTGGTTTCATATGAAGCTTTACCACTTGCTCTGTGATATTAGTAGTATTTTGATTTCAATGACAATTTTATTACATTAATTTATAACAATTTAACTTTTTTTTTTTTTTTCAATATAGGCCTATGGTTTAACATAGTACAGATCTACCTACTCTACGGACATATCAAAGTTCCATAGTGGGATCTCTGTTAGTTTTACATTTGTGGACCATTTTATACAGTGAAATTGACAAAGTAGGCAATGTAGCCAATCGCAGCCCTCCTTTTACTTGCATTATTGCACATCCTGCAAATCACCAGCAGAGGGCGACCATTTTGAATCCATTTTCACATTCCCTCATTGATAATACTTACAAATTACTCTAAAAGTAGCAGAGATCCCACTCTGGAACTTTGATAGCCTGTAGAATATATTATGTTCAGCCATATATAGAGAAATTAGTCAAATCCAAATTGGTAACCTATATTTTCAATGTTCATGTTTATTTTTCAATATTAATACATGTGTTATACATTTTTACAAAAAAGAAATAGCTGATATCACAGAGCTAATAGTAAAGCTTCATATGACACCAATCTTTGCTTTGTAGCACCTACAGATGAAACATTATGGAGTCTAAAAGGAGGCCTGGCTAAGACAAATGTCAGAAATATTCCAACTTCAATTAGTTATTTCTCAATCATGATTTAAGATACAAATGTCAAATATATGTCAACCATTATTTCTCCAAAGGTCCCTACTTTCGATTACATCTAGTGAAAATTCCCCAAATCTGGCCACTCCAATCTGCCCCCAATACATTTTCAATCGATGAGCCATGATCACCATTGAAGTTAAATTGGTACAGAATTCACGGATGCAACAAATATAGCCTCTTATAGCTTCCTCAACATATGTTAATGAGCCAGAAACAACAATAAGCCTGCCATGCACCAACTGGTGGTTAAAAGGTTTTTGGCGCTCCAAAGATACGTTTTTACATTTTTACTGTTGATAATACCTCAAATGTGAGTTTTCCGTTACAGTGTAGGCTAAAGGCTATCATAGGTTATCAATTTAAGCTCGTTATAGATCGTTATAACTACTCTTTAATATCGATAAAAGAGGAGAGTAGAAAAAAAATGTAAACCAGAAATAGTCTATCTAGTATTACCAGAAGCTCATTTCAGTCACAGTTTTTCTGTGTGAATGGAATGATGAGGAAATTCTGACAGGCCTATGCTTAATTCGTTTTTTTTTTAAATCGTTTTAATAGGCTACCGCTCACGGTTTCCACACTTGATAAGGAAACAAAGCATGCGGTCGTTTCCCAACACTAGCATATGGTAAAATCAACTGATAAATAATTGAAGCTACAGTCTCACAGGGAGGGGGGATAGTGGCTGTATCGGGGAATATTCTGTATACTCAGTTTAAGAGGGTCCTGTCACTGAAGCGTTTTACGATCGGTATTGCGAGCCATGTGCGTTCCTCATTAAATAGCCTCTGCTGTTTTAAAGGGCTGTCCAAACACACACTGCTGCAAGGAGTGCAAAACAAATCGCATTGAAACACATAACAACGTCGAACTAGGCCCGGAAAGTGACAGCGTGTATTGCAAAGAAAGTGTTCCGAGTATTCGCCAGTAAAATATTATATGAAAATGTATAGAGGTGAGAGGGTTTTATGGCCTTTATTGAGCGGTCAATAACCTTTGCTCCACCCCATGTGGTCCCACCGAGTTGAATTACAAGTCACATCAGAGAGAGAGCGGGAGAGACGTGTTGATGCGTTTGTTTTTCTGAAGTCTTCCGCCGCTGTTAGATCAATCGAAAAACACAAACAGACATACAATGCGTATTTAGGCCACCTCACATTTTATTTGGTTCAACAAAATGTTTTGGCATTAAATAATCATAACAGTAAACCATGTGTCTGGTTTATCAGGCGTTACTGACGCAAAAAACGGCAATATTAAAGTCATAATTCCAATATAGGACATTATTAAGCCTAGCCCATTTCTTTGAAGGATTTTTATTTTTTTTGTAATTCCTATACCTTGTTGAAACCTGCACAATTAACGGAACACGATTTATGTGTGTGTAGACCTACAAAACATATTATGCTTCTTCTAAGAGCTGAGGCCCGTGTAAATAATGATCTAAATCTGTTGTGGACGCGCACATTTACATTTTACATTTACATTTAAGTCATTTAGCAGACGCTCTTATCCAGAGCGACTTACAAATTGGTGAGCAAAATAACAAATTTAGCTCAGAGAAACTGGGAGCTTTTTCAACTGCAATTTTATAGGAGACGAATACAATTTTCTAACCCTGCATGCGAGCAATTGAACACTCTTTCAGGACAGGGCTCTCCAGACTAATCTTTGAGTCGTCGCTAACGCCTCTTTTGTTTGAAATGTAGGCCTACTTTTGTTCAGCTTGGACCACTTCATGTCGCAGGAGTATCTTTAGATCCTATTTCTGAATGTAATGCCCAATTTGGTGATTATCTTACACGCGCGTTGATGTCGAAGAGAGCCTAATTCCCTGCGGTAGGTCAAGTGCGAGAACCTAAAGGCCCCAGCTCGAGCTCCCACACAGATTACCATGGCGCGGAGAGGAACAGACAGTCCCACCTATGGGGTCATCACTAGTTACCACAGCCTATTTGTACAATTATACATTTTTTTAAATCACATTTTAAATCTAACCCTTATCTTAACCATACTGCTAACCCTATGCCCAACCCTAACCTTAAATTAATACCAATAAAACGAATGTATTTTTTCATACATTTTTACAATATAGACAATTTTGACTTTGTGGTTTTGGTACCTAGTGGTACCTATGGCCCTGCTTACTTGTAATTAGCTTAAAACGTGACGTATTGACACACTAAAAACGGGCCTAGTATGATTATAGTTATTCCCCCCAACAAGCTTCCACATGTTACGTTATTGTCAGTAGGCCTACAGGTCTATCGGTGATAGTCATTCATCAGAATGATATCAAATGCTAAAGGTTAAGAGATTTAGATTAAATCATTGTCTATCGAATAATATATGATTTTTCATATGACACTGAATGGTCCAGCTCCTGTAGTGAAGATGCTGCATATTTGAGTTGTGGTTAAGGAGTCATTTGTTTGTTTCAGTTGTGTAAACGTGAAGTGCATTTTTGGTTAATATTAAAGTGCGAAACATTTTTTCGTTGTTGTTGTGATCTTTGCACGGCCAAGTGTTTGTTTTCATATGGAATTTGCATTGCAATCGGGATTGCGCGGTGGTTTACCGGGGACAGCAACTCTTATTTGCTTTATCGAATTTTGTTGGTTTCTTCGGGTGTGCGGTGGAGGAGATTTGCACGTCCAATGTCTTGCCAACCTGTTTACAGTCCAGTCATCACTGTGAAATCAGGTGTGCTCAACTGAACGAATAATATGAGGTTTTTAAATATATACCCAAACATGATATTTATTTCAAGTGTGAATATGAATATTATTATTCACACTAAAATAATTAATTTTAACGCTGATAGCCATATTATTACATTTACACAATTACCTCGAAAATGAATAATGCATCTCAAAGGCATCCTCTCTATTATGATGATGAGTATTATTATGTCGCTTTTATTATTATGTCGATTTTATTTAACTTATGTACATTCATTCTAAAATACAAACTGATATTCACTTATTTTCCCATGTGTGTTGTAGGGCTGGGAGAGTCCTGGGGCCACGTGAGTCGGACCAGATCTCTGGATAATGTTGGGCGAGAGCTGGGATCACATCTGTTACAGGTGGGATCACATATCCTACAGGTGCAGACTTATTTGAATTATGAACGCCATTTTTATCTTTGGAATATAATAGAAATGTAAAAAAATGTCGAATGGTAAAGTGTTTTTATTATTGTAAATTCTGTACACATGACTTATTTTTTATTGTATTATTATTATCATTATTATTATTATCATCATTATCCCACGTGACAGCAGCAGTTGTCGCCCGTTATCCATATTTTAAAGGGAGAGTGATTTTCTTCCTCACATCTCCCTCCTGCCGCTCTCATTCTTGTGGATATAAATCTGGAAATATCTTCAATGCATTCATAGTCACGCGCTGCGCCTCTCTTCTCTCCTCCAGGAGTCTCTAGTTAACAAGGGTTCGTTCCTACATGATCGTAACAACACTAAATGCAACACAGCAAAAGTACCATGGCCTAGTAGTTACAGTATAGTCGAAGTTCTAGACTATAATAATGATATTAATAAGTATGCAGACATTATTAGTGTGTTTCTATTTATAATTTCAAGGTTATTAATAATTTCAAGATAATGAATTTGGATACATTGAACAAAATGTTATTATTATTATTATGCTAAGTGTAACAACATTTTTGATAGTCAACCGATAAAAAAACACAATGCTACGATGCTGTCATAGACGCGTCTCTGGTATTTTTCTTATTTTGTATAAACAACAGATTGATTGATTATTAATTTTAGAAATTAAATAATCGAATAACCTGTATAGCAGCATTAATATGTAGGCCTAGCTAGGCGAAGATCCACACATTTTGTCCACATTTGACCTAATTAATATATACATGACAATTATTTTTCAGACGTTGGACGGGTTCATTTTTGTGGTTGCTCCTGACGGGAAAGTAATGTACATATCTGAAACAGCATCGGTCCATTTGGGCTTATCACAGGTAGGCTGCTGCACAATCCGTCTTTATTTCGATTAAATTGATTGCTTTATTTTGCATTCGATTTAAATCGATCCTTGTGCTTTGTGCTACAGTAGACATAGCCCATAGTCCTATGTTTTACGTTTCTTGAAAACAATGACTAAACGTGTATTTTAACAGGTAGAGCTGACCGGAAATAGTATTTACGAGTACATCCACCCTGCTGACCACGACGAAATGACAGCCGTGCTGACAGCTCACCAACCCTGCCACTCGCACTTTGTCCAAGGTATGGTAGCCTGTGTATGCTATGTTGATTGACTGACTGAGCACTGAATCACGTGTCATGGTATTTACATTATATGATCGTCTTTGATTGCGTGTTCTCTCTGTCTTTGAAGAATATGAAATGGAACGTTCATTCTTTCTGAGAATGAAATGCGTCCTCGCGAAAAGAAATGCCGGTCTGACATGTGGTGGATACAAGGTAGGCCTATGTTGCTGCCATCTTTCTCAATGTCAAAGTTGTTAGATTATATAGTCAGCCATTCCAGTTTATGTTGATGGTGTGACTGAATTGTTGATAGTTGGCACATGGTCTTTATAATTGAAGCCTATATTTTAAACTTCTCTGGCAAACTGCACTTGGTTTTTGAAAAATCCTTCAAACTGTAGTTTTAGCCCTGCTAGAAACTCTCCGTACCCATGCAGTCCATAATAACAGAAATCTCTTGCAATACCTCTAAACTGGTTGAATACATAGTTCCATATGTGTATTCTTATATATTGTAGGCCTTCATGCATATTTGTGTGTACAATTCTGTCAGGTGATCCACTGCAGCGGGTACCTAAAGATCCGTCAGTACAGCCTGGACATGTCTCCATTTGATGGCTGCTATCAGAACGTGGGCTTGGTGGCGGTGGGCCACTCTCTACCCCCTAGCGCTGTCACTGAAATCAAACTACACAGCAACATGTTCATGTTCAGAGCCAGCCTGGATATGAAGCTCATCTTCCTCGACTCCAGGTAAATACAACATTTAACCCAACTCGCACACTGGAGATGCTTAGTGGTCCCAAATACTTAAGGTTCCACTTTAAACAACTTCTAACGGCTTTGTTGAGCATTCATAACGTCTTCATAAACACTACATAGATGCATGAGTAGTCATACACATATGAAATAATGAGGAAGATGCAGAAATTGGGTACGTTCTGTATGCATATGTAATCAGTAATTCTGAGCGTGTGTATTTAATATTGTGTATGTCCCAGGGTAGCTGAGCTGACAGGCTATGAGCCCCAGGATCTTATAGAGAAGACGCTCTATCACCATGTCCATGGCTGTGACTCCTTCCACCTGAGATGTGCACACCACTTGTGTGAGTTAGGTTTGTTTTGCTCTCCTACAGTTACTCTCTCCCAGTCCTCAGAACTAGAATTTTCTATCTGTGATATATTAACAGTGTAGTGGCAATAGTAATTACAAAAGGCATAACTAACACCACTGTCTGTGCTGAATGTTATACAGATATCTAATGTACTTACAGTGCATTCAGAAACTATTCAGACCCCTTGAATTTTTCCACATTTTGTTACGTTACAGCCTTATTCTAAAATGGATTAAATAGTTGTTTCCCCCTCATGTAAATACACGCAAACCCCATAATGACAAAGCAAAAAATGTTTTTTAGACACTTTTGCAAATGTATTAAAAATAAAAACTGATATCATATTAACGTAAGTATTTAGACCCTTTACTCAGTACTTTGTTGAAGCGCTTTTGGCAGTGATTGCAGCGTAGAATCTTCTTGAGTATGACGATACAAGCTTGGCGCACCTGTATTTGGGAGTTTCTCCCATTGTTCTCTGCAGTTCATCTCAAGCTCTGTCAGGTTGGATTGGGATCGTTGCTATCACAGCTATTTTCAGGTCTCTCCAGAGATGTTCGATCAGGTTCAAGTCTTGGTTCTGGCTGGGCCAGGGCGCTCAAGGACATTCAGAGACTTGTCCTGAAGCAACTTCTGCATTGTCTTGGCTGTATGCTTAGGGTCGTTGTCCTGTTGGAAGGTGAACCTTCACCCCAGTCTGAGGTCCTAAGTGCTCTGGAGCAGGTTTTTATCAAGAATCTCGCTGTACTTTGCTCTGTTCATCTTTCCCTCGATCCTGACTAGTCTCCTAGTCCCTGCCACTGAAAAACATCCCCACAGCATGATGCTGCCACCACCGTGCTTCACCTTAGGGATGGTGCCAGGTTTCCTCCAGACATGATGCTTGGCATTCAGGCCAAAGAGTTCCATCTTGGTTTCGTCAGACCAGATAATCTTGTTTCTCATGGTCTGAGAGTCTTTAGGTGCCTTTTGCCAAAGTAGGCTGTCATGTGCCTTTTACTGAAGAGTTGCTTCCGTCTGACCACTCTACCATAAATGTCTGAGTGCTGCAGAGATGGTTGTCCTTCTGGAAGGATCTCCCATCTCCACAGAGGAACTGTGGAGCTCTGTCAGAGCTCTGTCAGAGTGACAATCGTGTTCTTAGTCGCCTCCCTGACCTAGGCCCTTCTCCCCTGATTGCTCAGTTTGGTGGTTCCAAACTTCTTCAATTTAAGAATGATGGAGGCCACTGTGTTCTTGGGGACATTCAATGCTGCAGACATTTTTTGGTGCCTCACAATCCTGTCTCGGACTCTGTGGACAGTTATTTTGACCTCTTGGCTTGATTTTTGCTGTGACATGTACTGTCAACTGTGGGACCTTATATAGACAGGTGTATGCCTTTCCAAATCATGTCCAATCAGTTGAATCTACCACACGTGGACTCCAATCAAGTTTTAGAAACATCTCAGGGATAATCAATGGAAACATGATGCACCTCAGCTCAATTTAGAGTCTCATAGCAAAGGGTCTGATTACTTATTTAAATAAGGTATTTCTAAAAACCTGTTTTCGCTTTGTCATTATGTGGTATTGTTATTTTTATTTAATTTAATACATTTTAAAACAAGGATATAACGTAACAAAATGTGGAAAAAATTCAAGGGGTCTGAATACTTTCCGAATGCACTGTAATTGTATTTTAATAATTGCTTTACATCACATGAAACAAAGTGCCTTTTTTCCCATTTCTAAATGCTTTATGAACTACCTGATTGATATTATAGTTTCACGTGACTCAAGTCTAAAATATTATCTGACAAATAAAAGATATTATCTTTTTTAATTATGTCTTATCAGTTCTAATATAATTTGTGTAATTGCAATAACCTGTTCTACTTAGAACAACATCCATCCTCTAACAAAAATTGCGCCGGAAGAAATGACAGCAGTTTTACAGGCGCCCGACCAATTGTGAAATTATGTTTTTTTCCCGCATTATTTGTAACTTATTTTGTACATAATAGTTCTGCAACCGTATCTTATGGCAAAAAAGAGCTTCTGGATATCAGGACAGCGATCACTCACCTCGGATTAGACACAGATTATTTTCAACAACAACCAAGACTCACATGATATTCTCCAAACACCCGGCAGGGTCGACATCCCAGTTATTCGCAAGAGGAAGCAACGCAGGTACAGAGGACGAAGAGCCGGATGCCTTGAAAGGACCCGCAGAAGGCGAGTAGCAAAGCTGCCGTTACCATCAATATTACTCGCCAACGTGCAATTGTTGGACAATAAATTAGGTGAGGTACGATCATGATATCCTACCAACGGGACATCAAAAACTGTAATATCCTATGTTTTACGGAATCGTGACTGAATGACGACATGGATATTCAGCGAGCGGGATATACGCTTCACCGGCAGGATAGAACATCACACTCCGGTAAGACGAGGGGGAGCGGTCTGTGCATATTTGTAAACAACAGCTGGTACACGAAATCTAAGGAAGTCTCTAGATTTTGCTCGCCTGAAGTAGAGAATATTGTGATAAATTGCAGGCCACACTACTTGCTTAGAGAGTTCTCAGCTAAACTATTCGTGGCTGTTTATTTACCACCACAAACCGATGCTGGCACTAAGACAGCACTCAGTCATCTGTATAAGGAAATAAGCAAAAAGGAAACCACCCACCCAGAGACGGCGCTCCTAGTGGCCAGAGAATTTAATGCAGAGAAACTTAAATCAGTTCTACCAAATCTCTATCAACATGTTAAATGTACAACCACAACTCTATCCTCCTGATTCCTGCTTACAAGCTAAAACTAAAGCAGGAAGCACCAGTGACTCGGTCTATAAAAAAGTGGTCAGATGAAAAAGATACTAAACTACAGGACTGTTTTGCCATCACAGACTGGAACATGTTCCGGGATTCTTCCGATGACATTGAGGAGTACACCACATCGGTCACCGGCTTTATCAATAAGTGCATCGAGGACGTCGTACCCACAGTGACTGTACATACATACCCCAACCAGAAGCCATGGATTACAGACAACATTCACACTGAGCTAAAGGGTTGAGCTGCCGCTTTCAAGGTGCGGGACTCTAACCTGGAAGCTTACAAGAAATCCAGCTGTGCCCTGTGACGAACCATCAAACAGGCAAAATACAGGGCTAAGATTGAATCATACTACACCGGCTCCGACGCGACGCTCATCGGATGTGGCAGGGCTTGCAAACTATTACAGACTACAAAGGGAAGCACAGCCGCGAGCTGCCCAGTGACACGAGCCTACCAGACGAGCTAAATCACTTCTATGCTGTCTTCGAGGCAATCAACACTACGGCATGCACGAGAGCATCAGCTGTTCTGGATGACTGTGTGATCACGCTATCCGTAGCCAATGTGAGTAAGACCCTTAAACAGGTCAATATACACAAGGCTGCGGGGCCAGACGGATTACCAGGACGTGTGCTCCGGGAATGTGCTGACCAACTGGCAGGTGTCTTCACTGACATTTTCAACATGTCCCTGATTGAGTCTGTAATACCAACATGTTTCAAGCAGATCACCATAGTCCCTGTGCCCAATAACACTAAGGCAACCTGCCTAAATGACTACAGACCCAGCACTATCTGTAGCCTTGAAGTGCTTTGAAAGGCTGGTAATGGCTCACATCAACACCATTCTCCCAGAAACCCTAGACCCACTCCAATATGCATACCGTCCGAGCAGATCCACAGATGATGCAATCTCTATTGCCCTCCACACTGCCCTTTCCCACCTGGACAAAAGCAACACCTGTGTGAGAAGGCTATTCGTTGACTACACCTCAGTGTTCAACACCATAGTGCCCTCAAAGCTCATCACTAAGCTAAGGAACCTGGGACTAAACACCTCCCTCTGCAACTGGATCCTGGACTTCCTGACGGGCCTCCCCCAGGTGGTGAGGACAGGTAGCAACACATATGCCACGCTGATCCTCAACACTGGAGCTCCCCAGGGGTGCGTGCTCAGTCCCCTCCTGTACTCCCTGTTCACCCACGATGGCATAACCAGGCACAACTCCAACACCATCATTAAGTTTGCAGACGACACAACAGTGGTAGGCCTGATCACCGACCACGACGAGACAGCCTATAGGGAGGAGGTCAGAGACCTGGCCGGGGGGTGCCAGAATAACAACCTATCCCTCAACGTAACCAAGACTAGAGATGATTGTGGACTACAGGAAAAGGAGCACCAAGCATGTCCCCATTCTCATCGATGGGACTGTAGTGGAGCAGGTTTAGAGCTTCAAGATCCTTGGTGTCCACATCAACAACAAACTAGAATGTTCCAAACACACAAAGACAGTTGTGAAGAGGGCACGACAAAGCCTATTCCCCCTCAGGAAACGAAAAAGATTTGGCATGGGTCCTGAGATCCTCAAAAGCTTCTACAGCTGCAACATTGAGAGCATCCTGACCGGTTGCATCACTGCCTGGTATGGCCCAGTACATCACTGGGGCTAAGCTGCCTGCCATCCAGGACCTCTACACCAGGCGGTGTCAGAGGAAGGCCCCTAAAAATTGTCAAAGAGCCCAGCCACCCCAGTCATAGACTGTTCTCTCTACTACTGCATGACAAGCGGTACCGGAGTGCCAAGTCTAGGACAAAAAGGCTTCTCAACAGTTTTTACGCCCAAGCCATAAGACTCCTGAACAGGTAACCAAATGGTTACCCGGACTATTTGCATTGTGTGCCCCCCCCAACCCCTCTTTTTACGCTGTACATACTTCCTTGGGGCGGCAGCGTAGCCTAGTGGTTAGAGCGTTGGACTAGTAACCGGAAGGTTGCGAGTTCAAACCCCCGAGCTGACAAGGTACAAATCTGTTGTTCTGCCCCTGAACAGGCAGTTAACCCACTGTTCCCAGGCCGTCATTGAAAATAAGAATATGTTCTTAACTGACTTGCCTGGTTAAATAAAGGTAAAATGTAAAAAAAAAATAGGCCCGACCAACCAGTGCTCCCGCACATTGGCTAACCGGTCTATCTGCATTATGTCCCTCCACCCGCCAACCCCTCTTTTTACGCTACTACTCTGTTCATCATATATGCATAGTCACCTTACTACCTCAATAAGACCGACTAACCGGTGTCTGTATATAGCCTTGCTACTGTTATTTTCAAATGTCTTTTTACTGTGGTTTTATTTCTTCACACACACACACACACACACACACACACACACACACACACACACACACACACACACACACACACACACACACACACACACACACACACACACACACACACACACACACACACACACACACACACACACACACACACACACACACACACACACACCTTTTTTTTCGCACAATTGGTTAGAGCCTGTAAGTAAGCATTTTACTATAAGGTCTACTACACCTGTTGTATTCAGCGCACGTGACAAATCATCTTTGATTTGATGTTGCACTACAATCATATCATCCAATTATGTTATACAGTTGAAGTCTGAAGTTTATATACACTTAGGTTGGAGTCATTAAAACTTGTTTTTCAACCACTTCACACATTTCTTGTGCATGGCACAAGTAATTTTTCCAACAATTGTTTACAGACAGATTATTTCACTTATAATTCACTGCATCACAATTCCAGTGGGTCAGAAGTTTCATACACAAAGGTGACTCTGCCTTGAAACAGCTTGGAAAATTGCAGAAAATGATGCCATGGCTTTAGAAGTTTCTGAAAGGCTATTGACATAATTTGAGTCAATTGGAGGTGTACCTGTGGATGTATTTTAAGGCCTACCTTCAAACTCAGTGCCTCTTTGCTTGACATCATGGGAAAATCTAAAGAAATCAGCCAAGACCTCAGAAAAAAATTGTAGACCTCCACAAGTCTGATTCATCCTTGGGAGCAATTTCCAAACGCCTGAAGGTAACCACGTTCATCTGTACAAACAATAGTAGGCAAGTATAAACACCATGGGACCACACAGCCGTCATACTGCTCAGGAAGGCGTTCTGTCTCCTAGAGATGAACGTACTTTGGTGTGAAAAGTACATATCAATCCCAGGATAACAGCAAAGGACCTTGTGAAGATGCTGGAGGAAACAGGTACAAAGTATCTATATCCACTGTAAAAAGAGTCCTATATCGACATAACCTGAAAGGTGGCTCAGCAAGGAAGAAGCCACTGCTCCATAACCGCCATAAAAAAGCCAGACTATGGTTTGCAACTGCACATGGGGACAAAGATCATACTTTTTGGAGAAATGTCATCTGGTCTGATGAAACAAAATATAACTGTTTGGCCATAATGCCCATTGTTATGTTTGGAGGGAAAAGGGGGATGCTTGTAAGCTGAAGAACACTATCCCAACCGTGAAGCATGGGGGTGGTAGCATCATGATGTGGGGATGCTTTGCTGCAGGATGGACTGGTGCACCTCACAAAATAGATGGCATCATGAGGGATAAAAACTATGTGGATATATTGAAGCAACATCTCAAGACATCAGTCAGGAAGTTACAGTGGGGCAATAAAGTATTTTGTCAGCCACCAATTGTGCAAGTTCTCCCACTTAAAAAGATGAGAGGCCTGTAATTTTCATCATAGGTACACTTCAACTATGACAGACTAAATTGAGAAAACAAATAGACCTGCACCAGGCTGGGAAGACTGAATCTGCAATAGGTAAGCAGCTTGGTTTGAAGAAATTAACTGTCGGAGCAATTATTAGGAAATGGAAGACATACAAGACCACTGATAATCTCCCTCGATCTGGGGCTCCACGCAAGATCTCACGCCGTGGGGACAAAATGATCACAAGAACGGTGAGCAAAAATCCCAGAACCACACAGGGGGTCCTAGTGAATGATCTGCAGAGAGCTGGGACCAAAGTAACAAAGCCTACCATCAGTAACACACTATGCCGCCAGGGATTCAAATCTTGCAGTGCCAGACGTGTCCCCCTGCTTAAGCCAGTACATGTCCAGGCCCGTCTGAAGTTTGTAGAGAGCATTTGGATGATCCAGAAGAAGATTGGGAGAATGTCATATGGTCAGATGAAACCAAAATAGAACTTTTTGGTAAAAACTCAACTCGTCGTGTTTGGAGGACAAAGAATGCCGAGTTGCATCCAAAGAACACCATACCTACTGTGAAGCATGTGGGTGGAAACATCATGCTTTGGGGCTGTTTTTCTGCAAAGGGACCAGGACGACTGATCCGTGTAAAGGAAAGAATGAATGGGGCGATGTATCGTGAGATTTTGAGTGAAAACCTCCTTCCATCAGCAAGGGCATTGAAGATGAAACATGGCTGGGTCTTTCAGCATGACAATGATCCCAAACACACCGCCTGGGCAACGAAGGAACAAAGCAACGTAAGAAGCATTTCAAGGTCGTGGAGTGGCCTAGCCAGTCTCCAGATCTCAACCCCATAGAAAATATTTTTAAGTGGATGAACTTGCACAATTGGTGGCTGACTAAATACTTTTTTGCCCCACTGTAAAGCCTGGTCACAAATGGGTCTTCCAAATCGACAATGACCCCAAGCATACTTCCAAAGTTGTGGCAAAATGGCTTAAGGACAACAAAGTCAAGGTATTGGAGTGGCCATCACAAAGCCCTGACCTCAATCCCATAGAACATTTGTGGGCAGAACTGAAAAAGTTTGGGTGAGCAAGGTCTACAAACCTGACTCAGTTACAACAGCTCTGTCAGGAGGAATGGGCCAAAATTCACCCATCTTATTGTGGGAAGCTTGTGGGAGGCTACCCGAAATGTTTGACCCAAGTTAAACAATTTAAAGGCAATGCTACCAAATACTAATTGAGTGTATGTAAACTTCTGACCCACTGGGAATGTGATGAAAGAAATAAAGTTTAAATGAATCATTCTCTCTACTATTATTCTAACATTTCACATTCTTAAAATAAAGTGGTGATCCTAACTGACCTAGTTAGTACAGGGACTTTTTACGAGGATTAAATGTCAGGAATTGTGAAAAACTGAGTTTAAATGTATTTGGCTAAGGTGTATGTAAACTTCCGACTTCAACTGTCCATGACCACTAATTAATGCTTCACTATTTTTGTAACAATGATATAAACAAGAATTTCAGTTTCCCTCTAACTCTCTCTCTCCCCCTCTATTTGTCTCTGTGTCTCCCTCTCTTTGTCTCTGTCTCTGTCTCTCTCTCTCTCTCTCTCTCTCTCTCTCTCTCTCTCTCTCCCTCCCTCCCTCCCTCCCCTCCCTCCCTCCCTCCCTCCCTCCCTCTCTCTCTCTCTCTCTCTCTCTCTCTCTCTCTCTCTCTCTCTCTCCCCTCTCTCTCTCTCTCTCTCTCTCCTTCCCTCTCTCTCTCTCTCTCCAGTGCTGGTGAAAGGCCAAGTGACCACTAAGTACTATAGGTTCCTGGCTAAGCAGGGTGGCTGGGTTTGGGTCCAGAGCTATGCCACCATCGTACACAACAGCCGTTCCTCCAGACCCCACTGTATCGTCAGTGTCAACTACGTCCTGACGTAGGTGCCTCAGCAGAACCCCAGAGGATAACACATGAAAGCATTGTACAACAGTTATTTCTTATGTGATCCTTGGTGGATGACATACAGGACAAACACTACATCAGTGGGTCATAATATGTGTGCAAGACCCACCGTGTGTATTAGAGGTCGACCGATTATGATATTTCAACACCGATACCGGTACCGATTATTGGAGGACCAAATGAAAGCCGATACCGATGAATCGCCCTATTTTTATATATGTATTTGTAATAATGACAATTACAACAATACTGAATGAACAATGAATGAACACTTTTATTTTAACTTAATATAATACATCAATAAAATCAATTTAGTCTCAAATAAATAATGAAACATGTTCAATTTGGTTTAAATAATGCAAAAACAAAGTGTTGGAGAAGAAAGTAAAAGTGCAATATGTGTATTGTTAGAAAGCTAACGTTTCAGTTCCTTGCTCAGAACATGAGAACATATGAAAGCTGGTGTTTCCTTTTAACATGAGTCTTCAATATTCCCAGGTAAGAAGTTTTGGGTTGTAGATATTATAGGACTATTTCTCTCTATACCATTTGTATTTCATATACCTTTGACTATTGGATGTTCTAATAGGTACTTTAGTATTGCCAGCCTAATCTCGGGAGTTGATAGGCATGAAGTCATAAACAGCGCAATGCTTGAAGCATTGCAAAGAGCTGCTGGCCTATGCAGGAAAGTGCTGTTTGAAGGAATGCTTACGAGCCTGCTGCTGCCTACCACCGCTCAGTCAGACTGCTCTATCAAATCATATACTTAATTATAATATAATAGCACACTAACTATTAATATGGTCAAATCCGGAAACTCTAATTTCGAAAACAAAATGTTTATTCTTTCAGTGAAATACGTAACCATTCCGTATTTTATCTGACTGGTGGCATCCATAGGTCTAAATATTGCTGTTACATTGCACAACCTCCACTGTTATGTCATAATTACGTAAAATTCTGGCAAATTAGTTCGCAACGAGCCAGGCGGCCCAAACTGTTGCATATACCCTGACTCTGTGTGCAATGAACTCAAGAGAAGTGACACAATTTACCTAGTTTAATATTGCCTGCTAACACAAATTTCTTTGAACTAAAAATGCAGGTTTAAAAATATATACTTGTGTATTGATTTTAAGAAAGGCACTGATGTTTATGGTTAGGTACACATTGGTGCAACTACAGTGCTTTTTTTGCGAATGCGCTTGCTAATACACTCGTTTGGCGAAGTAGGCTGGGATTCAATGATAAATTAACAGGCACTGCATTGATTATATGCAACGCAGGACAAGCAAGATAAACCAGTAATATCATCAACCATGTGTAGTTAACTAGTGATTATGTTTAAATTGATTGTTTTTTATAAGATACGTTTAATGCTAGCTAGCACCTTACCATTGCTCTTTGCTGCACTCACGTAACAGGTAGTCAGCCTGCCACGCAGTCTCCTCGTGGAGTGCAATGTAATCGACCATGATCGGTGTCCAAAAATGCTGATTACCGATTGTTATATTGTTATATACCGATTACCGATTGCCCTAATTAATCGGCCATTCCGATTAATCGGTCGACCTCTAGTGTGTATAGCCTACCCTTTAGCTTTTTCTGTACATCACCGATAAGTCTGTCAGTGGAAAGAATGGTGCTGTAGGTCTGGGGTGTCTGTTATTTTTTCAGTGGATGGTTATATCTCCTAGCGGGAGTCATGGCACCGCAGAAAGAGATCAGCAGTCACATCTGTCCTTGATTGGTTTGGTCTGATGTGATACCTGGCTCTGGGAGGGAGCCTGTTCAGATTTTTACACAGCACCACACACACACACAGGCTTCTTTGTAGCTCAGCTTAGCTGTCGTTTCCCTCTCTGATAAGATAATGAGTATTGGCACCCGAGGTTTACACAAGCCTTCACTGCAAATCAATTAACGAGAGGTTAATAAGAAATATATTTATTTTTAGGTTAATAAGAAACATGACACGTTTTTTTTTGTTAATTTGCTTAAATGACTTAAGTGTAGTGTATGAGGAGTTTTGACAGGATTGTAAATAGGACCTTTTTATTTGTTGAGTTCATTTATAGTGGAACGAAGTTGTGTATTTTCATCTCATCAAAGCCTGTCGACTGTGTTTTTTGTTGTTCTGTAGATGTTAGGATGAAATGTTCCGTTAGATTTTTCTGTCTAATAGGGTGAGAGTTTACAGTAGCTGACAGGAAGGATGCAGAGTTCTATCACTGTTTTCAATTTAGAATAATCATTTCTTGAAAAATTGAAAGTTGTTTACTGTGACTTTCTTCTTCTGTAGAAAAGTTATGATGTGTCGTAGTGTGGATGTCTGTGTGTAGAATAGTTATGATGTGTCGTAGTGTGGATGTCTGTGTGTAGAATAGTTATGATGTGTGGATGTCTGTGTGTAGAATAGTTATGATGTGTCGTAGTGTGGATGTCTGTGTGTAGAATAGTTATGATGTGTAGTAGTGTGGATGTCTGTGTGTAGAATAGTTATGATGTGTCGTAGTGTGGATGTCTGTGTGTAGAATAGTTATGATGTGTAGTTGTGTGGATGTCTGTGTGTAGAATAGTTATGATGTGTAGTAGTGTGGATGTCTGTGTGTAGAATAGTTATGATGTGTAGTAGTGTGGATGTCTGTGTGTAGAATAGTTATGATGTGTAGTAGTGTGGATGTCTGTGTGTAGAATAGTTATGATGTGTAGTAGTGTGGATGTCTGTGTGTAGAATAGTTATGATGTGTAGTAGTGTGGATGTCTGTGTGTAGAATAGTTATGATGTGTAGTAGTGTGGATGTCTGTGTGTAGAATAGTTATGATGTGGATGTCTGTGTGTAGAACTTGGCTGTTACCTTTGGAACCCTCACCCAGGAAGGGAAAGTCACTTGGCAAGGTGTCTCTGGAATGAACAACATGTCCATCTGTCTGTCTGCAGACTGTCAACTGTCTCAGTCAGGCATGGGTTCACAAAGTCTTTTTTTTCTCCCGAATAGTTTTAATTTGTTTGGTTGAGTCAACCTGGCCTGAGGTGTCAGATAGAAGGGGGTGCACTGTTGGCACGATTTCATTGTCTCTATTGCCCTTGGCAAACCTCAATCCAGTCAAGCTTAAGTATTAGAAAGAAAACTAATACAGTTTGAACCCAGATCTGGTGGACTGTCTTTCTCAGACAGTGGTATTGAGTGTGGGCCTCCGTCATGCATGAGCACTGATAAGCACTGATAAGCAACACAATTTGCTTCCACCCAGTTTTCCACTGGAAAAGTCACCATAACGTTCAAACCTCTTTTCACTCAGCATGCACTTACTTTATCAACTGAACTGCAAACAGTCCAGATAGAGATATAGTCTGAGTCAAGCTCTATTGGTTCTGTGAGTGTTAGTATTGGCTCAGTACAGATGTAGGATCTTAATTTGATCACTCTGTTGCAGGAGAACTTTCCTACAATGCAGGAAATGTAAAACTTGTAATGTATTTAAGGTTTAAAAAGGATTCTGAAGTTTGTCATTTTCACTTAGAAATCTTATAATTATAATCCACATCATAATTCACATTTCCTGTTTCTGCAGGATTTATTATTTTCCTGCTGTAGCAAACTGGCTCAAATTAAGAACCTACATCTGTACCTTCTGGTTAGGTCTGTGAAAACTGTGCCACTGCCTTCTAGGATGGGACATTTAGCACATTTCCTGGTGTGCTGCTGTGTGTAATGTGTATTGCTGCAGATGTAAAAGTGTTCCAGTAAATTAATTAGGCCCATAAAACACTCCATTAACCAGAGGAGGCAGAAGAGGCTGCTCCGTACAGAGGAGAGAAGAAGGAAATGACTCGACATGCACTGCCGCAGACTACCCCCCTCCCCAAATCCATAACGGTGTTTATGAGGTTTTAATTGATAGGCCATAAAGATGAGGAGTGTTTATGGCTGCCAGCTTGGTGAGAGAGAGTAGGGAGTTTAGAATTTGTGGATGAAGATTTCTCATTCTGTGATCTTTTTTTAAAAACAATTATTTTACTTTTTATTGAATCACATATACTGTACAGTCAATTAGTAGCGTCTTGTGATCTTGTTGAGATGTTTTATCGTGTGAGACATTAAGCTGTCATGAGACAATGTGCAAACGTGTTGTTTTGCCTCAACGTATCTGTGAGAATAGCATCAGTCAGTCAGTGAATTCATAGTAACTCAGTTCATTAGCAGAGAGAGAGATAACAATACAATGTCATCCACTGAGTGTTCCTGTCCTGTCTGAGGCTAAATAATAATGATAATAATGACTTCATTATTTCCCCATACATTTCTGAGAGAATGGCATGGGATTTAGTCAGTTCATCAGAGAACTATCACAGCCCCTTTCTCACTGTTCTTATCAGAGGCAATGGTGGGTGATTCACACAGTAGCAGGTAGAGGTGTACTAGTCTACACTGATTAACACACAGCTAGTAGGGAACACAGGAGTTCACCTCTGGTTGAACTGCCTCTATGTGTACTAGTACTGATAACCTCTTTGCCTTGTCCTATTGGCTAGTACTGATAACCCTTCCAGCTTCATTCCCTTCCTATTGGCCAGAGCCTGTCCCTGTGAACCCTGACCTTTCTTAGGCAATACTCTGTGTTTACAGCAAGATAAGAACACTTTATCACATAAAGGAGTTGGTGTCTGTGTCATGCACTGAAATGCGTGACCTGACTTGATCCTATGAGAATACTATTCTGTATGTTTTTGATAGTGTTTGTATGGAACATGTATTTCTTGATTGTGATTGTGTGTGTTTTAGAAATCAAAGTTTGTGTATGTGTATGTATGTGCATGTACCTGTATATGTGTCTGTGTGCGAGTGAGCGTGTGCACATGCATAGGGTGTGCGTGTGTAAGTGCGTGCGTGCGTGCGTGGGTGGGTGGAATGGATCAGTGTTTGGCCAGAGTAAACCCTGTCCAGGCTTTTCCATCCATCTTCTCCAACTTGATTCATCATAGTGAACAAAATCCATACGGGGGGGCCTGGGACCTGAAATCGGCCCTGGCATTTCTAACACACTGGCCCATTTTCTTCCTTGACACCCCTACACCGGACCATTTTTTTCCTTGATGCTACATTATTATCCAGATAATGCTTATTATTTGTGAAAATAAATAAAGTTGGACAGTCCCACTCAGCTAAAAAATGTACCAGCCCATCTGGCATTTGCCCGAAATGCCCGATGCCTAGTCCACCCCAGAGAAATCAATTCCCATTTCCAAGTACTGTCTCCTGGCATGGTGTTCCTGTGGGCTTGGTTTAGCCAGACATAGCCCTTAATCGCATGTGTATTTGAACAGACAGCCTCCCCTCTGTTGTATGTTTGTTAAAGGCCTTGTTACAATCCTGATGGAGAAACAAGTCCTTCCGAAAGCCTCTCTACCGCTCTTTCTCGCTCTCACTCTCGCTCTCTTTCACTCTCTCGCTTCTCTCTCTCTGCTCTCTTCTCTTTCTCTCTTCTCTCTCTCACACACAGACACACACACACCATGCTCTAATTACCAAACCGATGTGTGTATTTGCACCCTGAGAGTGAAAAAAATAAAATCCCCAGGTAGACAAATGCACAAGCCACACTTGGATAAATAGTCTTATCAGTGGAGCTATCTTGTCTTGTTTAATGATGGTCTTTATGTAATCCTAACACATAGTTAAATTAGGAATATACCTGTGTATCAACATGATCTACAGTCCATACTGTATGTGTATGCTTCTGTAGGGATACTGAGTATAAAGGACTCCAGCTGTCTCTGGACCAGGTTACAGACACCAAGCCCTCCTTCCCCTTCAGCAGTGCTCCCACCAGCCTCACTGAGAACCGCAGAGCACCCAAGAGCAGAGTGTCCCGAGCCAAGGCCAAGGCTCGACTCTCCCCCTACACACAGGTGAGGCTCTATAGGAACATACAGCGCTGGTCCTGTACACATCCTTCACAGAGGCAACTCTCTATTTGAGCCAGGATACTGCATGATCTGTCAGTGATGGGAGGTGGCTTATACCTGATTTTTCACTTCTTGATTACCTGGGTAATGACTCATATTTCTCCTCTCTCGCTCTCTGTCTTTCTCTCTCTCTCCCTCTCTCCCCCTATTGCTCGCTCGCTCTCTCTCTCTCTGCAGTACACTGGTTTCCAGGCCGAGCGGTCAGAGTCGGACCAGGATAGTCCTTGGGCAGGATCTCCCCTCACAGACTCCGCTTCCCCTCAGCTGCTGGAGCGGGGGGAGGGGCTTAGCGCCTCCTGTGCCTACAGGCAGTTCTCCGAGCCACGTCCCCTCTGCTACAGCCTCCCAATCACTGAGGAGCACCACCACCACATCCCCAGTGAAAGTCACCCCCACCTCGACAGACACGGCCACAACCAGACGTGCGAGCGGGGCCGCTGTGAGGCAGGGAGGTACTTCCTGGGTGCTCCCCAGGGTGGGACAGAGGCGTGGTGGGGAGCTGCCCGCTCTGTGCTGCCCCTGGCCAAGACCTCGTCCCTGGAGAATGGAGAGGGATACGAGAGCAGCGTGCCCTACATCACCTCCATCCACAGTCTGCATAGTAAGTCCCTATCCCTGGCCCTTTAGCTTGTATTACTGTAGGAGGCTGGAGATGGGTGAACTCCACTGTTGCAGGCTCAAACACACACAGATTTGATTCGGGTTGGTACAAAAACCTGCTCACACTTCAGATCTCCCACCTCTGCTTTATTTAACCTTTATTTAACCAGGAAAGAATCTTGTGGTTAAAAAACACTTTTGCAATGGTGACCTGTTAGAGGTCAGCAGGAAAATACAGGTTAGTTTTAACCCTTAACCTGTAGGATAACATGCTGCTAACGCTGCTTAGCCCTCGATATAGCTTCCTGTTGGCTCTAAGATCAATGTCCTGTCCCTCCCTCTACAGACTGTGGCCAATGGGACCAGGACAGTGTGGTCAGCTCGCCAGACGGGGGCTCCGCCAGCGACTCAGGGGACCGTTACCGCGCAGACTACTTCCGGGTCAGCCCCCAGGAGCCGAGCAAGATCGAGACCCTGATCCGAGCCACGCAGCAGATGATCAAGGAGGAGGAGAATCGTCTGCAGCACCGCAGCAAGCTCCACCCAGGCCCTGACACTCCTCTAGGTCCTGCCAACGGCCTCCCGAAGGGCCCCGGACCCAGCTTCACCACTGACTACCCCCAGGGAGTGCTACATAGCGTGTTGTGCCGTGGCCTGGGTCAGGTGATCAGCCCCGCATCAAGCCCTGCCCCTCTCTCCAGGCTCAGCAGCCCAGGGTCTGATCCCCTCCTCCCCAAGCCCAAAAACTACCTCCAACAGACAGGACAGACAGACTTGTCCCCTCACCCCCAGCCCCTGCACCACCAGCTTGGCTGTCCAGGCCCCTGCTCAGACTCCTCCCCTACCCCTGCCCCAGCTCTCTACCCTTCCCACCCCCAAACCCAAACGGGGAGGCCCTATCTGGACAAGCAAGCTGCTGCCTACTCCCTGACGGGCTATGCCCTAGAGCACCTGTATGACCCCAAGAGCCTCAGGGACTTCTGTTCCTCCGCTGGCACCACCCACTATGACGTGACTTCACACCTGCGCATGCAGGCAGAGCAGGGGCCGGGACACAAGGGGACCTCCGTCATCATCACCAACGGCAGCTAACGCCTGCTTGTCCAATAACACTAAAGGGATGTCTAAAATGTCAGCCTATTCCCTGTATAGGGAAAAGTGTGCCATTTCCCTACATGCTATTTTTGGACCAGAGCCTGCGTAGGGCTCTGGTCAAAAGTAATGCACTACATAGGGAATAGGGTGCCATTTCAGATGCACACTAAAACACATGAAGAAGAAACTGGATCCATGGAATATTCATTCTATTTTTTTTTTTTTTAATTTATTTTACCTTTATTTAACCAGGAAAGTCAGTTAAGAACATATTTTTATTTTCAATGACGGCCTGGGAACAGTGGGTTAACTGCCTGTTCAGGGGCAGAACGACAGATTTGTACCTTGTCAGCTCGGGGGTTTGAACTCGCAACCTTCCGGTTACTAGTCCAACGCTCTAACCACTAGGCTACGCTGCCGCCCCTATAGCCCAGCCTCAACGGCCTCTTCTGTGTCTTATCCAGCAAAAACATTTGTTTCCTTTTCTTTTAATCTTTACAGAGCTACATTATTCCATTTGCACTGCCAGAAATAGAGTTTAATTGCGGGAACCTCACCCCTATGGTTGAAGATAGGGTTGTGGATATGCTTTGAGTTAACAGGACAGGGTTCAACGTTAGTGCACTTTTTAGTGTTGGTCAGAATCCCCTTATCACAACACAACTCTAGAACTAGACCTGGTTAAATTGATATATTTTTTGCCCGCTCTACAGACGGCTATATCTGTCTGCTAATACAGGACTAGTAAAGGCCCAGTGCACTACTTTTAAGATAATAATTCAGGGGATACTACAGCATCCTCAGCACCCCTACTTTCCGTACCTATAGTTAAAGGTGTGTAAGTATAGAGATGAAGCAAAAATGACACAAAAAAAACTTCAGACATCAACAATTATGCAAATTCATTCTATCTATGTTCTCCCCAGTAGGTAAGCTATGGATTAAGGGAAGTGTACCCACACTTTCAGAGAAAGCAAAGGGGGGATTTAAGGGATACATGCAAGAGATACATATGCCTACATTTACATTGAGACATACATCAGTTCACCTGGACTGTCAGGTAGCAGGCTTTACTTGGGCTAAATGTCTCGTTGGCGTGGATAACAACATTTATTAGTGATTTGGTCTGTAGTGGTATAATATCACCTCAGTGAGGATACCAACATTATATACAACCTCTAATGAACAATCTTATTGAGATGTGATTACTGGGAGGCTAAGGGTCAATATGATGGCATGGATTGTCTCATTTGCCAGGTGTAGTGGTAAACACTGAGGGGGAATTTAGCATGCTTTCAAGGTAAACACTGAGGGAGTTAGCATGCTAGCAAGGCTGAGGTGTGAGTTAGCATGCTAACAAGGTTGAGGTGTGAGTTAGCATGCTAACAAGGTTGAGGTGGGAGTTAGCATGCTAACAAGGCTGAGATGGGAGTTAGCATGCTAACAAGGATGAGGTAGGAGTTAGCATGCTAACTAGGCTGACGTGAGAGTTAGCATGCTAACGTGTGTGTACCTCCGAGGCATGTCTTGTTAAATTGTCAACAAGGGTAATTGTACAGTTATTGTACTGGAAAGAGATGCCCATTGTTTATTGAACATATGATAAGATGAAGGAAAAATCAAGTGATGTGAAATGGAGAGATTGTGTCTGATGTGGTTGATCGACTTGTGCACTGTTCTAATATTACAGAATGATGTATAGGCAACGCTTGCTTGTACCAACATGACATTAGTTAATATTACCATAATAATGAGTTATATGACAATTAATGAAATGTTTTCACAAAGTCATGATACATGCAGCAATATGCAATCCAACCAGTTGGGTATTCGTTTAGACAGCCTAAATCATTATCACATCTGATCATGCTAATGCTTGTTTGTTATAAACTAGCATTACCTTTCTCTAACGCTTCATATCATGTTTATTATTCTGTTTTGTAGGCAGTGTGACACATTTCAAGCGTTCCCCTGGATTCTGTTGTAAATGTGGTTACCATATCTCTTTATATTTATAAGTTTGAATTTGTTTTTGTTTTTGTCAGAGTTTGAATTGTACTTTTCCAAAGTTATTTATGATGTAAATATGCTGAGAAAAAGACACCACTTTGAAGCACAAGGGAAAAGTTGTATTTATTTAGTGAATGTTTATTTTGGGTTTTGAAACATAGTTGCAATCAAAACAGTCTGCTTGCATATGAGTGTGTTTGATTTAAACAAATTCTATGAAGAAAAATAATAAACAACACTTTTTCCAAAGAAAAAATGCTCATAATTTACATGTGTGTTTTCTATTGTAGGCTACTGTAGGCATTTGAGTGTAAATGCAATAATTAACTTATATTGACTATAGATACTGAAAAACATATCGGAAAAAAAATCTATTGGACTACATGAAACTGTATCTTTACTATTACATTAACCATAAAAAGAAAAGTATTACATTCTGTCCAGCTAATAATACACAAAACAACTGAAGTGAATTGCAAGTTGTTGTTTTTTAAAGGCAAAAAAGACACCCCAAAACTGTGATGTTTACTTAAACCATTTTCTGCAATGATTCAATTTAATAGCGTTTCAGAGATGGGACATTTTAGCAGTGAGAAGCACACTAAATGTCCCCTGGTTATGTGTGGCTGCTATGGCAAATAAAGAGACTGATGAAAATCGATACGGGACGATCTCCAATTAAGCGAAAAGATTTGTGGGTCTAGAGAGGTCAGTGATGAGGAGCTTCTTCACTCTCTTTCTCCCTCTTTTTCTCTATCTCCCCCTCTCCCCCCTACTGTCTGATGGATGTTTACTGGGTGTTTGCTATAGTCGTTTCAACCCTAGACAGCTCAGGCTCCAGCACTGCATCACTCTCCCCATCCCTGTGCCTCTGTCTGTCATAGCTATTACAAGGACATTAATACCCTTTAAACCCACAGGTTCTTCTTCACTTTGCTTCCTCAGCTAGGACCAGAAGAAAGGAGATATCTGTCATGGTATTGGACTTCTTTTTTTAGATCACAACTTCATACAAAATAACATAGTTTGATAGGCAGGCTAAAGATCTTATTTATAATCCCTTGTTAATAAATGATTAACAAACTAAGATTTCTCCTGAAATGTCAGAATACACAAAAAAAGAGAAAAAAAACAAGCACTTTAGAATCTAAATTACCATAGCGATCTAAAAAAATTAATATTCCCCTACAGGAATCCTGCATGAAAAAATCTGCGGGAATACAGCAGAATATACTGTATAGGATAGGAAGTCCTGCAGGATATTCCACAGGATTTTCGGGGACACTTTCCTCTAGGACAAACCTGCTGGATCCTTTCCTCATCCTTCAGAGAATTTCATGTAGGACAATGCATAATCTTTCAAAAGAATGGACAGAAAGCACAATAAAACAGACAGCATGGTCATTTTATTATCCAATGTTTGATTGTCCATTTCACCATCACTGCATAAAAGATGATTCATAGGATCATGATAAAAGCATATTTTGTAACAAGAGTGTGAGTAATGTGTGCATTGTTGTGAAGTTAAACAGTTGTCTGCAATGATAAACTTAGTAATAGTTGGTTTCAATATGGCTGGTACATCAACATCTGTGGGTATGCATATGTGTGAGAATCATATACATTTTTTCTATTTTACCCCCTTTTTCTCCCCAATTTTCGATCTTGTCTCATCGCTGCAACTCCCCAAAGGGCTTGGGAGTGGCAAAAGTAGAGTCATGCGTCCTCCGAAACATGACCCGCTCTACATGACCCGCCCTTAACATCCGCCAGCTTAACGTGGAAGGCAACCGCACCAATGTGTCGGAGGAAACACAGTTCAATTGGCTACCGGGGTCAGCCTGCAGCCACCCGGCCCGCCACAAGGAGTTGGTAGAGCGCGATGAGCCAAGTAAAGCCCCGGTTTGTATTTCTGCAAGAGTCATGTATGACTTTTTCTTATAAGGGTCAGCCTATAACCTACCTACCTACCCACCCACCCACAATATATATATATATATATTGTATTTGAATAGTTATTTGTAAAAACCAAATAGTCTACCAAATAGTATTTGAAAGTGTTTTCAAATTCTTATTTCAAATACTATTTTCAAATACCTGGGTTAAATGTATGGGAGTGCATTTGAGTCTGTGTATTTAAGTATTTCAAAATATTTTCCAAGTGTATTTTACAGATATATTCCAATATTCAACTACTGTTTTAAAAAAAGAAAGGTGGTCTTAATACTTATTTTGAAATGTGTTTAAAAGTAATCGAAATACCTGAAATATTATTTTAATGCAGGTCTGGCTCATACGTTTAACATTGGTTAGGGAGGAAAGCATACATGGTTGATAAAGATTGGATATATGCAATATATTTGTTGGATTTATATACTTTATGCACAGTATTTTTATTATTTTATTTTTAAAGAGAACACTATGTAACCTAATTAGTCAACAAAATCAACTAGAATAATTGTATTTCGATAGTTAGATGAGGTTCAATGCATGGCCTCCTCAATGGCCTGGATAGCTACCAGATGCTGGACTGGAGGAGGTCTATGGAATGGATTTAAACACATTGCTATAGTACTCAGGTATTATGTCCACTTTGGTTAGGGTTATTAAATCTCCAACCGTTAGATGTTCTGATTGGATTAACCAGGATATTGAAATGACTGGGTGTTTCCCCATAGAGGAAACAAGAGTCATCTTTTACACTCCCCTCACCCCCCTTTCCCTGCAGAAGTATCAGTGCATGTCTAATGGTGGTCCAGTGGGGTTAATGACCAGCTTCATTTATAATGCTACCTTTCACTGTGACTATACATCCACCCATGGGCTGGCTGTATACATCCATCCAACACTCCACAGACTCACTAATCATTTACAGATGTCTTTCCATTCTCAAGCTCTTGGGGAGGGAAACGACCAAGCCAATGTTTGTGATATATTCTCAATGACCAAGGCAAATGGATCTGTTGGATTTAGGTCCTACCCAGCCAGAAAACGACTGTTGGTCAGAACTGGTTGTTTGCTCATCATTTGTGGAAGAATAAGTACTGTTCGTTAGTACATGACCCCTCCTCCTCTCTCTCTGTTAACTTCCAGAAGCAACACACAGAGGTTAGCTTAGCCACCACAGTTGCCAACTGCAGAATATTGTCCAAACAGAAGGTGTCCATTTTGGTGGCGCCTCCTTAAAGAAAGACAAGAAGGCACCAATTCTGATTGTCTAATCCTGTGCTGTTTATGACAGGGCTTTGGAGCAGGCCCAGTCAGGAAACCAGAGCCCGTTGTTGTAGTGGAGCCCAGACAGGTGAGGGCCTGCTGTTGCCCCCAAGAATGTGACACACACACACACACAGCATGTGTAAATAACACTTTGTAACACACAACAGAAATAGTACTGTATGTTCATAGCCACCATAAGAAGTACACAAACACACATGCATCAGTTAGTGTTGTGGTTGAGGCTAAGGTTGAACAGCTCTAGCACTATCTTCATTTTTTAAATGTTTATTCATTTAACCTGGCAAGTCAGTTAAGAACAAATTCTTATTTACAATGGCGTCTTACAGTGAGTTAACTGCCTTGTTCAGGGACAGAACGACAGATTTGTACCTTGTCAGCTCGGGGATTTGATCCAAAAACCTTCCGGTTACTGGCCCAACACTCTAACCACTACCTGTCGTCCCAAATCTGGTCCAAATCCCACTTCATGTCCACATCTGGTTCAACCCTACCCTAGCCTCAACAACAGCCCTAACACTAGCTTCATGTCCACATCTGGTTCAACCCTACCCTAGCCTCAACAACAGCCCTAACACTAGCTTCATGTCCACATCTGGTTCAACCCTACCCTAGCCTCAACAACAGCCCTAACACTAGCTTCATGTCCAAATCCCACATCACATCTACATCTGGTTCAACCCTACCCTAGCCTCAACAACAGCCCTAACACTAGCTTCATGTCCACATCTGGTTCAACCCTACCCTAGCCTCAACAACAGCCCTAACACTAGCTTCATGTCCACATCTGGTTCAACCCTACCCTAGCCTCAACAACAGCCCTAACACTAGCTTCATGTCCACATCTGGTTCAACCCTACCCTAGCCTCAACAACAGCCCTAACACTAGCTTCATGTCCACATCTGGTTCAACCCTACCCTAGCCTCAACAACAGCCCTAACACTAGCTTCATGTCCAAATCCCACATCACATCTACATCTGGTTCAACCCTACCCTAGCCTCAACAACAGCCCTAACACTAGCTTCATGTCCACATCTGGTTCAACCCTACCCTAGCCTCAACAACAGCCCTAACACTAGCTTCATGTCCACATCTGGTTCAACCCTACCCTAGCCTCAACAACAGCCCTAACACTAGCTTCATGTCCACATCTGGTTCAACCCTACTCTAGCCTCAACAACAGCCCTAACACTAGCTTCATGTCCAAATCCCACATCACGTCTACATCCGGTTACAATCCTCGATAGTTTGGGTGTTAGCCATTCCTGTCTCTCTCACTGTAACTGTTATACATATATGTGATATGTATATGTCTGTTATATGTACATGTCTGTTATACATAGATGTCTGTGATATGTAGATGTCTGTGATATGTACAGTGCATTCGGAAAGTATTCAGACCCCTTGACTTTTTCCACATTTTGTTACGGTACAGCTTTATTCTAAAATTGATTAGATTGTTTCTCCCCCTCATCAATCTACACACAATACTCCATAATAACAAATCAAAAACTGCAAATTCAGACCCTTTACTCAGTACTTTGTTGAAGCACCTTTGGCAGTGATTACAGCCTTGAGTCTTCTTTTGTACGACACAGATTGCACATCTGTATTTGGGGAGTTCCTCGCATTCTTCTCTGCAGGTTGGATCATCAAGCTCTGTCAGGTTGGATGGGGAGCATTGCTGCACACCTATTTTCAGGTTTCTCCAGAGATGTTAGATCGGGTTCAAGCTCTGGCTGGGCCACTCAAGGACATTCAGAGACTTGTCCCAAAGCCACTCCTACGTTGTCTTGTCTTTGTGCTTAGGGTAGTTGTCTGGTTTTAAGGTGAACCTTCGCTCCAGTCGGAGGTCCTGAACGCTTTGGAGCAGGTTTTCATCAAGGATCTCGCTGTACTTGCTCCGTTCATCTTTCCCTCGATCCTGACTAGTCACCTAGTCCCTGCAGCTGAAAAACATCCTCACAACATGATCATGCCACCACCATGCTTCACCGCAGGGATTGTGCCAGGTTTCCTCCAGATGTGACACTTGACATTCAGGCAGAAGAATTCAATCTGGTTCATCAGACCAGAGACTCTTGTCTCATGATCTAAAAGTCCTTTAGGTGCCTTTTGGTAAACACCAAGCGGGCAGTCATGTGCCTTTTACTGAGGAGTGGCTTCCATCTGGCCACTTTACCATCACGGCCTGATTGGTGGAGTGCTGCAGAGATGGTTGTCTTTCTGGAAATTTCTCCCATCTCCACAGAGGAACTCTGGAGCTCTGTCAGAGTGACCATCGGGTTCTTGGTCACTTCTCTGACCAAAGCCCTTCTCCCCCGATTGCTTAGTTTGGTGGGGGGTCAGCTCAAGGAAGAGTCTTGATGGTTACAAACTTCCAAACAGAAGTCGCATAATTAGTTAAATAAAGTCCACCTGTGTGCAATCTAAGTGTCACATGATCTCAATATATATACACCAGGTTTGAAAGGCCCCAGAGTCTGCAACACCACTAAGCAAGGGGCACCACCAACCAAGCGGCACCATGAAGACCAAGGAGCTCTCCAAACAGGTCAGTGACAAAGTTGTGGAGAAGTACAGATCAGGGTTTGGTTATCAAATAATATCTGAAACTTTTAACATCCCACAGAGCACCATTAAATTCATTATTAATAAATGAAAATAATATGGCACCACAACAAACCTGCCAAGAGAGGGCCACCCACCAAAACTCATGGACCAGGCAAGGAGGTCATTAATCAGAGAGGCAACAAAGAGACCAAAGATAATCCTGAAGGACCTGCAAAGCTCCATAGCGAAGATTGGAGTGTCTGTCTATGGGACCGCTTTAAGCCACACACTCCACAGAGCTGGGCTTTACGGAAGACTGGCCAGAAAAAAGCCATTGCTTAAAAAAATAAATAAGCAAACACGTTTGGTGTTTGCCAAAAGGCATGTGGGAGACTCTCCAAACATATGGAAGAAGGTACTCTGGTCAGATTAGACTAAACTTTTGCTTTTTGGCAATCAAGGAAAACGCTATGTGGAAGCCCAATACCTCTCATCACCCCGAGAATACCATCCCCACAATGAAGCATGGTGGTGGCAGCATCATGCTGAGGGGATGTTTTTAATCGACAGGGACTGGGGAACTGGTCAGAATTGAAGAAATTATGAATGGTGCTAAATACAGGGAAATTCTTGAGGGAAATCTGTTTCAGTCTTCCAGAGATTCGAGACTGGGACGGAGGTTCACCTTCCAGCAGGACAATGACCTTAACCATACTGCTAAGGTAACACTCAAGTGGTTTAAGGGAAACATGTAAATGTCTTGAATGGCCTAGTCAAAGCCCAGACCTCAATCCAATTGAGAATCTGTGGTATGACTTAAAGATTGCTGTACACATGGATCCCATCCAACTTGAAGGAGCTGGAGCAGTTTTGCCTTGAAGAATGGGCACAAATCCCAGTGGCTAGATGTGCCAAGCTTATAGAGACATACCCCAAGAGACTTGCAGCTATAATTGCTGCAAAAGGTGGCTCTACAAGGTATTGACTTTGACTTTGGGGGGGGGGTGAATAGTTATGCATGTTCCAAAAAAATGTTTTTGTCTTATTTCTAGTTTGTTTCACAAAAACAAATATTTTGCGTCTTCAAAGTGGTAGGCATGTTATGTAAATCAAATTATACAAACCCCTCCAAAAATCGATTTTAATTCCAGGTTGTAAGGCAACAAAATATGAAAAATGCCAATGGGGGCGAATACTTTCACAAGCCACTGTAGACAGGTGTGTGCCTTTCCAAATCATGTCCAATCAATTGAATTTACCACAGGTGGACTCCAATCAAGTTGTAGAAACATCTCAAGGATGAGCAATGGAAACAGGATGCAGCTGAGCTCAATTTCGAGTCTCATAGCAAAAGGTCTGAATTCTTATGTAAATAAGGTATTTATGTTTTTTTATTTTTAATACACGTGCAAAACCTGTTTTTTACTTTGTCATCATGGGTTATTGTGTGTAGATTTATAAGGGAAAAATATATTTGATCCATTTTAGAATAGGGCTGTAACATAACAACATGTGGAAAACGTCAAGGGGTCTGAATACTTTCCGAAGGTACTGTATATGTCTTTCCCTGTGACGAGCAGAGGGCCACTGTCTGTCCGTGTGTGTGTGTGTGTGCGTGTGAGTGAGTGAGTCCATCTGCCTGAACAGAAGGCTTGTTTACTCCACCAACCTGTTATTCAACTGTGAAAAGATCATCTTGTCTATTATATTGATTCTAGCCACACAAGCACAAACTTCACTGTTAGTTTTAGGGATTATCTTGATGCTAGTCCAGATTATATATTCTTGTCCCATCTGAAATGTTTGTTTATATGCTCAAATGTCAGAAAATGTCACAGCAAACAACACAGTCCAGTTTGATACGTCTGCACAGAGAAAGGTTACAGATGCAAAAACCAATAAGGCTTTAGATAAAATGTTTTATTGAATATATTTGAAAAGATTTGCTGGTGGTACTACTGTCTTCCATTGCTAACTGTGTAGTATAATGTAAGTGTATTATAAATGTATACAGATGTACTGTATATAGCCTAAATGTACAAGTGTACAATACTGTAAATGTACATTTTATGATGGTATTCAGACATGGAGGTTTGTTCAGGGACTGATCATGTGATTTTCTCTTCAACCAATCAGATGGCAAGTGGCAGGGCTTGCAAACCTTTACAGACTACAAAGGGAAGCACAGCCGAGAGCTGCCCAGTGACACAAGCCTACCAGACGAGCTAAACTACTTCTGTGCTCGCTTCGAAGAAAAGAACACTGAAACATGCATGAGAGCACCAGCTGTTCCGGACGACTGTGTGATCACGCTCTTCGCAGCCGATGTGAGTAAGACCTTTAAACGGGTCAACATTCACAAGGCCGCAGGTCCAGATGGATTACCAGGATGTGTACTGCGAGCATGAGCTGACCAACTGACAAGTGTCTTCACTGACATTTTCAACCTCTCCCTGTCTGAGCCTGTAATACCAACATGTTTTAAGCAGACCACCATAGTCCTTGTGCCCAATAGCACTAAGGTAACCTGCCTAAATGACTACCGACCCGTAGCACTCACGTCCGTAGCTATTAAGTGCTTTGAAAGGCTGGTCATGGCTCACATCAACACCATTATCCCAGAAATCCTAGACCCACTCCAATTTGCATACCGCCCAAACAAATCCACAGACGATGCCATCTCTATTGCACTTCACACTGCCCTTTCCCACCTGGACAAAAGGAACACCTACGTGAGAATGCTCTTCATTGACTACAGCTCAGCGTTCAACACCATAGTGTCCTCAAAGCTCATCACTAAGCTAAGGACCCTGGGACTAAACACCTCCCTCTGCAACTGGATCCTGGACTTCCTGACGTGCTGCCCCCAGGTGGTGAGGGTAGGTAACAACACATCCGCCACGCTGATCGTCAATACTGGAGTCCCTCAGTGCGTGCTCAGTTCCCTCCTCTGCTCTCTGTTCACTCTTGACTGCACGGCCAGGCACGACTCCAACACCATCATTAAGTTTGCCGATGACACAACAGTGGTAGGCCTGATCACCGACAGCGACGAGACAGCCTATAGGGAGGAGGTCAGAGACCTGGCTGTGTGGTGCGAGGACAACAACCTCTCCCTCAACGTGATCAAGACTAAGGAGATGATTGTGGACTACAGGAAAAGCAGGGCCAGGCTCACCCCCATTCAGCAGGTTGAGAGCTTCACGTTCCTCAGTGTCCACATCACCAACAAACTAACATGGTCCAAGCACACCAAGACACACCAAGACAGTCGTGAAGAGAGCACGACAAAACCTATTCCCCTCAGGAGACCGAAAAGATCTGGCATTGGTCCTCAGATCCTCAAAAGATTCTACAGCTGCACCATTGAGAACATCCTGACCGGTTGCATCACTGCCTGGTGTGGCAACTGCTCGGCCTCCGACCGCAAGGCACTACAGTGGGGAATGCGTATGGCCCAGTACATCACTGGGGCCAAGCTTCCTGCCATCCAAAGCCGCCCTAGTCATAGACTGTTCTCTCTGCTACCGCATGGCAAGTGGTATCGGAGTGCCAAGTCTAGGTCCAAGAGGCTTCTAAACAGCTTCTACACCCAAGCCATAAGACTCCTGAACATCTAATCAAATGGCTACCTAGGCAATTTGCATAACCCCCCCTTTTACGCCGCTGCTACTCTCTGTTATCTATGCATAGTCACTTTAATAACTCTACCTACATGTATGGGGCAAAAAAGTATTTAGTCAGCCACCAATTGTGCAAGTTCTCCCACTTAAAAAGATTAGAGAGGCCTGTAATTTTCATCATAGGTACACTTCAACTATGGCAGACAAAATGAAAAAAAATAAAATCCAGAAAATCATCATTGTAGGATTTTTAATGAATTTATTTGCAAATTATGGTGGAAAATAAGAATTTGGTCACCTACAAACAAGCAAGATTTCTGGCTCTTACAGACCTGTAACTTCTTCTTTAAGAGGCTCCTATGTCCTCCACTTGTTACCTGTATTAATGGCACCTGTTTGAACTTGTTATCAGTGTAAAAGACACCTGTCCACAACCTCAAACACTCACACTCCAAACTCCACTATGGCCAAGACCAAAGAGCTGTCAAAGGACACCAGAAACAAAACTGTAGACCTGCACCAGGCTGGGAAGACTGAATCTGCAATATGTAAGCAGCTTGGTTTGAAGAAATCAACTGTGGGAGCAATTATTAGGAAATGGAAGACATACAAGACCACTGATAATCTCCCTCGATCTGGGGCTCCACGCAAGATCTCACCCCGTGGGGTCAAAATGATCACAAGAACGGTGAGCAAAAATCCCAGAACCACATGGGGGGACCTAGTGAATGACATGCAGAGAGCTGGGACCAAAGTAACAAAGCCTACCATCAGTAACACACTATGCCGCCAGGGATTCAAATCCTGCAGTGCCAGATGTGTCCCCCTGCTTAAGCCAGTACATGTCCAGGCCCGTCTGAAGTTTGCTAGAGAGCATTTGGATGATCCAGAAGAAGATTGGGAGAATGTCATATGGTCAGATGAAACCAAAATAGAACTTTTTGGTAAAAACTCAAATCGTCGTGTTTGGAGAACAAAGAATGCTGAGTTGCATCCAAAGAACACCATACCTACTGTGAAGCATGTGGGTGGAAACATCATGCTTTGGGGCTGTTTTTCTGCAAAGGGACCAGGACGACTGATCCATGTAAAGGAAAGAATGAATCGTGAGATTTTGAGTGAAAACCTCCTTCCATCAGCAAGGGCATTGAAGATGAAACGTGGCTGGGTCTATCAGCATAGCAATGATCCCAAACACACCGCCCGGGCAACGAAGGAGTGGCTTCGTAAGAAGCATTTCAAGGTCCTGGAGTGGCCTAGCCAGTCTCCAGATCTCAACCCCTTTTAAGTGGAAGAACTTGCACAATTGGTGGCTGACTAAATACTTTTTTCCCCCACTGTAAAGCCTGGTCACAAATGGGTCTTCCAAATCGACAATGACCCCAAGCATACTTCCAAAGTTGTGACAAAATGGCTTAAGGACAACAAAGTCAAGGTTTTGGAGTGGCCATCACAAAGCCCTGACCTCAATCCCGAAGAACATTTGTGGGCAGAACTGAAAAAGCATGGGTGAGCAAGGAGGTCTACAAACCTGACTCAGTTACACCAGTTCTGTCAGGAGGAATGGGCCAAAATTCACCCATCTTATTGTGGGAAGCTTGTGGGAGGCTACCCAAAACGTTTGACCCAAGTTAATCAATGTAAAGGCAATGCTCTTTAACTACTTGTTACTTTTATTTCTTATTCTCATTCATATTTTTGAAATTGCATTGTAGGTTAGAGGCTTGTAAGTAAGCATTTCAAGGTCTACAAGGTCTCTGTGACTAATACAATTTGATTTGAAGTGGGATCATACATTTGAATTTCATACAGTGTCTTTCGTCTTGCTTGCGTGATGACATCCCTCACAAACCACCTTAGGCCACACAGCAACGAAACCTAAATCTCAAACCTTTCAATTTGTGTTTTTGAATAAAACCATATTGTATTATATTTTCCACTTTCTTCATGCTATATGAGGTCACTCTCAAAGAATCCTTGAACCCTCATCCTTGAAACCCCCTCTCTTCCAAAAGTGGGACAGACATTTTTCTGTAAGACTTGTGCTGCATTGGGTTGGCTCACACATACCTCTATGAAAGGAGTGGTCCTCCTACCACCCCGCCCGCCACTCTAATGCTCCTTTCACAGTCTCAATTAATCCCTCTGTTGGCGATTTCACACATGGGTCTCATACTCAGCTTTTGACTCCAGTGTTATTTTCACAACCTTTTCTCACTAAGTCCGACAGGATCCTGAAACAGAACACCTACATCCTCCTCCTTTCCTCCTCTCCGGCTTCATGTGTCTCCCTCTGTTTTCTCATGGCAAGTCCAGCCTTATCTCTGATTCCCCTCATCAAAGATAAAGGCTAAATGGAAAGAGAGGATGAAAGCCCCCTCATCAGTTGTGTTCTGGGCCAGCTGCACCACAGCTTTACGAGGCCCAGTGGAGTGGCATGGTGCTACATGGACAGAGGGATACAACTGGAATGTTTACCTAAGGGAAAGTCAAACAAAGCCTGTCACGATCAATGGTTAGATACCAGCACCATACTATCACACTCTCAGAGTCACTTACACAACACAGCCATGCATTTCTTGATCTTATTTTTATTTAACTAGTCAAGTCAGTTAAGAACACATTATTGTTTACAATGACAGCCTAGGAACAGTTGGTTAACTGCCTTGTTCAGGAGCAGAACAACATAGATATACTTTGTCAGCTCAGGGATTTGATCTAGCAACCTTTCGGTTACTGGCCCAACGCTCTAACCACGAGGCTACCTGCCACCCCCCGCTTGTCAGTATGTGACAAAATGAACAATAATGTATGCCCTATTGTTCCTGGTTGAGATGAAAGTGTGTAGAATCCACAGAGTGAAGTCGGTTCAGTACGCTCTGGCTCCACAGCAACTAAAGATTCTCTCTCCTGCTGTGATGAAAATAAACTTGATGAGTGTGACAAGGCACACAGGGTCACAAGCACTCAAACACACACACACACACACACACACACACACACACACACACACACACACACACACACACACACACACACACACACACACACACACACACACACACACACACACACACACACACACACACACACACACACACACACACACACACACACACACACACACACACACACACACACACTCATTCTGTGTGTAAATTCTGTAATGTACATACTAACATGGATTAAGGGAGTATAATTGATTTGAGGAAGAACGTGTTCAGGTGCTTGTTCAGAACAACATGATGGGGTGAAAGTTCACAGTGTAGGAGTTTGACGAGAGAAATAAGGAGAAAGAAATAGAGAAAACAAATAATTCCCCCCCCCCCCATCTATTTTATCCAACAAGGCAGCAATCAAAACTGGAACCTAAAAACATAATTAAGTCAAAACATTTCCATAGTGAATTATTCTGAGAAGACCAGGGTTATTCTGAGAGGACCAGGGTTATTCTGAGAAGACCAGGGTTATTCTGAGAAGACCAGGGTTATTCTGAGAAGGCCAGGGTTATTCTGAGAAGACCAGAGTTATTCTGAGAAGACGAGGGTTATTATGAGAAGACCGGGTTTATTCTGAGAAGACCAGGGTTATTCTGAGAAGACCAGGGTTATTCTGAGAAGGCCAGGGTTATTCTGAGAAGACCAGGGTTATTCTGAGAAGACCACGGTTATTCTGAGAGAGCAGGACTGTGTGATGCAAAACCTGCTGAGTGTCGGCTGATGTATTGTAGAGGTCCTTAGCTTTGGAGAGGTCCTTAGCTTTTCCATTGTTGAAGTTATCTGCTCCGCCTGATTTAGAGAGGTGGATTGTCCTGCCCTGGCTGATGAGCAATTACTGAGAAAAATGTGTCTAATCTCTCTTTGAAAAATCAACAGTTTGTGTTGCTGTTTTCCATCTGAAGATTGGATGTCTTTTAAATTGATTAATGCTGATTTTCGAACAATTCAATATAATGACAGTTTGAGGAAGTAGAAATGTCTTCTAGCCACTTGTATAGTTAAAAATAAATAGACATAAGTTCAATGGAACATGGCATAATTAGATTGTTTATGTATCTTGTTTGATAGATATGATGAAAGTCTTGTTTGATATACAGTACCAGTCAAAGGTTTGGACACACCTACTCATTCAAGGGTTTTTCTTTCTTTTTACTATTTTCTACATTGTAGAATAATAGTGAAGACATCAAAACTATCAAATAACACATGGAATCATGTAGTAAGCAAAAAAGTGTTAAACAAATCAAAATATATTTTAGATTTTAGAATCTTCAAAGTAGCCACCCGTTGCCTTGATGATAGCTTTGCACACTCTTGGCATTCTTTCAACCAGCTTCACCTGGAATGCTTTTCCAAAAGTCTTGAAGGAGTTTCCACATCTGCTGAGCACTTGTTGGCTGCTTTTCCTTCACTCTGTGGTCGACCTAATCCCAAACCATCTCAATTGGTTTGATTGTGAAGGCCAGGTCATCTGATGCAGCACTCCATCACTCTCTCTCTTGGTTAATTAGCCCTTACACAGCCTGGAGGTGTGTTAGGTCATTGTCCTTTTGAAAACAAATTATAGTCCCACGAAGAGGAAACCAGATGGGATGGGGTATCACTGCAGAATGCTGTGGTAACCATGCTGGTTAATTGTGCCTTGAATTCTAAATATACCACAGGCAGTGTCACCAGCAAAGCACCCCTACACCATCACACCCCCTCCATGCTTCACGGTGGGAACTATACATGCGCAGATCATCCATTCATCTACTCTGCGTCTCACAAAGACATTGCGGTTGGAACCAAAAATCGCAAATTTGGACTCATCAGACCAAAGGACAGATTTCCACCGGTCTTATGTCCATTGCTTGTGTTTCTCGGCCCAGGCAAGTCTCTTCTTACTATTGTTGTCCTTTAGTAGTGGTTTCTCTGCAGCAATTCGACCATGAAGGCCTGATTCATGCAGTCTCCTCTGAACAGTTGATTTTGAGATGTGTCTTTTACTTGAACCCTGTGAAGCATTTATTTGGTCTGCAATTTCTGAGGCTGGTAACACGAATGAACTTATCCTCCGCAACAGAGGTAACTCTGGGTCTTCCTTTCCTCTGGTGGTCCTCATGAGAGCCTGTTTCATCATAGCGCTTGATGTTTTTTGTGACTGCACTTGCAGAAACTTTGAAGTTCTTTACATTTTCCTGATTGACTGACTTCATGTCTTAAAGTAATGATGGACTGTCGTTTCTCTTTGCTTATTTGAACTGTTCTTGTAATAATATGGACTTTGTTTTTTACCAAATAGGGCTGTCATCTGTATACCACCCCTACCTTGTCACAACACAACTGATTGGCTCAAACGCAATAAGAAGGAAAAGAAATCCACAAATTGACTTTGTGAAGCTGGTTGAGAGAATTCAAAGAGTGTGCAGAGCTGTCATCAAGGCAAAGGGTGGCTACTTTGAAGAATCTCAAATATAAAATATATTAACATTTGTTTAACAATTTTTTGGTTACTACATGATTCCATATAGTATGTGTTAATTCATAATTTTGATGTCTTCGCTATTATTCTACAATGTATAAAATAGTCAAAATAAAGAAAAACCCTTGTGTCCAAACTTTTGACTGGCACTGTATTTCAGTATTGGGATGCATTTACTGTAGGTGTGTAGTTTATGCGTACATGAGCATGTAAGTGTGCATGTTGAGTACCATAGTGTGGGATTTGAGTGTCTGAATATGTATCTGTATGTTTGTCTGTATCTGTGTGTGTACCATAGTGTTGTGCTGGGAGGGGTTCTCAGCCATCTGTCTCTGAGCAGACTGGAAGAGCTGAGTGTTAACAGCAGAATGAGGAGTTTGTGTGTTTAAGCAGATAATAGGGAACAAAGGAAAATACATCCTAGCTCATGCTCCCCTGCCCTCCCCGTGCCCCCTCCCCATCTCCCCCTGCTTTCCCCTCTCCAACTTTCAATCTCCCCCTCTGCCCGTCTCAATCTCCCCCTTTCCCCGTCTTCATCTCTCCCCCATACCCCTGCATGCTCACGACATCCTGTATGTCTGTCTCTCTGTCTATCCACCCATGGCCCTCCAACCCTCCACCCAGACTCCAACAGCACGTCTCGCTATCTAAACACCACTATTACCAGTCATCAGTAGGCAACAGATTGGTGGCTGCTGAGGGCACCTAGGGGCACTCCCTCATGTCGGACGTCCCCCACCCCCTCCATTCTCCCTTCTTTAACATACAAATGCCCTGTTTTGTGTGGGAGGATTGGAGATGAATTAAACACACCATTTGGTGCTGCTGCTTGTTCAGAGATTCACTTTTTACATCACTCACTATTTTTCCCTCTTTCTCGCTCTCTCTCCCCAGCCCCCTCACTCACTCTCTCTTTTTCTCTCTCTCCCCAGCCCCCTCCCTCCCCACTCACTCACTCTCTCTTTCCCTCTCCCCAGCCTCGCCTCCCCACTCACTTACTCTCTCTTTCTCTCTCCTCAGCCTCCACCCTCCCTCCCCCTCTCTCCCCCCTCCTCACTCACTCACTCACTCACTCACTCACTCACTCACTCACTCACTCACTCACTCACTCACTCACTCACCACTCACTCACTCACTCACTCACTCACCACTCACTCACTCACTCACTCTCCCCCTCCCCACTCACTCCCTCACTCACTCACTCACCACCACTCACTCACCACTCACTCACCACCACCACCACTCACTCACTCACTCACCTCACTCACCACCACTCTCACTCACCACCACCTCTCCCCCTCCCCCCACTCACTCACTCACCACCACTCACTCACCACTCACCACTCACTCACCACTCACTCACTCACCACACCACCACTCACTCACTCACTCACTCACTCACACTCTCTCTCTCTCTCTCTCTCTCTCTCTTTATCTCTCCCCAGCCCTCTTCCTTCACACCCCTGCCCCAAGAATGAGAAGGTCCCCTTCCCTCACATTTCAAGGGCTGGGTGGTCATATTTAATGGCGTTTTGGTTTCTTGGCTAGATTAAGAATTTCATTTTTAATAATAGACAGAGACATTTACATTTAAGTCATTTAGCAGA
The DNA here is from genome assembly GCF_023373465.1 of Oncorhynchus keta. Lineage (NCBI taxonomy): Eukaryota > Metazoa > Chordata > Actinopteri > Salmoniformes > Salmonidae > Oncorhynchus > Oncorhynchus keta. The sequence goes on along the minus strand of NC_068451.1, from coordinate 19,808,501 downwards.
CGCTCTTATCCAGAGCGACTTACAAATTGGTGCATTCACCTTATGACATCCAGTGGAACAGCCACTTTACAATAGTGCATCTAAATATTTTAAGGGGGGGGGGGGGTGAGAAGGATTACTTTATCCTATCCTAGGTATTCCTTAAAGAGGTGGGGTTTCAGGTAATGAATGGAGATCATGCTCAGGGAATTGAACTTTCCTCATTCTTCTCTCTCCAATCCCTGGCCTGCTAGCCTGGTCCCAGACCTGTTTATGCTGTCACACCATTGCCAAGGCAGCACTAAAAGATCTGGAACCAGACTCCCGGTGTGCTTCTTGAATCTGGTGGATGGAATGTGGAGAGAAATTAGTGCATGTTGTGGAAAGCAAATAGTCATGTTGCAAGTCAATTAAAGTTCTTGCAGATCCATTCCAGATGTGACACCATCTGTTTATCCTGCCATGTTACAGAGAGAAAAAATGAGAGAGAGAGAAAGGAAGGTGAGAGAGAGCAAGAGAGAGAGAGAGAAGAGAGAGAGAGAGAGAAAGGAAGGTGAGAGAGAGCAAGAGAGAGAAGAGAGAAAGGAAGGTGATGGAGAGCAAGAGAGAGAGAGAGAAAGGAAGGTGAGAGAGAGCAAGAGAGAGAGAGAGAAAGGAAGGTGATGGAGAGCAAGAGAGAGAAGAGAGAGAGAGAGAGAAAGGAAGGTGAGAGAGAGCAAGAGAGAGAAGAGAGAGAGAGAGAGAAAGGAAGGTGAGAGAGAGCAAGAGAGAGAGAGAGAAAGGAAGGTGATGGAGAGCAAGAGAGAGAGAGAGAAAGAGAGAGAGAAAGGAAGGCGAGAGAGTGCAAGAGAGACAGAGAGAGAGAGAGAGCGAGAGAAAGGAAGGTGAGAGAGAGCAAGTGAGAGAGAGAGAGGGGGAGAGACAGAGAGAGAGAGGGGGAGAGAGAGCAAGAGAGAGAGAGGGAGAGGGAGGAAGGAAGGTGAGAGAGAGCAAGAAAGAGACTTTCGGAAGGACTTGTTTCTCCATCAGGATTGTAACAAGGCCTTTAACAAACATACAACAGAGGGGAGGCTGTCCGTTACACACAAGAATAAAGAAGTGAGAGAGAAAGAAAGGGGAGAGGGGAAGGTGAGAGAGAAGAAAAACAGAGAGAGGAATACAAGAGGGCAATGTGAGCGAGAGGGGGGGTGGAGGAAGATGAGAGAGGTGAGAGAGGAGAAGAGAGGTGAGGCCATGTTTACGCTGCCTTGGTCCTCCAGCTGCAATCCTCCTGCACCTTATTACCAGCTGTGTACATGGACAGGAGGATAGCAAACACACACACTAACACACATATACTCACGCACGCACGCACTCACACACATCAATGCCCAGAGAATAGGCAGAACAGAGAAGGGTTCTCTCCTGTCCTGTGAAGTCATCCCCTCAAGCTCCGTTTAACAGTGAAAACACAGTCTGACCTCTTCCTCAGTCAAGGGCAGCAGAGAAGACCTGCACTGCTTCACTGCAGTTAAATGTTCAAACTACCTTTCAGCCAACACATTCCAATACACTAGAACACTGTAAATGTGCAGAAAGACTCCTGTTTAAATGGCCTGTTATTAGCTGTTTATGTGTAAAGTTAACCATTTGTGAAGAGCAGGAAGTGTGTTAATAGGGGTTAAAGCATGGTTTGAATGTATTCCCTGATAATGACACGAGTTTCACACTTTATGTGTTAGTAGTTAGTTTCTCACTGATACCAGAGGGCAAAACCTGTTAATGTTTCCTGTTGTGGTTCTGGAGGGAGGATGTAAACACGAGGAGGTTTAACACCTCGTTATTACAGTAACATGTTTCATATGATTAGTTCCTTTTGCCCACGCTGCACCTGTGCTCAGATAATGTTTTGTCAGTCAGTTGAGAGAGAGAGAGACTGGGAGACAAAGAAGAGTGAGAGGTTTGTAAACTACACCATGTACTATGGATGGTTGAGAACTACACCATGTACTATGGATGGTTGAGAACTACACCCTGTACTATGGAGGGTTGAGAACTACACCATGTACTATGGAGGGTTGAGAACTACACCATGTACTATGGAGGGTTGAGAACTACACCATGTACTATGGAGGGTTGAGAACTACACCCTGTACTATGGAGGGTTGAGAACTACACCATGTACTATGGAGGGTTAGGAACTACACCATGTACTATGGAGGGTTGAGAACTACACCCTGTACTATGGAGGGTTGAGAACTACACCATGTACTATGGAGGGTTGAGAACTACACCCTGTACTATGGAGGGTTGAGAACTACACCCTGTACTATGGAGGGTTGAGAACTACACCCTGTACTATGGAGGGTTGAGAACTACACCATGTACTATGGAGGGTTGAGAACTACACCCTGTACTATGGAGGGTTGAGAACTACACCCTGTACTATGGAGGGTTGAGAACTACACCCTGTACTATGGAGGGTTGAGAACTACACCCTGTACTATGGAGGGTTGAGAACTACACCCTGTACTATGGAGGGTTGAGAACTACACTCTGTACTATGGATGGTTGAGAACTACACCCTGTACTATGGATGGTTGAGAACTACACCCTGTACTATGGAGGGTTGAGAACTACACCCTGTACTATGGATGGTTGAGAACTACACCCTGTACTATGGAGGGGTGAGAACTACACACTGTACTATGGAGGGTTGAGAACTACACCCTGTACTATGGAGGGCTGAGAACTACACCATGTACTATGGAGGCTTGAGAACTACATCCTGTACTATGGAGAGTTGAGAACTACACCCTGTACTATGGAGGGTTAGGAACTACACCCTGTACTATGGAGGGTTGAGAACTACACCATGTACTATGGAGGGTTGAGAACTACACCCTGTACTATGGAGGGTTGAGAACTACACCCTGTACTATGGAGGGTTGAGAACTACACCCTGTACTATGGAGGGTTGAGAACTACACCCTGTACTATGGAGGGTTGAGAACTACACTCTGTACTATGGATGGTTGAGAACTACACCCTGTACTATGGATGGTTGAGAACTACACCCTGTACTATGGAGGGTTGAGAACTACACCCTGTACTATGGATGGTTGAGAACTACACCCTGTACTATGGAGGGGTGAGAACTACACACTGTACTATGGAGGGTTGAGAACTACACCCTGTACTATGGAGGGCTGAGAACTACACCATGTACTATGGAGGCTTGAGAACTACATCCTGTACTATGGAGAGTTGAGAACTACACCATGTACTATGGAGGGTTGAGAACTACACCATGTACTATGGAGGGTTGAGAACTACACCCTGTACTATGGAGGGTTAGGAACTACACCATGTGCTATGGAGGGTTGAGAACTACACCCTGTACTATGGAGGGTTGAGAACTACACCCTGTACTATGGAGGGTTAGGAACTACACCATGTACTATGGAGGGTTGAGAACTACATCATGTACTATGGAGGGTTGAGAACTACACCCTGTACTATGGAGGGTTGAGAACTACCGCATGTACTATGGAGGGTTGAGAACTACACCATGTACTATGGAGGTTTGAGAACTACAGCATGGACTATGGAGGGTTGAGAACTACACCCTGTACTATGGAGAGAACTACACCATGTACACCTCCAGTTGGCACGTAGAGCACCTCCAGTTGGCACGTAGAGCACCTCCAGTTGGCACATAGAGCACCTCCAGTTGGCATGTAGAGCACCTCCAGTTGGCATGTAGAGCACCTCCAGTTGGCATGTAGAGCACTGAGCTAACGGCAGCATTGAGACTGAGCTAACGGCAGCATTGAGTCTGAGCTAACGGCAGCATTGAGACTGAGCCAACGGCAGCATTGAGTCTGAGCTAACGGCAGCATTGAGACTGAGCTAACGGCAGCATTGAGACTGAGCTAACACCAGCATTGAGACTGAGCTAACGGCAGCATTGAGACTGAGCTAACGGCAGCATTGAGCCTGAGCTAACGGCAGCATTGCGACTGTGCTAACGGCAGCATTGAGTCTGAGCCAACGGCAGCATTGTGACTGAGCTAACGGCAGCATTGAGACTGAGCTAACGGCAGCATTGAGACTGAGCTAACGGCAGCATTGAGACTGAGCTAACGGCAGAATTGAGTCTGAGCTAACGGCAGAATTGAGACTGAGCTAACGGCAGCATTGAGACTGAGCTAACGGCAGCATTGAGACTGAGCTAACGGCAGCATTGAGACTGAGCTAAAGGCAGCATTGAGTCTGAGCTAACGGCAGCATTGAGACTGAGCTAACGGCAGCATTGAGACTGAGCTAACGGCAGCATTGAGTCTGAGCTAACGGCAGCATTGAGACTGAGCTAACGGCAGCATTGAGACTGAGCTAACGGCAGCATTGAGACTGAGCTAACGGCAGCATTGAGTCTGAGCTAACAGCACCGTGGAGATGGAGGTGTAAGACACTGGGACAGAGGAATAGTCAGTGGCAACAGGGTGAGCCTGCTGGGTGAAACTGGGAGTCTAACTGCTGGTGGATTCCTAACATGCTGTAGATCTCTACTGTGTTAGTCCCTCAGAGCACGCTTCCACTGCGCTCCGGGACTCTTTCAAAAGTCACTTTTGCCCCGATGCTTTCTGGGGGCTGTGAGGTGTTAAAAAGGTCAGCAGGGGAAGCTGACCCCAGAACAGATCCCACATGCCCCAGTCCAGACTGGCAGTCTGCATTACTGAGAGGACTGAGGGGGGAGGAGCCTAGTGTCACGCAAGGTGACCTCCTCGAACTCTACACTTACAGTCCACACACAATCACACACACACACACACACACACACACACACACACACACACACACACACACACACACACACACACACACACACACACACACACACACACACACACACACACACACACACACACACACACACACACACACACACACACACACACACACACACACACGTTTGCATGACTACAATCGTACAGCTGTTGGCATGTTCATGTTCATCCTAGTCACATACATACACAAACATGCATATCCTTATATAGAAGTACCACTGAGATTGTGATTGTGGTATGTAATGTGTTTAATGTAACATGCAAGGAAACAGGAGAGGTGGCTCCCTTATCCATTCCCACCCTCTCTTGCTTCCTTCCCTTGCTTCCTTGACCCACCCCCACCCTCTCTCCTCTCCTGATGTAAGTGAGTGGGCAGCTGTGAGTCAGGGGTGAAGACTTGTGGCTACCCCTGTGGCCCTCTATCCCTTTCCCTCCTCACACCAGCTCCCACCTCCCACTCCCGCTCTCCCTCCCCATTTCTGAGTGACATTGATACAGCAGCCAGCCACAAGCCTCGACTCCACGTAGTCCCTGGGCAACAAACCTGACAGATTCTCGGCCAGTGGATAGAGACATAAGACTATCACTCACCCCACCTGTCTGCCAGACACACAGACACACAACCCATCCACCCTGACTCTATGCTATCTGCCTATTTCTACCTCCTATCTCCTCCTCCTTGTAGAGCATACACACCCCCATCCTATGCTCTATTTGTCCATCTTTCACTCTCGTCTCTCCACCCTCCCAGCCCCCATCTCGCTGTCACTGACCTCTCTATTTGCCATCTGACCCGACTCCTCCGTCTCTCACTCTCACTCTCTCGCACACACACACACACACACACACACACACACACACACACACACACACACACACACACACACACACACACACACACACACACACACACACACACACACACACACACACACACACACACACACACACACACACACACACACACACACACACACTTCTAATTTAGGTTCCATTCCAGGTAAATCGATGAATGGCAGCTCTCTGCTGGCTGCACTCACAGTCCTGTTCCTTTCACCATGTCTCATACTCAAACTCTTCCCATTGGTCCACTGGCTCCCAGCACAGGCTACTGTTTCAGATGGATTGGTCTTCTCTGGTCTGCTGTTGTGGGCAAATACCTCTTTATGTTTCATCCTCCTACACTTGGAGTGGCAGATGTAACCTTAGTTAGATACCAGCAGCTTGTTTACCCCTGTCGTGAGGTGATGGGGGGCAAGAGGATGCCTGTGGTATACAGAGAAATACTCTGGGTGTGTGAAGTGGAGGTGGAGGAGGAGGAGGGGGGTGAGTTGATGCCAATGGCTGCCATTCTACGAGTACTATGATTGTGTCTCTTCCAAACACATGGGCTTGAAGGGTCAGAGGGTTGGCAGGGCTCCCAATGATAGCATCGCTGTTCTACAGGTGTGTCCTACATGCCTTTGCGTCCCAGACCCTCTATCAGGCTCTGTAAGGCTGTCACACCAGGCTGTCACACCAGGCTGTCACACCAGGCTGTCACACCAGGCTGTCACACCAGGCTGTCACACCAGGCTGTCACACCAGGCTGTCCTGGCCCCTGTCACCTGTAAAAGAAGCTGCATTGTTCCACTCTGCCTACATGGGCTGTGATTGACTGCACAGATGTAGGGAATATGTTTTATGTTTCTGCCGTTATCAAAATCAGGTCTCATTAAACTGTTATTTACATTCATTCCCTCCTCGCTGCTGAGTCGTATAAAATTGCCATGGCGATGTAGAGATTGTTAATTGCCGTCTAAATAACAGCTGTGTGTCGGAGCAAGTGAAATTCATGTTGAGGGATGCACGAGTCACAATAAAACTGTCACACAGCATTTTATCATGGCTGTTGGGTATATTTCCACACATCCTAAATTCCATGAAACGAGTCGCAAGGCGAGAGCCAACAGTGCTAGAGCCAACAGTGCTAGAGCCAACAGTGCTAGAGCCAACAGTGCTAGAGCCAACAAGCAAGAGCCAACAAGGTGTAGACAGTCTCCTCTTCCTGCTGTCTAACAGTGTTTCTCAATTCAATTGCCAAATCATTGCCAAAGCAAGTGAACTAGATAATAAACAAGTGTCAATATCTCTGTCCTTTTGTCTTTCTCTTTCTCATTGAAATGTAATTCTCTCATTCCTTTTCCCTGTATCTGATTAAAGTGTGATTATTTTCGAAATTGTCAGTATTTTACTGTATCTCTCCCTTAGTGTCTCTCATTTGGTCTCAGACTCTCTTCACATCTATCACTGTCTCATCCCCCCCAAAGAGATATTATTTCTGGTAAAATAAAACCTTTACTAATCTGGGTGAAACGTAATACCTGAACAACAGTGTTCAGTATCTAACCGGTAATTATGTGGTCACGTCCACTGCCTGCTGAGCTGGTTTAACGTTGACGTCCTCACTGATATGACGGTTACAGTGTGTGTTTGTGTCTGTGTGTATGTGTGTGTGTGTGTGTGTGTGTGTGTGTGTGTGTGTGTGTGTGTTACGTCCTGGGTGGGCAAGTCGGGTCTTGTCCTAATGGAATAATCTCCACGACGAGGCTTTCTTTTGTTCCTCGTCAAAGGTTCTTAGGTCGGAGAAATCCACCTCAGGTTTTACAGTGTGGAGTTAAACCTCTCAGACAAAACAGAACACAGACAGACAGCTCCTCCACCGTGGACCAATGGCCACAGTCCATTAAAACACAGAGAGGCCTGATGTGTTCGGAGCCATTGTGCTGTTCCTGTTCCTAGCCCATTGATGTTTCTGCTCTACAGATTAGACAGAGGAAGCAGAACAGCTGTGGGTGAATGAGTGAGAAGTGTGTGTGTGAGGGACTAAAAAGGAAAAACCGAAAAGAAAGTTTGTATGCGGTATACGTGTGAGTCATACACATGTCCGAATTTACACATCACACACACAGCGATGGAGTGTTTGGGATGTGATCCTGGCGCAACATCCAGTGAGTGAGTCTGTAGACGGAAAGTTTAGGTCAGCAGAGGCAATACAACTGGACAAACATGGACCTATCCTTTTCACCTTTGACCCCTCTCACTGACCAGGGGGCAGGAGGACAAACAATGACAGACAGAGAAAAAGACAACCTGGAATATACAAAGTCTGAGGTCATCTGCCATTGGCTTAAAGAACAGGAACCCAGACTTCTTCAAAGAAATTCAAAATACAGACAGTCATCCTACGAGAAACATGGTATAAAGGAGGCGGACCCACTGGTTGCCCTCTAGGTTACAGAGAGCTGGTAGTCCCATCCACCAAACTACCAGATGTGGAACAGGAAAGAGACTCAGGGGGTATGCTAATTTGGTATAGGGCAGACGTAACCCACTCTATTCAATTAGTCAAAACAGGAACATTTTACATCTGGCTAGAAATGATTTCAACAGAGAAAAATGTCCTCATGTGTGCTACCTACTGTATCAAAAATTTGGTGAGGGCACTAGAACAGTCTGCAGCACCCGGCCTCACCTTACTAGAATCTGAAGTCAAATGTCTACTGTTTGCTGATGATCTGGTGCTTCTGTCCCCAAACAAGGAGGGCCTACAGCAGCACCTAGATCTTCTGCACAGATTCACAGATCTGGGCCCTGACAGTAAATCTCAGTAAGACAAAAATAATGGTGTTCCAAAAAAAGGTCCAGTCGCCAGGACCACAAATACAAATTCCATCGAGACACCGTTGCCCTAGAGCACATAAAAAAACTATACATACCTCAGCCTAAACATCAGCACCACAGGTAACTTCCTCAAAGCTGTGAACGATCTGAGAGACAAGGCAAGAAGGGCCTTCTATGTCATCAAAAGGAACATAAAATTCAACATACCAATTAGGATCAGGCTATTTCTTTTTAGTGGAATCAGTCATAGAGCCCATTGCCCTTTGTGGTTGTGAGGTCTGGTGTCTGCTCACCAACCAACAATTCACTAAATGGGACAAAGACCAAATTGAGACTCTGCATGCAGAATTCTGCAAAAACATCCTCCATGTACTCCTCCAAGACTCCAAATAATGCATGCAGAGCAGAATTTAGGCTGATCAAAATCCAGAAAAGATTCTACAACCACCTAAAAGGAAGCGATTCCCAACCCTTCCATAACAAAGCCATCACCCACAGAGAAATTAACCTGGGGAAGAGCCCCCTAAGCAAGCTGATCCTGGGGCTCTGTTCACAAACACAAACACACCCCACAGAGCCCCAGGACAGCAGCACAATTAGACCCAATCAAATCACGAGAAAACAAAAAGATAATTACTAGACACATTGGAAAGAATGTACAAAAAAACCTGAGCAAACTAGAATGCTATTTGGCCCTAAACAGAGAGTGCACAGTGGCAGAATTCCTGACCACTGTGACTGATTCAAAATTAAGGAAAGCTTTGACTCTGTACAGACTCAGTGAGCATAGCCTTGCTACACCCTGATCTGTTTCACCTGCCTTCGTGCTTCTCTACACCCCCCACCAGGTGTCTCACATCTCTCCTCATTATCCCCTGTGTATTTATACCTGCCTTTTCTGTTTGTCTGTTGCCAGTTCGTTTTGTCCTGTCAAGTCCCACCAGCCTGTTCTTGTGTGTCCTGCACTCTAGTTCTTCCTAGTCTTCCCAGTTCTGACCTTTCTGCCTGTCCTGATCCTGATCCTGCCTTCCGTCCTGTACCTGCCTGACTCTGATTTGGATTATGACTCTTTGCCTGCCTTGACCTACCTTTTGCCTGCCTCTTGTACAATAATAAACTCCGAGACCCATACTGTCCACCTCCTGTGTCTGGGTCTTAGCCTGAGCTATGATAACTTCCTAACCTCCTGCCTAATGTATGACCATATTAGAGACACATTTCCCTCAGATTACACAAAGAATTTGAAAACAAATCCAATTTTGATATACTCCCATATCTATTGGGTGAAATACCACAGTGTGCCATCACAGCAGTAGTGATTTGTGACCTGTTGCTACAAGAAAAGGGCAACCAGTGAAGAACACCATTGTAAATACAACCTACGTTTATTTCCCCCTTTGTACTTTAACTATTAGCACATCGTTACAACACTGTATATAGACTTAATATGACATTTTAAATGTTTTTATTATTTTTGAACTTTTGGGAGTGTAATGTTTACTGTTAATTTTTTATTGTTTATTTCACTTTTGGTGATCTATTTCACTTGCTTTGGCAATGTATACCTATGTTTCCCATGCCTATAAAGCCCCTTAAATTGAAAAATACAGAGACACGCAGAGAAAGAGAGATTGAGATGGTAAAAGAGAGAGAGGGTTGGGAGAAATTTGAATTGAAGGTAAGAAATAAATCAGTGTTTATTTAGTCATCAACCAATTAGCATTCAGGGCTTGAACCATCCAGTTTATAATTAGGTTCATTGGAGCAGTTGTTGAAAAAGTGTTGCAAAAAGCATGAACACATCAAGACATTTGAACAAGTGTAATATTGAGGTTAAAACGTTAATTAATGTGCACACCAACACAAATGAGTCTGGTGTGTGTATTGATGGAGATCTATCAATTCATGGCCATATGGCGTTGTTTTTAGACAACGTTTTATAAAATAAGTTTGAGGAAGTAAAAGGAAGAAATATTTAAGAGGAAAACTCAAAAGAAAGTGTGTGTTAATGTAGTGAGGTGTAACTATGTGAAAGGCTTTATTGTTGTGGCTGGCTGACCAGCTGCCCAGACTTCATCATGGCTGCCTGAGCTACTGGAGCACATGGGAATCACATGGAGGATATCTGGATAATCCATGTCTTGCTTGTTCCTGAATTAGTGTGTGTGTCATGATGGCATGCTGGAGAGTTGTGTTCAGGGGAGGGAAGAGGCCTGACATGGGATAAACATGTCAACACGTACAGTCTGACACATTGGGGTGGCAGGTAGCCTAGTGGTTAGAGCGTTGGGCCAGTAACCGAAAGGGTGCTGGATCGAATCCCTGAACTGACAAGGTACAAACTGTCGTTCTGCTCCTGAACAAGAGGCAGAACCTTCCCCGGTAGGAGGAAGGGTAAAAATACCTAATGTTGGTGTGTGTGTGTTAGTACTGGCAGGTAGTGTCCCTGCTCCCTGCTTGTGACTGATATGCTCCTGGCAGAGGCCACATAGCCCTGGTGTGTTTGACATCATTACAGACACTCTGTCTGAGTGTCAGGTTTCTGTCAGCCGCAGGGTGACCTGTCTGCCTTTCTGGGAGAGGGGGGTGGCAGGGCCCAGCCTGGACCGAGGGCCAGGGTAGGAGGACAGGGGAACATGGAGACTGAGGTGTTACAAGCTGTGAATTATGTAAGGCTAGTGGGGACCACACAAACATAACCACAGGGATGTGAGACTCAGACAGACTTCCTGGGGAGAGGATGTCATTGTGCAGGTGGAAGCAGGGGTATAAGATGGTGGTGGGGTAATATCCTTTGACCCCCTGCTCCTCTACATCTTTATTTCATGGCTGACAGAGCGCATGCCAACGTGGCGTATGGAATTCTGCCTCTCCGCTGTGATTTATGAGCTTCAGCTGTTTCAAGCCAGCTGGCCCTCAGATGGGCCTCGGACTGAGGGCGGGGGGAGAAGTAAGGAGAGAGGGACAGAGGGAAAAAGTGGGAGGGATGATAGAGAGAAATATAGATAGAGAGAGAGAGAAGGAGTGAGAGGGAAAGAGGGATACACTCTTAGAAAAAAGGGTTCCAAAAGGGTTCTTCAGCTGTCCCCATAGGAGAACCCTTTTTGGATCCAGGTAGAATCCTTTTTGGTTCTAGGTAGAACCCCTTTGGGTTCCATGTAGAACCATATGTGGAAAGGGTTCTGCATAGAACCCCAAAGGGTTTTACCTTGAACCAATAATGGTTCTTCAAAGGGTTCTCCTATGGGGACAGCTGAAGAACCCTTTTAGGTTCTAGATAGCACCTTTATTTCGAAACATGTACGGAGAGGGAAAGTGAGAGAGAGAGCTAGAGAGAGAGTGAGAGAGAGAGAGGGAGAGAGAGTGAGAGAGAGAGGGGAGAGAGTGAGAGAGAGAGCTAGAGAGAGAGTGAGAGAGAGAGAGGGAGAGAGAGAAACAGACAGATAAAGAGGGAGGGAGAGATGGAGAAAGAGAGGATAAGGAGAGATGGATTAAGAGAGAAAGAGATGGAGAGGGAAGGAGAGAAATGGAAAGGGAGAGAAAAAAGGAAATAAATAGAGAAACACGAGATGAGGAGGGGAGTGAAAAAGGAGCGGTAGAGAGAGAGGGACAGAGGAGGGGAGTGAAAAAGGAGCGGTAGAGAGAGAGGGACAGAGGAGGGGAGTGAAAAAGGAGCGGTAGAAAGAGAGGGACAGAGGAGGGGAGTGAAAAAGGAGCGGTAGAGAGAGAGGGACAGAGGAGGGGAGTGAAAAAGGAGCGGTAGAAAGAGAGGGACAGAGGAGGGGAGTGAAAAAGGAGCGGTAGAGAGAGAGGGACAGAGGAGGGGAGTGAAAAAGGAGCGCTAGAGAGAGAGGGACAGAGGAGAGGAGAGAAAAAGGAGCGGTAGAGAGAGAGGGACAGAGGAGAGGAGAGAAAAAAAACTGCTTGTTAAGAAAGTCATCTGAATTCAGTTCCCATACTCTTCATTGATCCAAGTGTTGAGAAGGAAACCAAAATGTTTGGCTTGTTTTAGCCTATTAGCTGAGCGAGAGAGCCCATTGTGGGAGCGCTATTGAGCGGCCCTCAGCTCAAAGTGCTTATTGTCGGGCCACTCGGCAGCTCAAGAATCAATGGCAGGCTTGGGATCAGATTAGCCAGGTAATCGATGTTGTGCAGTAATATATTAACAGGGTAATTATAGACACTCACAGGGAGGTAAGGATGGAGGGGGGATACTAATTGTAATTCTATGCTATATAGAACTTACACTGCAAGTTACAGTACTTTTGTATTTCCATTTATTATGGATGCCAAGGCAGCAGCTATTCTTCCTGAGGTCCAGCAAAAGTAAGGCAGTTTATATAATTTTAAAAACATGACAATACATTCACAGACTGTGTGCCCACAGATCCCTTCTCCACCACTACCACATACACTACCGTTCAAAAGTTTGGGGCCACTTAGAAATGTCCCTGTTTTCCATGAAAACATACATGAAATAAGTTGCAAAATTAATAGGAAATATAGTGAAGATGTTGACAAGGTTATAAATAATGATTTTTAATTTAAATAATAAATGTGTAATAACTTTGCTTAATTATTTTCGTCAAAGAATCCTCCATTTGCAGCAATTACAGCCTTGCAGACCTTTTGCATTCTACTTGTCAATTTGTTGAGGTAATCTGAAGAGATTTCACCCCACGCTTCCTGAAGCACCTCCCACGAATTGGATTGGCTTGATGGTCACTTCTTACATACCATACGGTCAAGCTGCTCCCATAACAGCTCAATAGGGTTGAGATCCGGAGACTGTGCTGGCCACTCCATTATACAGAATACCAGCTGACTGCTTCTTCCCTAAATAATTCTTGCATAATTTGGAGCTGTGTTTTGTGTCATTGTCCTGTTGTAGGAGGAAATTGGCTCCAAGTAAGCGGCGTCCACAGAGTATGGCATGGCGTTGCAAAATGGAGCGATAGCCTTCCTTCTTCAAGATCCCTTTACCCTGAACAAATCTCCCACTTTACTACCACCAAAGCACCCCCAGACCATCATATTGCCTCCACCATTCTTGACAGATGTCGTCAAGCACTCCTCTAGTATCTTTTAATTTTGTCTGTCTCACAAATGTTCTTCTTTGTGACCCGAACAACTCAAACTTAGATTTGTCTGTCCATAACACTTTTTTACAATCTTCCTCTGTCCAGTGTCTGTGTTCTTTTGCCCATCTTAATCTTTTCTTTTTATTGGCCAGTCTGAGATATGGCTTTTTCTTTGCAACTCTGCCTAGAAGGCCAACATCCTGGAGTCGCCTCTTCACTGTTGACGTTGAGACTGGTGTTTTGCGGGTACTATTTAATGAAGCTGCCAGTTATGGACTTGTGAGGCGTCTGTTTCTCAAACTAGACATTCTAATGTACTTGTCCTCTTGCTCAGTCGTGCACCGGGGCCTCCCACTCCTCTTTCTATTCTGGTTAGAGCCAGTTTGCTCTTTACTGTGAAGGGAGTGGTACAGAGCAATTTTTTTTGCATGGAATAGCCTTCATTTCTCAGAACAAGAATAGGCTGACGAGTTTCAGAAGAAAGTTCTTTGTTTCTGGCCATTTTGAGCCTATAATCGAACACACAAATGCTGATGCTCCAGATACTCAACTATTCTAGAGAAGGACAGTTTTATTGCTTCTTTAATGAGCACAACAGTTTTCAGCTGTGCTAACATAATTGCTAACACAACGTGCCATTGGAACACAGGCGTAATGCTTGCTGATAATGGGCCTCTGTACGCCTATGTAGATATTCCCATTAAAAATCTGCCGTTTCCAGCTACAATAGTAATTTACAACATTAACAATGTCTACACTGTCTTTCTGATCAATTTGATGTTATTTTAATGGACAAAAAATGTGCTCTTCTTTAAAAACAAGGACATTTCTAAGGGACCCCAAACTTTTGAACGGTAGTGTATATACGGTACAAAATCCACGTGTGTGTATTGTGCATATGCTATCGTGTGTGTGTGCGTGTATGCATGTGTCTGTGCCTATGTTATTGTTGCTTTACAGTCCCTGCTGTTCCATAAGGTGTTTTTATTGATCTGTTTTTTCAATCTGATTTTACTGCTTGCGTCAGTTACTTGATGTGGAATAGAGTTCCATGCAGTCATGGCTCTATGTAATACTGTGCACCTTCCATAGTCTGTTCTGGACTTGGGGACTGTGAAGAGACCTCTTGTGGCATGTCTTGTGGGGTATGCATGGGTGTCCGAGTTGTGTGCCAGTAGTTCAAACAGACAGCTCGGTGCATTCAACATGTCAATACCTCTCACAAATACATGCAGTGATGAAGTCAATCTCTCCTCCACTTTGAGCCAGGAGAGATTGACATGCATATTATTAATATTAGCACTCTTTTTTTTCTTCCAAAGGCTAGCCGTGCTGCCCTGTTCTGAACCAATTGCAATTTTCCTAAGTCCTTTAATGTGGCAGTTGACCACATGACTGAACAGTAGTCCAGGTGCGACCAAACTAGGGCCTGCAGGACCTGCTTTGTTGACAATGCTGTCAAGAAGGTAGAGCAGCACCTTATCATGGACAGACTTCTCCCCATCTTAGCTACTGTTGTATCAATATGGTTTGACCATGACACTTTACAATCCAGGGTAACTTCAAGCAGTTTAATCACCTCAACTTGCTCAATTTCCACATAATTTATTACAAGGGATGGGAAAGACAGAGAGATGGAGAGAGACAGACACAGACTGAGGGAAAGAGGAAGGGAAAGACAGAGAGATGGAGAGAGACACAGACACAGACTGAGGGAAAGAGGAAGGGAAAGACAGAGAGATGGAGAGAGACACAGACACAGACTGAGGGAAAGAGGAAGGGAAAGACAGAGAGACGGAGAGAGACAGACACAGACTGAGGGAAAGAGGAAGGGAAAGACAGAGAGATGGAGAGAGACAGACACAGACTGAGGGAAAGAGGGAGGGAAAGACAGAGAGATGAAGAGAGACACAGACACAGACTGAGGGAAAGAGGAAGGGAAAGACAGAGAGACGGAGAGACACAGACACAGACTAAGGGAAAGAGGAAGGGAAAGACAGAGAGATGGAGAGAGACACAGACACAGACTGAGGGAAAGAGGAAGGGAAAGACAGAGAGACGGAGAGACACAGACACAGACTGAGGGAAAGAGGAAGGGAAAGACAGAGAGACGGAGAGAGACAGACACAGACTGAGGGAAAGAGGAAGGGAAAGACAGAGAGACGGAGAGACACAGACACAGACTGAGGGAAAGAGGAAGGGAAAGACAGAGAGACGGAGAGACACAGACACAGACTGAGGGAAAGAGGAAGGGAAAGACAGAGAGATGGAGAGAGACAGACACAGACTGAGGGAAAGAGGAAGGGAAAGACAGAGACACAGACTGAGGGAAAGAGGAAGGGAAAGACAGAGAGATGGAGAGACACAGACACAGACTGAGGGAAAGAGGAAGGGAAAGACAGAGAGATGGAGAGAGACACAGACACAGACTGAGGGAAAGAGGAAGGGAAAGACAGAGAGACGGAGAGACACAGACACAGACTGAGGGAAAGAGGAAGGGAAAGACAGAGAGATGGAGAGACACAGACACAGACTGAGGGAAAGAGGAAGGGAAAGACAGAGAGATGGAGAGACACAGACACAGACTGAGGGAAAGAGGAAGGGAAAGACAGAGAGATGGAGAGAGACACAGACTGAGGGAAAGAGGAAGGGAAAGACAGAGAGACGGAGAGACACAGACACAGACTGAGGGAAAGAGGAAGGGAAAGACAGAGAGATGGAGAGAGACAGACACAGACTGAGGGAAAGAGGAAGGGAAAGACAGAGAGACGGAGAGACACAGACACAGACTGAGGGAAAGAGGAAGGGAAAGACAGAGAGATGGAGAGAGACAGACACAGACTGAGGGAAAGAGGAAGGGAAAGACAGAGAGATGGAGAGAGACACAGACACAGACTGAGGGAAAAAGAAAGGGAAAGACAGAGAGATGGAGAGAGACAGACACAGACTGAGGGAAAGAGGAAGGGAAAGACAGAGAGATGGAGAGAGACAGACACAGACTGAGGGAAAGAGGAAGGGAAAGACAGAGAGATGGAGAGAGACACAGACACAGACTGAGGGAAAGAGGAAGGGAAAGACAGAGAGATGGAGAGAGACAGACACAGACTGAGGGAAAGAGGAAGGGAAAGACAGAGAGACGGAGAGACACAGACACAGACTGAGGGAAAGAGGAAGGGAAAGACAGAGAGATGGAGAGAGACAGACACAGACTGAGGGAAAGAGGAGAGAGGAAAGACAGAGAGACGGAGAGAGACACAGACACAGACTGAGGGAAAGAGGAAGGGAAAGACAGAGAGATGGAGAGACACAGACACAGACTGAGGGAAAGAAAGGAAGGGAAAGACAGAGAGATGGAGAGAGACAGACACAGACTGAGGGAAAGAGGAAGGGAAAGACAGAGAGATGAGAGAGAGACACAGACACAGACTGAGACACAGACACAGACTGAGGGGAGGAAGGGAAAGACAGAGAGATGGAGAGAGACAGACACAGACTGAGGGAAAGAGGAAGGGAAAGGAAAGACAGAGAGATGAAAGGAGAGACACAGACAGACACAGACTGAGGGAAAGAGGAAGGGAAAGACAGAGAGATGGAGAGAGACAGACACAGACTGAGGGAAAGAGGAAGGGAAAGACAGAGAGACGGAGAGACACAGACACAGACTGAGGGAAAGAGGAAGGGAAAGACAGAGAGATGGAGAGACAGACACAGACTGAGGGAAAGAGGAAGGGAAAGACAGAGAGATGGAGAGAGACAGACACAGACTGAGGGAAAGAGGGAGGGAAAGACAGAGAGACGGAGAGAGACACAGACACAGACTGAGGGAAAGAGGAAGGGAAAGACAGAGAGACGGAGAGACACAGACACAGACTGAGGGAAAGAGGAAGGGAAAGACAGAGAGATGGAGAGACACAGACACAGACTGAGGGAAAGAGGAAGGGAAAGACAGAGAGATGGAGAGAGACACAGACACAGACTGAGGGAAAGAGGAAGGGAAAGACAGAGAGATGGAGAGAGACAGACACAGACTGAGGGAAAGAGGAAGGGAAAGACAGAGAGACGGAGAGACACAGACACAGACTGAGGGAAAGAGGAAGGGAAAGACAGAGAGATGGAGAGACAGACACAGACTGAGGGAAAGAGGAAGGGAAAGACAGAGAGATGGAGAGAGACACAGACACAGACTGAGGGAAAGAGGAAGGGAAAGACAGAGAGATGGAGAGACACAGACACAGACTGAGGGAAAGAGGAAGGGAAAGACAGAGAGATGGAGAGAGACACAGACTGAGGGAAAGAGGAAGGGAAAGACAGAGAGACGGAGAGACACAGACACAGACTGAGGGAAAGAGGAAGGGAAAGAAAAAGGAGGTTGAAACAACATTATTTGAGGACAGATAAATGAATCATCGAGAGAAGCAAATACACATTGAGAGATTTGGCCATAGACCATAAATATTGACTAAATATTGACTGAACGCGTCCTCTGCCTCTGCATTGTCTTGGAGAGAGAGAGAGATAAAGAGTAGAAAGAGAAGAAAAGAGAAGGAGAGCTGCAGCTGAGAAAGCATACGTGGTCACATACACACACAAGTACACACCCTCCTCCCCCAACCCTACCCTACCCAAGCCCGGCCCACCCAGCCCACCCCCTGTTGAGGAGGTGTTAATCACATCACTAATGATAACACTCCACACTCTTGTCATAAAGACGTATGCAGCAGTCAGGCTTTACATCTTAAATCTCTCCCCAGCAATTACTCAATGTGTGTGTGTGTGTGTGTGTGTGTGTGTGTGTGTGTGTGTGTGTGTGTGTGTGTGTGTGCGTGCGTGCGTGCGTGCGTGCGTGCGTGCGTGCGTGCGTGCGTGCGTGCGTGTAGCCTAGTATGTGTAGCTTGTAGTATACACAAACTGTATGGAGACGATTACGAGAGAAATACATTTCCATCTGAAAATTACATTTCACTGTATCAGCATGGGGTTTAGTCGCACTTCAGTTGGTTTTCAAGCTCTTGCCAACAACAACAGATTTAAGATTAATTTCAGTTTGTGTCATTTCAATCTCACAAAGTGATATAGTTACTTACCCTCCAAGGGAATAGAGACAGAACGAAGGGAAGAGAGTGAGAGAGAATGAGTACAGAACAAATCAAAATGGGCACAGTATATTTGCTGGGAGTTCATCTTGTCAATTTTCTCCATTCAATGGAGTGAGAGTCAGCAGGAGAAGCTGAATAATCTCTGAGAGGTTTTGTGAAGCAAAGCATTCTCTAACACTGTCATGTTTAAGATGGTCCAACTCGTCCGACTACTGTTAACTGGTTAAAGGCTCCCAGATCCTTTGAAGGCCCTGGGTCTTTTGTCCGTGGGTGGGGATGGGCTTAGCGGAGCAGGGAGGGCTTTGTATTCTCTCTGAGGCTTTGTGCCTTTGGCCGCCATATGGGAGCGAGAAAACAGCCATATAAGTACTTAAGCAAAGTTTATATTTGCCAAGGAATTTTCACGGCTTTGCTTTACTTTAGTGGAAAAAACAATAACGAGAGGCTGAGGAAGCGATGCTAGCTAACATTATAAGCACTTATGCAAAGTTCATATTAGCAATGGAAATTTCAACCTTGGCAGGAAATTCTATCCACCATCCAAGAGGCTGTATATAATACACCGTTGGTTTCAGAAATCTGCTCTTTTTCTTATTTTCTTCAAGTGTCTTAGAAAAAGCGGCTGTTTTGACATTTGGAAATGAGTACAATAGACGGATGCGAATCGAAATAACCCCCTCCCAAAACCATAATGACGGTTTTCATCTCTTCATCCAGACTTCTGTTTGCTGTTATTTATTTTTCTGTTCTTTCCTCTCAGACAGTAAATAAGCCTGTCCTCATGATGCTTCAGGAAAAGCCTGTGTTTAAAATCAAAGTCGCATTGCCCACCTTTACAGTATACCTGGTTAATATATAGGTTGTTGGGAATATATTGAGAATCTGAGATTATTCGGTGCAGTACACATTGATAAGAATGTATAACAACTTTCATGAAGCTTTTATAAATACTTATCAATGCGTATAAAGGTATTGAGATATGTAGTAGATGTGATTGCATCAGAGCGGACACACTAAGTGCTGTGATGAGTTGGGTAATGTTTTGCTCTCTGATTTCAGGTGCTATTTCTGCCCTCCTTCCTGACTCTGAGGTTGTTGGTGGGCTTTGATTTGTGACTGGCATATCTCTTACCCAGACTGATAAACACATCAACGATGATCCATGAAGGGCTTGAAAAACAAACCAACAGCTGAAGTGTGCTGTAAATACGTACAGCATCCCAATAGTAAAGACATTTCATTTTTCATGTCAGGTAACAATTAATCTTTCTGAAATGTGTACTTTAACTAAACATCATGGCCAAAATGTAGCTTACTGTACAATGACATTAATGACAAAACTGCCAATCTCCAAACCTTAGGTAGTTAGACTGAAACTCTGTAACTTGGAAATTTGGTTACTGTAAATGTAGTTTGTTGGTAAATAACGGTTCCCAACTATAGCTGTCAGTCTGGACTCGCATGAACAGCTAAACATTAGCACAAATGCACCCTTGGAGATCAGCCAAGGTATGATTAGCCCAGTGCAGTGTGGGAGGTCAGTCAGGGTATGATTAGCCCAGTGCAGTGTGGGAGATCAGTCAGTGTATGCTGTCCTACAAATTCCAACTTCAATACTCAATTCTTAAGGGGTAATTGAATGCATATGACAAGTGGTTACTGCCCTAAAATAGATTGCTGTGTTTCAGTGTCTCAGGGGAGAACACAATTAGGGGAGAGTCGCTGTTAGTTTCAAAGTCCTGGACCTTTGGAAGAAATTACCCACCATCTGAAAACCATAAAGAAAATCATACATCTACCCGTTTCAATAAAATCAAAGCAGCAAGGTTATACTATCAACAAATCAAATATATAACTGTCTTCACTGTACTATATGTTTCTTGGTTGTTTAAAACATCACCACAGAGACAGACATAATCCCAACCTTGCACTATGATGTCCTATTCACTATCGCTTTATTCACTTCCACATTATTGGAGTTATTGAAGCTCTTCAAACAAATGCTTGTTGTCTGTGTACTGAACCATCTGTCTGGCACTAGAGCAGAGAAAAGAGAGAAAGAGGAAGAGAGAGAAATAAAGAGAGAGAGACCTAAGGAGAAAGAGAGAGATGATGATAAAGAGAGAGAGAGAGATAGAGATCGAGCAAGAGAGAGAGAGATCTAGAGAGAGAGACACATCCATGGCCACCCTCCCTGCCAGCTACATCTATTCATGCAGCTTAACCAGCCGTGAGATCGGCCTGGAATACCAAGTATTCCTCTCCTCCTATCCACTCTT
This sequence comes from Oncorhynchus keta, assembly GCF_023373465.1. NCBI lineage: Eukaryota > Metazoa > Chordata > Actinopteri > Salmoniformes > Salmonidae > Oncorhynchus > Oncorhynchus keta. The sequence continues at coordinate 19,787,574 of NC_068451.1, read as the reverse complement.
CTCTGCATCTCTTCCCTGAGTAAACCCAAGGGTCTCATCCCCCATCCCCCCTCTCTCCTCCCACTCAGACAGGTTGGTTTCCAGGGCGATGCTGTAGGAGGTCAGAGGGCCTGTGGGAGTGGTGAGGAGGGATACAAAGGGACGGGCGATGGGTCCATCTGGACGAGTGACCTGACATAATTAGATATCAATCCTCCTCCAAGGGATGGGGAGGAGGGAGGGCTGAGAGAGAAGGGGGCAGAAGGGGATAGAAAGAGAGAGAGAGTGTAATCGAAGGGGGCCTGATAGATATGGGAGAAAGGGGAGAAAGGGAGAGAGGGAGAGAAGGAGTGGGAAGAGAGTGAGATGGAGAAAGAAGGGGGTGGGGGAAAAGGAGAAAGACAGAGTCAGTTTAAAATGCTAAGCTGATTAGCAAAGCATGTATTTGCTGTTGATCTGAGGTGTGTGTGTGTGTGTGTGTCTGTGTCTGTGTCTGTGTGTGTGTGTGTGTGTGTGTGTGTGTGTGTGTGTGTGTGTGTGTGTGTGTGTGTGTGTGTGTGTGTGTGTGTGTGTGTGCGTGTGCGTGTGCGTGTGTGTGTGTGTGTGTGTGTGTGCGTGCGTGCGTGCGTGCGTGTGTGTGCGTGTCCGTCTGTCTCATATTGACATTTCTTGGCCAGGAGATGAGGAAGAGAGGGAAGAAGAAGAGAAGACAGATGCATTGGCATGTTGGCTCTGTGCCAGCCTGGCACGCTGGTATCCATCAACACATTTTAAAATACAGGTGTCTTTCCGTCAACACCTGGGTCTCCTCTTTAACTCTGGTTACATGACATGTGCATAATAAGCAACGGACGCCTGACTGATATTGGCTTGCAATCATAATTATCTCTGTCAAAATACTGTACCTCCTCCCACTTCTCTTAAGCTCACTGGTGGTGGTGGAATGATGTTTGAGTGAAGACATTTTGGTCTCATTCAGTCAATATATGATACCATGGAGACTGGCCTCATTTCCCTCAGTTTGATGAGCTGATTTAAGCTATGTCATCCAATTTGGTGACCTGTGAGCCGAGGCCATGTGTGTGTTGTGGTTATGAGAGGGACAACAGGTTGTCTCTATGGGGGATTCAACTATTCATTCACTCTGTCTGGACATTGATGGAGTCATGCTGCTTTGTTGCTAGTTCCAAACTAAGAGACAGTGATAGTCTACTGAAGGTGATGTGTAAGATATATTTAGTGTTGTATATATCTATAGGCGGGGAAGGGGTGTAAGTGTAGCATAGATGGTTGGGAGCCATGCCTGTGTGACACAGGAAGTTGGTGGCAGTTTAATTAGGGAGGATGGAGCGGAATTAGTGGAATGGTATCAAATACATGTGGGGCGGCAGGTAGCCTAGTGGTTAGAGCGTTGGGCCAGTAACTGAAAGGTTGCTAGATCAAATCCCCGAGCTGTCAAGGTCGTTCTGCCACTGAACTGTTCTTAGGCTGTCATTGTAAATAAGCATTTGTTCTTAACTGACTTGCCTAGTTAAATAAATACAAACTGTGTGTGATGAGTAACCTTGCATTTGCACCCAGGCTCAGCCTGTTAACATAGTCTTGTGGCACAGCATACGGACATGTTAGCGCACAAACATACAATACGCACTTCTCTTGCATACATTTATAGAGAGGGAGAGGCAGAGGAGAGAAAAGGCAAGTGTTTTTGTGTTGGTTTGTTGGAGGCTTGTTTTAAGTGAAATAAGGTGTAATTATCAGGAGGAAAAGAGCCAGAGGCGCTTGTGGAACAATGCAGGGCTCTATGCAGGGAGGTAGTGTGAGTTAAGCACTCTCAGCTGTGCTCACACTGTCAGCATGTTTACCCCGCATTCACACTCTCTCTCTCTCCCTCGCTCTCCCTCCCTCCCACTCTCTATCAGTCCCCTCTCTCTCTCTCCCTCGCTCTCCCTCCCTCCCACTCTCTATCAGTCCCCTCTCTCTCTCTCCCTCGCTCTCCCTCCCTCCCACTCTCTATCAGTCCCCTCTCTCTCTCTCCCTCGCTCTCCCTCCCTCCCACTCTCTATCAGTCCCCTCTCTCTCTCTCTCCCTCGCTCTCCCTCCCTCCCACTCTCTATCAGTCCCCTCTCTCTCTCTCTCTCTCTCTCCTCCCTCCCTCCCTCCCTCCCTCCCTCCCTCCCTCCCTCCCTCCCTCCCTCCCTCCCTCCTCCAGTCCCCTCTCTCTCTCTCTCTCTCTCTCTCTCTCCTCCCTCCCTCTCTCTAGCAGTCCCCCTCTCTCTCTCTCTCTCTCTGTCCCCCAACTCTCTCCTCTCTCTCTCTCTCTCTCTCTCTCTCTCCCTCTCTCTCGCTCTCTCCCTCTCCATCAGTCCCCCTCCCTACCACTCTCTCAGTCCTCCCTCTCTCTCTCTCCTCCCTCCATCAGTCCCCCCTCGCTCTCTCTCTCTCCCTCTCTCCTTCAGTCTCTCTCTCTCTCCCTCCCTCCATCAGTCCCCCCAACTCTCTCTCTCTCCCTCCCCCTCCATCAGTCCCCCTTGCTCTCTCTATCTCCCTACCACTCTCTATCAGTCCCCAACTCTCTCTCTCCCTCCCTCAATCTCCCTCCCTCCCTCTCTCCCTACCACTCTCTCTCTGTCTCTCTCTCTGTCTCTCTCTCTCTCTCTCTCTCTCTCTCTCTCTCTCTCTCTCTCTCTCTCTCTCTCTCTCTCTCTCTCTCTCTCTCTCTCTCTCTCTCTCTCTCTCTCTCTCTCTCTCAATTCAATTCAATTCAAGGGCTTTATTGGCATGGGAAACATATGTTAACATTGTCAAAGCAAGTGAAGTAGATAATATGCAAACGTGAAATAAACAATAAAACTCTCTCTCGCCCACTCTCTATCTGTCCCCCAACTCTCTCCCTCTCCCTACCGCTCTCTATCAATCCCCCAACTCTCTCTCTCTCCCTCCCTCCATCAGTCCCCCCTCGCTCTCTCTCTCCCTACCACTCTCCTTCAGTCGTCCAACTCTCTCTCTCTCCCTCCCTCCATCAGTCCCCCTCGCTCTCTACCACTCTCTATCAGTCCTCCAACTCTCTCTCTCTCCCTCCCTCCATCAGTCCCCCCTCGCTCTCTCTCTCCCTACCACTCTCCTTCAGTCGTCCAACTCTCTCTCTCTCCCTCCCTCCATCAGTCCCCCAACTCTCTCTCTCTCCCTCCCTCCATCAGTCCCCCCTTGCTCTCTATCTCCCTACCACTCTCTATCAGTCCCCCAACTCTCTCTCTCTCCCTCCCTCAATCAGTCCCCCCTCGCTCTCTATCTCCCTACCACTCTCTATCAGTCCCCCAACTCTCTCTCTCTCCCTCCCTCCATCAGTCCCCCAACTCTCTCTCTCTCCCTCCCTCCATCAGTCCCCCCCTCTCTCTCTCTCTCTCTCTCTCTCTCTCTCTCTCTCTCTCTCTCTCTCTCTCTCCCTCCCTCCCTCACACTCTCTATCAGCCCCCCCTCTCTCTACCTCCCACTCTCTATTTTATTTATTTATTTATTTTTATTTCACCTTTATTTAACCAGGTCCCACTCTATTTTATTTATTTATTTATTTTTATTTCACCAAGTTGAGAACAAGTTCTCATTTACAACCGACCTGGCCAAGATAAAGCAAAGCAGTTCGACAGATACAACAACACAGAGTTACACATGGAGTAAAACAAACATACAGTCAATAATACAGTATAAACAAGTCTATATACAATGTGAGCAAATTAGGTGAGAAGGGAGGTAAAGGCAAAAAAGGCCATGGTGGCAAAGTAAATACAATATAGCAAGTAAAACACTGGAATGGTAGTTTTGCAATGGAAGAATGTGCAAAGTAGTAATAAAATAATGGGGTGCAAAGGAGCAAAATAAATAAATTAATTAAATACAGTTGGGAAAGAGGTAGTTGTTTGGGCTAAATTATAGGTGGGCTATGTACAGGTGCAGTAATCTGTAAGATGCTCTGACAGTTGGTGCTTAAAGCCAGTGAGGGAGATAAGTGTTTCCAGTTTCAGAGATTTTTGTAGTTCGTTCCAGTCATTGGCAGCAGAGAACTGGAAGGAGAGGTGGCCAAAGAAAGAATTGGTTTTGGGGGTGACTAGAGAGATATACCTGCTGGAGCGTGTGCTACAGGTGGGAGATGCTATGGTGACCAGCGAGCTGAGATAAGGGGGGACTTTACCTAGCAGGGTCTTGTAGATGACATGGAGCCAGTGGGTTTGGCGACGAGTATGATGCAAGGGCCAGCCAACGAGAGCGTACAGGTCGCAATGGTGGGTAGTATATGGGGCTTTGGTGACAAAACAGATTGCACTGTGATAGACTGCATCCAATTTGTTGAGTAGGGTATTGGAGGCTATTTTGTAAATGACATCGCCAAAGTCGAGGATTGGTAGGATGGTCAGTTTTACAAGGGTATGTTTGGCAGCATGAGTGAAGGATGCTTTGTTGCGAAATAGGAAGCCAATTCTAGATTTAACTTTGGATTGGAGATGTTTGATATGGGTCTGGAAGGAGAGTTTACAGTCTAACCAGACACCTAAGTATTTGTAGTTGTCCACATATTCTAAGTCAGAGCCGTCCAGAGTAGTACTATCAATCCCCCCTCACTCTCTCTCCCTCCCTCCACTCTCTATCAGTCCCCCCTTTCTCTCTCTGAGATACGGTATGCGATGTGTGGGAGCAGGAGTGTGCATATTTACTTTAGAGATAGGTGTTAAATTTCACCTTTACTTGTTAGTAAACACAAGCCATGTACTTATCAGAGACTTTATTACCGGCTGACATAATACAACTGTCTTCTTTAAGAGAGGGGAGAGGTGATGGGTTGTGAGAAGAGATCTATTTAGGATGTGTTTGCTAAGATTAAACATGAAGGTGCGAATCAGACAAACCTGAGTGGTCATCTTACTCACTGTGCCGAGGAGAGGTAGGAGAAACTATGATGCAACACGCACGCACACACAAAGGTACACACACACGTACACACACATGTACGCACACACACACGTTCTCACACACACACATACTCACACACACACGTACGAACACACACACGTACTCACACACACACATACGCTTTTTAAAATATTGTAAAAGAAGATCCAAACTGGTGACCTAGTCTCGAGCATCTGAGCTGGTTGAACAACACATGCAAGCACTTCCAGCTGCAGACATCTGATGCATTTACATGCAAATGATTTCACATTTGAGCCAAACTTGTGACCGAACGTTATGTGAGGAATAGCTCCATTGGGGAATGATTTGAGCTGAGTGGGAGCAGGGGCTACTAAGTGAATCATTATTTCAGTAATTAATCACAGCAGAAGAGGTCTGTGGGGCTCTGTAATGTGTTGAACCATCACAGCTGGAACCGCTACTCCCAACTAACTCATGAAGCTTAATTAACTAGGCTTTAGCCACGTACAGCAGGCCGCACAGAGCTTCAAGTCAAAGGAGTTACAAAAACAAAAGGCTTCACAAGGTTTCCAGTTAAACAAACCAAAGTTGAAACTAAAGTTTCGTTTTTTTTCTACAGGAATCCAATTCGAAAACTACTGAGGTCAAACAATTGTCTTTACTGTTTGTGGTCCACTTAGTTCTACCCTCGGCCCTGAGTTATTTTAACGAGACATAATTTACCTGAGGTGATTTGACACAGTACATGGTATCTCTCTCTGTTTTTGAAGGAGACTAGCGGTGCGTGGCGGAGTGAGTGGAGCGGGGGATGGATGATGATATCGTTAGCAGGCTAATTATTAGGTCATATGGTCTTTATGAGGGATATCAGAGCCCAGGCACGATCCCCTTCACACAACTGGGTCTGATCCAAATACATTAATTAGCCGAAAGTGTTGAATTGACTAAAAATATATAAAAGGTTAAGCCTATCTGCTATCCTACTGGACTGATTATTACTGTTGTAAATATGATTTTTAATCACTTGTTGTTGGTCATTAATGATGAGAACACTGTCAAGGAAAAATAACCGATGGTGTGATTTTAGACTAAGTCCTCGAAACAATAGGATAATTAAGGTATAATAAATAATAAAAGGTAAAAAATAAAGTATTTATGCTGCAAATGAAAGAAATGAACATAAAACTCTCACTTGTCACGTTGGATATTTTCATAGCCTGTAATTGTCCACATCTAAGACTAATGAAGACATAACCGTGGGTAGTAGAGGTGCTGAGGGTGCTGCAGCACCCCCTGATAAATCCCCACCAAATTAGTTCACTAGGCCTTTATTACTCCTGTATGAGCGGAGAAAAATACTTGTCAGACAATATGTAGTTTCACAGTGTGTATGTGTGTGCGTGCATTTGTGCTTTTGTGTGTGTGTGTGTGTGTGTGTGCACGTGCGTACATGTGTTTGTGTATGTCTCACAGTATGTGCCTTATCATCCAGTCCCTCCACCCAGTTAGTTATTATAGCTGCTAACTGCACCATATAGCAGAGCTGAGTATACCCAGGCACCTGTAAAAGGCTGTTAGACATGACCAACGTGCATAACTGGTGTTCAATACTCATTTCAATCTCACCAAAGACATTGTACAGCCAAAAAACACTATGTGAACACAGACATAGCCACACACACACACACACACACACACACACAAACACACACACACACACACACACACACACACACACACACACACACACACACACACACACACACACACACACACACACACACACACACACACACACACACACACACACACACACACACAAATAAGGTACATTAAAGATAGGATCATGTGGCGTCAGAGGATAGAGGAAGCTTACAGCAGTGAGTGACATCTCTCATCTCCACAAAGCCAGCAGACACAAACCTGGGTTATAGCGATTAGGACAAAACAAAACAGTTTATTCAACCCATCACCCACATCCTAAAGGCTACAGACTGTGTGTGTGTGTGTGTGTGTGTGTGTGTGTGTGTGTGTGTGTGTGTGTGTGTGTGTGTGTGTGTGTGTGTGTGTGTGTGTGTGTGTGTGTGTGTGTGTGTGTGTGTGTGTGTGTGTGTGTGTGTGTGTGTGTGTGTGTGTGTGTGTATGTGTAAATATGTGTGTGTGCTTGAATGCTTGTGTGTGTGTTCACCCTTTTTATCTGTCTATCTGCTCTATTAGGCAAAAACAATCCCGTGCAGTAATACAATGATGAATGTAACACAGCAGAAGACCATCCGAAACGGCTTTCTGGTGCACTAGATTGCAGCATAACCGTCACATCCAGTCCCCTGCAGTACCAGAGGGGAGACAGTGCTTGATGCATGTCTGTCTCTTAGATACATCCAGTCCCTTGCAGTGCCAGAGGGGAGACAGTGCTTGATGCATGTCTGTCTCTTAAAAACATCCAGCCCCTTGCAGTGCCAGAGGGGAGACGGTGCTTGATGCATGTCTGTCTCTTAAAAACATCCAGCCCCTTGCAGTGCCAGAGGGGAGACGGTGCTTGATGCATGTCTGTCTCTTAGAAACATCCAGTCCCCTGCAGTACCAGAGGGGAGACAGTGCTTGATGCATGTCTGCCTCTTAGATACATCCAGTCCCTTGCAGTACCAGAGGGGAGACAGTGCTTGATGCATGTATGTCTCTTAGAAACATCCAGTCCCCTGCAGTACCAGAGGGGAGACAGTGCTTGATGCATGTCTGTCTCTTAGATACATCCATTCCCCTGCAGTACCAGAGGGGAGACAGTGCTTGATGCATGTCTGTCTCTTAAGGACACTTTTACTGCTGCTTCCAGTCCCACTTCAGTTAAACTTCACATCCTTTAAGCACATGTTTTGAAACAGAGGCATGTCCTCAGTGTTTTGACTGACAGGCCCTAGCCCTCCCACTGGTAGACACCAAACATTAGATGTGGAATCGAGTAGGTATGGGGGTCTCAGTTGGTTTCCTTTCTTCCCCCCTCCTCTCTCTCTCCCTCTCTCTCTCTCTCTCTCTCTCTCTCTCTCTCTCTCTCTCTCTCTCTCTCTCTCTCTCTCTCTCTCTCTCTCTCTCTCTCTCTCTCTCTCTCTCTCTCTCTCTCTCTCTCTCTCTCTCTCTCTCTCTCTCTCTCTCTCTCTCTCTCTCTCTCCCTCCCCCACTCATTGTCAAGCCAATTAGGACACCGTGACATCACTGGGTCCCTGGAGCCATGATGAGTTGCCTTCCTCAAAAGAGAAATCTAAATTTTTCAGCATTTCACACTATGCACATCCTCTAGGTCAGGTATTCCCTCCCATGGACGCACAATGCCGCCTGGGGTACGCTCAATAAAAACACGATTCACATTTAAAAATATAGAAATAATAATAATTCAAACAGTCAATTTATATTTTCCAACAGGTTATACATTTGGGTGAGGGTTTTGTCTCGTCTGAGTAGCCACGTTTCACTGCCAAAAATAAAATAAAACCATCTAGTGTTCAGAGAAATAACAGCACAATGTCAAATACAGGTAGCCTAGTCAAATAATTAACATCCAATCACATTAAAGTTACTTTCTCGCGGGAATTCCACTAACGGTCCGTACTGTATGTAGCCAAACTTAGCTGCTGCTCATTCCGTTTGCTCCAACATGGATAAATGGTTCAAAAAAAGTAAGGTCCGCATCCATAGAGACACATACCAGCTCTACTGGTAGTACTACTACTACCAGCAGTACTACACCTGCACCTGTCGACAACACAAGTTGTTCTGCTTCCATAGAGACACATACCAGCTCTACTGGTAGTACTGCTACTACCAGCAGTACTACACCTGCACCTGTTGATGATACAAGTTGTTCTGCATCCATAGAGACACATACCAGCTCTACTGGTAGTACTGCTACCAGCAGTACTACACCTGCACCTGTCGACAACACAAGTTGTTCTGCATCCATAGAGACACATACCAGCTCTACTGGTAGTACTGCTACTACCAGCAGTACTACACCTGCACGTGTTGACGATACAAGTTGTTCTGCTTCCATAGAGACACATACCAGCTCTACTGGTAGTACTGCTACTACCAGCAGTACTACACCTGCACCTGTCGACAACACAAGTTGTTCTGCATCCATAGAGACACATACCAGCTCTACTGGTAGTACTACTACCAGCAGTACTACACCTGCACCTGTCGACAACACAAGTTGTTCTGCATCCATAGAGACACATACCAGCTCTACTGGTAGTACTACTACCAGCAGTACTACACCTGCACCTGTCGACAACACAAGTTGTTCTGCATCCATAGAGACACATACCAGCTCTACTGGTAGTGCTACTACTACCAGCAGTACTACACCTGCACCTGTCGACAACACAAGTTGTTCTGCATCCATAGAGACACATACCAGCTCTACTGGTAGTACTACTACTACCAGCAGTACTACACCTGCACCTGTTGACGATACAAGTTGTTCTGCTTCCATAGAGACACATACCAGCTCTACTGGTAGTACTGCTACTACCAGCAGTACTACACCTGCACCTGTCGACAACACAAGTTGTTCTGTATCCATAGAGACACATACCAGCTCTACTGGTAGTACTACTACCAGCAGTACTACACCTGCACCTGTCGACAACACAAGTTGTTCTGCATCCATAGAGACACATACCAGCTCTACTGGTAGTACTGCTACTACCAGCAGTACTACACCTGCACCTGTCGACAACACAAGTTGTTCTGCATCAAGAGACACATACCAGCTCTACTGATAGTACTGCTACTACCAGCAGTACTACACCTGCACCTGTTGATGATACAAGTTGTTCTGCATCCATAGAGACACATACCAGCTCTACTGGTAGTACTACTACTACCAGCAGTACTACACCTGCACCTGTCGACAACACAAGTTGTTCTGCATCAAGAGACACATACCAGCTCTACTGGTAGTACTGCTACTACCAGCAGTACTACACCTGCACCTGTCGACAACACAAGTTGTTCTGCATCCATAGAGACACATACCAGCTCTACTGGTAGTACTGCTACTACCAGCAGTACTACACCTGCACCTGTCGACAACACAAGTTGTTTTGCTTCCACGAACACATCCAATGCTAGCATCAGTAATTCTACATTTGTTGTGAGTCCAGCTAGCATGAACACTGACAGTTGTGAATCTGATGCAGCCGAAGAGCTACTGTCCCCTTACCCGGGAAAGCACTGAACAACAGACAGGGATGTTGGACCATCGAAGAGGTGAAAATATGATGAGAACTACATTGATTTGGGGTTCACTTATATTGGGAGTAGTGCCTTTCCTCAGCCACAGTGTGTTATATGTGCAAAAGTACGATCTCACAACTCGATGAAACCTTCAATTTGGGCAGACATTTAGAAACAAAACATACCAATTTGAAAAATAAGCCACAGGAGTTTTTTGAGTGACAATTAACACAACTTTTGAGTAGTAAGACATGTGTAAAAGCAACAGATACCATTAATAAGAAGGGTCTAGAAGCGTTGTATATGGTGAGCTACTGAGTGGCTCGGACAGGCAGGCCCCATACTATTGTGAAGGACTTAATTCTTCCTGCTGCCGCTGATATGGCTGGGACAATGCTGGGGAAAAAGTCCCAAAAAACAGTTTTACGGACGCCTAACCAATTATGCTATTATGTGTTTTTTTTTCTCGCATTATTTGTAATTTATTTTGTACATAATGTTTCTGCCACCGTATCTTACCGCAAAAAAAATATGTTTTCTTCAACAAGCAGGACGCCCGGGATATACTGCTAACACCCGACAATGCCAACATCCCCGTTATTGGCAAGAGAAAGAGATGCAGGTGCAGAGGACACAGATCGGGGTGCCTCGTAAGGATCCCCAGAAGCCGAGTGGGAAAGCTGCCATTACCGTCAATATTACTCACCAAAGTACAATCATTGGACAATAAATTAGATAAGGTACGATCACGAATATCCTATGAACGGGACGTTTCGCAGAATCGTGGCTGAGTGGTGAGATGGATATTCAGCTATCAGGATATATGCTGCACCGGCTAGATATAACAGCACACTCCGGTAAGACAAGGGGGTGGGGGGCAGTCTGTGCATATTTGTAAATAACTGGTGCATGAAATCTAAGGAAGCCTCTACATTTTGCTCGCCTGAAGTAGAGTATCTTATGATAAACTGTAGACCACACTTTTTGCCAAGAGAGTTTTCATCTATACTTTTCGTGGCTGTTTATTTACCACCACAAACAGATGCTGGCACTAAGACCGCACTCAGTCAGCTGTATAAGGAAATAATCAAACAGGAAACCGCTCACCCAGAGGTGGCGCTCCTAGTGGCCGGAGACTTTAATGCAGGGAAACTTTATTTAGTTTAACCTAATCTCTATCAACATGTTAAATGCGCAACCAGAGGGGAAAAAATCTAGATCACCTGTACTCCACACACAGCTATCCCTCACCCTCTATTTGTTAAATCTGACCACAATTATATCCTCCTGATTCCTCCTTACAAGCTAAAATTATAGCAGGAAGCACCAGTGACTCGGTCTACAATAAAGTGGTCAGATGAATCAGATGCTGAACTACAGGACTGTTTTGCTTCACAGACTGGAACATGTTCCGGGATTCTTCCGATTGCATTGAGGAGTACACCACATTAGTCACTGGCTTTATCAATAAGTGCATCGAGGACGTCGTCCCCACAGTGACTGTACATACATACCCCAACCAGAAGCCATGGATTACAGGTAACATTCGCACTGAGCTAAAGGGTAGAGCTGCCGCTTTCAAGGTGCGGGACTCTAACACGGAAACTTACAAGAAATCCTGCTATGCCCTCCGACGAATCATCAAACAGGCATAGCGCCAATACAGGGCAAAGATTGAATCGTACTACACCGGCTCCGACGCTCATTTTATGTGGCAGGTGTCGTGTCTTTGGCTATGCCGGATTAAGTGATATGACATGCTGTTCTATAAAATAATTTCTCCGTAATACATATCACCTGATTGAGCTAATCATGTAAATGTATTAACTAGAGAGTCAGGCACCACAAAATAATATTTATAGAGCTGTTATCTTCCGAATATACTTTTGAAGACCTAGTAATATTTCACATCAATAGCAGTCAATATCAATCGTCGTCTAAATTCAGTCTCATCTGAAAGTTGTAAATTCTTGGTTATCTGCACGAACCCTGGCTAACAATTTGAATCAGCAATACAAAATTGGGTTTAATTATTTATTTACTAAATACCTAACTAATCACACAGAATTACACATACACATAATTAAATCAAATTACGTCATAAAGGAAAACGTCCCTAGTGGGCGGAACAGATATGACAGCTTGTTACACAAAGGAAAAGGGCTGGGTTTGAGTGAAGTAGCGGGAAGACTGAGGAACAAAGGCGAAACTGTGCTATCGTAAATACAGTATCTGATGCATTCTAAATTACCGGCCATTTGGAAAAGGAAAATGCAATAAATATTTACTCTGAGCTGCGCTTCGGTAGGTTGGTGGTAGATGGAAGGCCGTGTTTCATCCCATCACAAATAATTTCATATTCAAACATTTAAATTGAACAACAATTCCATGTGAATCTGATAACTCTGATGTGTAGATTTCCACTGTAGAGTTTGTCATCTTGTCATTGATGAGAATGTCTCAGATGACAACTGAACTGACATCCTATTCATTAAGTACCACCGCATATGTTCAATTGGTCGCATTACCAGAATATAGTTCATTTCCCCCACCTTCTGATGTTCCCCGAATGTTCCATCTACGTAACATTGCAAAAATCAGAAACTTTCTGTCCAAAAATGATGCAGAAAAATTAACCCATGCTTTTGTCACTTCTTGGTTAGACTACTGCAATGCTCTACTTTCCGGCTACCCGGATAAAGCACGAAATAAACTTCAGTTAGTGCTAAATACGGCTGCTAGAATCCTGACTAGAACCAAAACATTTGATCATATTACTCCAGTGCTAGCCTCTCTACACTGGCTTCCTCTCAAAGCAAGGGCTGATTTCAAAGTTTTACTGCTAACCTACAAAGCATTACATGGGCTTGCTCCTACCTATCTCTCTGATTTGGTCCTGCTGTACATACCTACACGTACGCTACGGTCACAAGACGCAGGCCTCCTAATTGTCCCTAGAATTTCTAAGCAAACAGCTGGAGGCAGGGCTTTCTCCTATAGAGCTCCATTTTTATGGAACGGTCTACCTACCCATGTCAAAGACGCAAACTCGATCTCAACCTTTAAGTCTTTACTGAAGACTCATCTCTTCAGTGGGTCATATGATTGAGTGTAGTCTGGCCCAGGAGCGGGAAGGTGAACGGAAAGGCTCTGGAGCAACGAACCGCCCTTGCTGTCTCCCTCTAACCCTATTACAGGGGCTGAGTCACTGGCTTACTGGGGCTCTCTCATGCTGTCCCTGGAAGGGGTGCGTCACCTGAGTGGGTTGATTCACTGATGTGGTCAATCTGTCTGGGTTGGCACCCCCCCCACCCCCCTTGGGTTGTGCCGTGGCGGAGATCTTTGTGGGCTATACTCAGCCTTGTCTCAGGATGGTAAGTTGGTAGTGGTGTGGGGGCTGTGCTTTGGCAAATTGGGTGGGGTTATATCCTTCCTGTTTGGCCCTGTCCGGGGGTGTCCTCGGATGGGGCCACAGTGTCTCCTGACCCCTCCTGTCTCAGCCTCCAGTATTTATGCTGCAGTAGTTTATGTGTCGGGGGTCTAGGGTCAGTTTGTTATATCTGGAGTACTTCTCCTGTCCTATTCGGTGTCCTGTGTGAATCTAAGTGGTGCGTTCTCTAATTCTCCCCTCCACCCGGCACAGCCAGAAGAGGACTCTCTCTCTCTTTCTTTCTCTCTCTCGGAGGACCTGAGCCCTAGGATCATGCCCCAGGACTACCTGACATGATGACTCCTTGCTGTCCCCAGTCCACCTGGCCGTGCTGCTGCTCCAGTTTCAACTGTTCTGCCTTATTATTATTCGACCATGCTGGTCATTTATGAACATTTGAACATCTTGGCCATGTTCTATTATAATCTCCACCCGGCACAGCCAGAAGAGGACTGGCCACCCCACATATGCTCTCTCTAATTCTCTCTTTCTTTCTCTCTCTCGGAGGACCTGAGCCCTAGGACCGTGCCTCAGGACTACCTGACATGATGACTCCTTGCTGTCCCCAGTCCACCCGACCGTGCTGCTGCTCCAGTTTAAACTTTTCTGCCTTATTATTATTCGACCATGCTGGTCATTTATGAACATTTGAACATCTTGGCCATGTTCTATTATAATCTCCACCCGGCACAGCCAGAAGAGGACTGGCCACCCCACATATGCTCTCTCTAATTCTCTCTTTCTTTCTCTCTCTCGGAGGACCTGAGCCCTAGGACCGTGCCTCAGGACTACCTGACATGATGACTCCTTGCTGTCCCCAGTCCACCCGACCGTGCTGCTGCTCCAGTTTAAACTTTTCTGCCTTATTATTATTCGACCATGCTGGTCATTTATGAACATTTGAACATCTTTGCCATGTTCTGTTATAATCTCCACCCGGCACAGCCAGAAGGACTGGCCACCCCATATAGCCTGGTTCCTCTCTAGGTTTCTTCATAGGTTTTGGCCTTTCACCTGCATTGCCTTTCAATGCAGGTGTAGAAGCCACCGTGCTTCTACACCTGCATTGCTTGCTGTTTGGGGTTTTAGGCTGGGTTTCTGTACAGGACTTTGAGATATCAGCTGATGTACGAAGGGCTATGTAAATAAATGTGATTTGATTTGATATGTTAACCAAGGATTTTGGAAATGTAACCTCAGTAGGGTAGAGAAAGGAAAAAGGGGGAAAGAGGTATTTATGACTGTCATAAACCTACCCCCCAAGCCAACGTCATGACACAGGGCTTGCAAACTATTACAAACTACAAAGGGAAACACAGCCGTGAGCTGCCCAGTGACACGAGCCTACCAGATGAGCTAAATCACTTCTATGCTCGCTTCGAGGCAAGCAACACTAAGGCATGCATGAGAGCATCAGCTGTTCCGGACGACTGTATGATCACGCTCTCCATAGCCGACGTGAGTAAGACCTTTAAACAGTTCAACATTCACAAGGCCGCTGGGCCAGATGGATTACCAGGATGTGTGCTCTGGGCATGTGCTGACCAACTGGCAGGTGTCTTCACTGACATTTTCAACATGTCCCTGATTAAATCTGTAATTACCAACATGTTTTTAGCAGACCACCATAGTCCCTGTGCCAAAGAACACTAAGGTAACCTGCCTAAAAGACTGCCGACCCGTAGCACTCACGTCTGTAGCCATGAAGTGCTTTGGAAGGCTGGCCATGGCTCACATCAACACCATCATCCCAGGAACCCCAGACTCACTCCAATTTGCATACCGTCCAAACAAATCTACAGATGATGCAATTTCTTTTTGCACTACACCCTGCCCTTTCCCACCTGGACAAAAGGAACACCTACGTGAGAATGCTATTCATTGACGACAGCTCAGCATTCAACACCATAGCACCCTCACAGCTCATCACTAAGCTAAGGATCCTGGGACTAAACACCTCCCTTTGCAACTGGATCCTGAACTTCCTGACGGGCTGCCCCAGGTGGTGAGGGTAGGGAGCAACACATCTGCAACGCTGATCCTCAACACTGGAGCCCCTCAGGGGTGCGTGCTCAGTTCCCTCCTGTACTCCCTGTTCGCCCACAACTGCGTGGCCAGGCACAACTCGAACACCATCATTAAGTTTGCAGATGACACGACAGTGGTAGGCCTGATCACCGACAACGATGAGACAGCTTATAGGGAGGAGATCAGAGACCTGGCCGGGTGGTGCCAGAACAGCAACCTATCCCTCAACAAAACCAAGACTAAAGAGATGATTGTGGACTACAGGAAAAGGAGGAACAAGCAGACCCCCATTCTCATCGACGGGGCTGTAGCGGAGCAGGCTGAAGAGCTTCAAGTTCCTTGGTGTCCACATCAACAAGAAACTAGAATGGTCCAAACACACCAAGATAGTCGTGAAGAGGGCACGACAAAGCCTATTCCCCCTCAGGAAACGAAAAAGATTTGGCATGGGTCTTCAGATCCTCAAAAGTTTCTACAGCTGCAACATCGAGAACAACCTGACTGTTTGCATCACTGCCTGGTACATCAACTGTATCGGCCTCCGACTGCAAGGCACTACAGATGGTAGTGCGTACGGCCCAGTACATCACTGGGGCTAAGCTGCCTGCCATCCAGAACCTCTACACCAGGCGGTGTCAGAGGAAGGCCCGAAAAATTGTCAAAGACCCCAGCCACCCCAGTCATAGACTGTTCTCTCTACTACCGCAAGGCAAGCGGTACCGGAGCGCCAAGTCTAGGACCAAAAGGCTTCACAACAGCTTTTACCCCCAAGCCGTCAGACTTCTGAACAGGTAAACAAATGGCTATCCGGACTATTTGCATTGTCCCCCCCACCCTCCAACCCCTCTTTTGTGCTATTGCTACTCTCTGTTTATCATATATGCATAGTCACTTTAACTATAGAGTCATGTACATACTACATTTTCAGAAGCCATTGCTAGATTTTTGGATTTGGCTGTGCCTTGGCAAATCACGCTGTTAAGACACTGATGCCCTTTGCAACCACGTACCTCTGTGAGAGTGGATTCTCGGCCCTCACTTGCATGAAAACTCAATACAGGCACAGACTGTGTGTGGAAAATGATTTTACAACCCAACATTGCAGAGTTATGTGCATCCTTTCAAGCACACCCTTCTCATTAACCTGTGGTGAGTTATTTATAATTTTTGATTAACAAATAAAGTTTTATATGTAAGATGGTTAAATAAAGAGCAAAATGATTAATGATTATAATATTATTATTTGTGCCCTGGTCCTATAAGAGCTCTTTGTCACTTCTCACAAGCCGAGTTGTGACAAAAACTCACACTCATTCTTATGTTTAATAAATGTATTGTATAGTGTGTGTGTAGCAGGCTTACAATGATGGCAAAACACAACATTTGAGAGTGCGCTGGCCCTGGTGCTAGAGAGGGGTACGCAGCTGGAGGTTGAATGTTTGAAGGTGTACGGGACTATAACAATTTTGGGAATCACTGCTCTAGGTCATATATTATATTTGTTTCTGATTATTCCAGTTAGGAAATGTCATTAACATTTTAACAAGTGTTTTTTTAAGTTAGTACTTGTGAATTTCTGTACTATAAAAAATGTGCTACCCAGTTGTCTGTATAAATATATTTTAGGTAGATTTACCTAGATTTACAGGTAGGACAGGTAATATCAAATCACCCCTCCATTGCTATCACCCCTCCATTGCTATCACCCCTCCATTGCTATCACCCCTCCATTGCTATCACCCCTCCACCCCTCCCTACACCACCATCAGAAAGGAGACATTGCTCATCAGAATCAGTGAACTGCAATCATAGAAATCCCAGGATTCTATATGTAATTACATGACTGCAATCCTCTGTTTACCCATCTGAAGAAACAGTCTTCTCACACAGCCACATCTTTCCCCACACTGAAATGCACACTTCACACATCACCGTCAATGCTTACGATAGTTTGCAAATATCAATGACAGCGTGAGATTGAGAATGACATCGTACAGTCAGAACACATAGGGGGAAAAAAGTGATCTGTTTTTCACCTTTCACCAGACAAAGACAATGAAGCAATGAGTGACAGTATGTTTATCCATATTTGGACACTGGCACAAAGCAGCCTCCAATCTTGGAAATCCACCTCAGTCACTTGGCAGCGTTGCCATGGAAACCCTAGTCTCTGACACTAGCTAGCTGGATCCCGTTGCTGATGATGGCGCCACACGGTCTGATGGGTTCATCGCTAGGCTTTCTGCTAACAGCCTGCTGCTATATATTCTACCATATGGCATGGCATGTCTTTGCTGCTCAACAACATACATTCGTCTGTTCAATAGAGGAGAATGAGCCAATGAAGAGGGAAACATCATTTTGCATGATGGTGTTTTCACACTTTGAATGTTAATTATTGTAGATCTAGCTCTAGGTTCCCTGTCTGTGTCTCTGAGGACCCTTGGACCTTTGGCCTCTTAGCAAAGGGCCCGAAAGACAGACAGGCACGCGGAGGGCTGTGTTGGGGAGAGAGAGACACTAAGCTGTCTGTCCGGGCCTGCACAACTGAAAATGGAACGCGTGACTCATCAGACCAAACAGGGGATTAGCTGGTAATGATCTGGCTAATGGTTTTGAAATTGTAATTATCTGCCCTGTGCTGCTACGCTTGGGTCTGGTCTGGGTGGTAAGAGACAGAGAGGAGAGAGAGAGGGGAGTGGGGGATGGGGTGGGAGAGAGATAGAGAGAGACAGAGAGAGACAGAGAGAGAGACAGAGAGGAGAGAGAGAGCAGAGAGGAGAGAGAGAGAGCGAGAGAGAGAGAGAGACAGAGAGAGACAGAGAGGAGAGAGAGAGCAGAGAGGAGAGAGAGAGAGCGAGAGAGAGAGAGAGACAGAGAGAGACAGAGAGAGACAGAGAGAGAGAGAGAGAGAGAGAGAGAGAGAGAGAGAGAGAGAGAGAGAGAGAGAGAGAGAGAGAGAGAGAGAGAGAGAGAGAGACAGAGAGACAGAGACACAGAGAGACAGAGAGAGAGAGAGACAGAGAGAGAGAGAGAGAGAGACACAGAGAGAGAGAGAGACAGAGAGACAGAGAGAGAGAGAGAGAGAGAGAGAGAGAGAGAGAGAGAGAGAGAGAGAGAGAGAGAGAGAGAGAGAGACAGAGAGAGAGAAGGGGCAGAATATAAAAAAGTGACATATTTGAAGCAGACAAATAAATACCTATTACAATCACTGCTACTTTGCACTTATACTCTCTAGTGGGGAGTTTTTTTTTGTCCAATCAAGAGCATTTGCAGTCCAAGAGCATTGTGTAATTTAGGAGAGGATCATGGGTAAAGATATTGCACTGGTTGGATAAAAAGTGTATTCATGGTACAAACATGGACATTTGTCCTAATCAGAGATTATAGTATCTGATGAAACCCTCTTAAACCACATTCTCTTTAAGCAACAATGTCTTATGCTATAGGCATTACCTGGGAAAATACCTAAAAACAGAACTCAACTGCTTCTTTAGGCCTACACCAAATCAAGTAATCTGCTTTAGCTAAGCCTGACTGAATATTGTCAGAATGTTCAGAACAAGATGTTCATGACAAAAAGGAAAAGGATTTCATAACAACTAGTCAACCATAGTGTCCTGTCACTGTGAGTATCTACTGCCACCTACAGAACACCTTACAGAACAGTGTACCATCAGAGAGACTCAGGCTCATGGTTGCACTGCCACCTACAGAACACCTTACAGAACAGTGTACCATCAGAGAGACTCAGGCTCATGGTTGCACTGCCACCTACAGAACACCTTACAGAACAGTGTACCAGCAGAGAGACTCAGGCTCTTGGTTGCACTGCCACCTACAGAACACCTTACAGAACAGTGTACCAGCAGAGAGACTCAGGCTCTTGGTTGCACTGCCACCTACAGAACACCTTACAGAACAGTGTACCATCAGAGAGACTCAGGCTCATGGTTGCACTGCCACCTACAGAACACCTTACAGAACAGTGTACCATCAGAGAGACTCAGGCTCATGGTTGCACTGCCACCTACAGAACACCTTACAGAACAGTGTACCAGCAGAGAGACTCAGGCTCTTGGTTGCACTGCCACCTACAGAACACCTTACAGAACAGTGTACCAGCAGAGAGACTCAGGCTCTTGGTTGCACTGCCACCTACAGAACACCTTACAGAGCAGTGTACCAGCAGAGAGACTCAGGCTCATGGTTGCACTGCCACCTACAGAACACCTTACAGAACAGTGTACCAGCAGAGAGACTCAGTGTATTAACTATATAAAGCCTGACAAAAGGCACCTTACAGAACAGTGTACCAGCAGAGAGACTCAGTGTATTAACTATATAAAGCCTGACAAAAGGCACAACAGGAGAGAGAGAGAGAGAGAGAGAGAGAGAGAGAGAGAGAGAGAGAGAGAGAGAGAGAGAGAGAGAGAGAGAGAGAGAGAGAGAGAGAGAGAGAGAGAGAGAGAGAGAATCCAGGTGTTGCTCTGGTTAGCACAAGTTTCCCTTCATTACTGCCCAACTGGCCATTCAACAGCTCTCTCACGCATCTACCGAATGTGTGTGTATGTGAATGAAAAAAGGCAGCTGTATCAGCCACTCCCCCAAAATCACATACATTATTAAATAATGAGTTTAAAATACAGGTGAAATAGAGTCCATGTACTTTGGGCTTTTATTTTGAAGTCACGTGTCAAGAAGAAACTATTCCCACCTACGAATCATTTTAGTAAGATTTGTCTAATTAGATTACGTAGGGACGTAGAACTATCCCTGCACTGACGCTGGTTGGTCATGTAAATAAACTCAAGACGTCTTTTTATATCATTTGGCAATAGGCCATTGTACGTTCAAGGCTCATGTGATACATGGGATAATCACATTTCCGAATTGTGACAAAATAACTGTAGGCCTATGGCAATTATTAACATATTGGGATGTTAAATCATTCCAACAAGGATTCGGAGGAGGACGATGAGGAGAGAGGGACTTTTTTTCTCTGGTTTCATACCAGGTAGGCCACGTGTTCTAAGTTATCATTTAGCATTTCCAAATACTCACATTTATATTGCCAAAAAGATACCCTATAAAAACATACATATTTGACATTTATTTACATCGTCTTCTGAATTTTTCTGGGCGCTTTGTACTGTATCAGGGCGACTGTTGAGATGTATCTTTACACTAGATGGCGCTCTAGGTATTTTGGATACAGTTTTACTTTATGTGGTTTGACCATTTCATCATCATATTGCGACATCATCTGCAGCTAACGCGGGAATGTAGTTTTTGACACCAAATAGGTGTTGTTTACATAGTCAAATATTTTTTGTACGAAAAATGTATTTATTGTAATTGTCATTTTGTTCGGTCGAGATCCATCTCACCGGTTATTTCATATGTCTGATATTATGGACATATTTGGGCGTTTTGTTGTGAAATTGCTCTTTCGGGTGCTAGCCAGTTAGCTAGCTAAATTTCTCAAATAGTGTCTTTTATTTATTTATTTATCTATTTTTTTAATTTTTTTTAAATGTATTAACAACAAATCAATACATAAAGCACAAGAGGGAACACAAGCATACATAGATTACAAACAATGGACAATCGAGCTAGGGGGTACAATATCACATTACAATTACACAAGGACCTTAAGGGACATGCATATACTTACAATTCTAACAGCTTTTTGTTAGTAAAGCATTTAACCGTCTTAAAATACAGTTCAATTTATTTTTGTAGGATACGAAAATGTGGTTTTCTGTTTGTAAATTTCCATTTGTGTATATGAAATTTGTCCAAAAGAATAATGAAATTAATTACATAAAAATTATTCTGCTTATTTCTATTGTATGTAAAGAATCCAAACAGTACATCTCTCCACAATAGTGTAAAATCTTCATAAATGTGTTCAATTATAAACCTACTGATGTCTTGCCACAGTTTTCTTACATGCATACAATGCCAAAAAAGATGCACAACTGTTTCTGGGTGGTCATTACAAAAGGAGCAATTTGAGTTGATGTTTTCCTTAAACTTCTTCTAATAGTGGTTGGCAGGATAATATTTCTGAATAATTTTAAAGGAAACTTCCTTAATTTTGTTAACAAGTAGGTATGTTTGTGGCAACATCCAAACTTTTTTCCAACAGATATTATCAATAAATCCATTCCAATAAGGCATGACATAAGGTATAGATACAACATCCTGCTGAAACAAGGATCGTATCGCTCTGTTGTTGAATGGACCAAAAGAGAAACAAATCTTTCCTACTGATGAGTCAACAGGGTCAATAGAAGGTAGGCTCTGAGGGTCAGGTCTTGACATGTTCCTGAATAACATAGCAACACCTGAGGGAATGGCATCTAAAACAATTGCAAAATCTTTAGGTGTTACAGGGACCTTGTAAAGTGATAAGAATTCTTTATAACTGAGTAAAAGACCCTCTGCATTTACCAGTTGGCTCACCAATAGGATATTATTTCTGAACCAATATTCTAAAAACAGAGAGGTATTTTTATACAATATATCCCGATTATTCCATATATAATATCTGCGTGGAGAAAATATCCATATATTCTATATATAATATCTGCGTGTTTATAAATTAAGGACCATGACAAGAAAACCTGCCGATGAAAAGCAGAAAGTTTCACTGGAACTTTGTCAATATTATAATTGCAAAACAACATGAAGTTAAGGCCACCAAAAGTAGAGAAGACATGATGAGGAATAAAATTCCAGATAGAAGTGGGTCTTCTTAGGAATTGTTTTATCCAATTGATCTTGAAACTATTATTTAAAGTAGTAAAATCCAGAAAATTCAGTCCACCATTCTCTTAAGTGTTCATTACAACAGTTTCCCTAATGTAATGGGTACGGTTTCTCCAAAGGAAGTTGAAAAGCATCTGGTCTATCTCCTTGCTTATTTTACGGTCAAGATATAAAGATAGAGCACCATATGTTAGTCTAGAGATACCTTCAGCCTTGGTTATTAGGACTCTACCTTTTAAAGATAAGTCCCTCTGTAGCCATTGATTTAGTTTCTTCTGGGTTTTTTTAATAAGAGGGTTAAAATTGAGTAAGCCTCTAGACTTCTGATCCTTTGTAATGGTTAGGCCTAAATATGTAAGTTCTTCTTTTACTGGAATACCATAATATGAAGGTGTCACACACTCTTTGACAGCCATGAGTTCACATTTATTAATGTTAAGATATAGACCAGACACTTTGGAAAAGGATTGTATCACATTGATCGATATGGGAATTTGGTTAGCGTCTTTCAGAAAAAGTGTAGTATCGTCAGCCAGCTGGCTTATAATAATTTTTTTTACCAGCTATGGACATACCTTGTACAGGACTATTATTTAAAGAATTTGCAAGAAGTTGGGTGATTAATAAAAACAGGTACGGAGAGATAGGACAACCTTGCCTAATTCCTCTCTTTAACTCAAATCTAGGTGAGGTGCCATATTTCAATTTGATAGAGCTGTTACCATTTGCAGAGAGAGTCTTAATAGCCTTACAGAAAAAATCCCCAAAGCCAAGTCTCTCAAGGGAGTGGAAGAGAAACTGATGCTCTACTGTGTCAAATGCTTTATAAAAATCTAAAAATAATATGAAGCTATCCTCAGTTATTAGGTCTGAGTAGTCAAGTAAGTCTAATACTAGTCTGACATTGTTAGAAATATGTCTGTTCCTCATGAAGCCAGACTGTGTTTCATCAATGATTGCATCCAGAACTTCTTTAATTATTTTTGCAAGTAGTGAGGCTAATATCTTATAGTCATTATTAAGAAGACAAATTGGACGCCAGTTATCGATGAGCAGCACTTCTTTTTTAGGCTTAGGTATCAGTGTTATTAACCCCTGACTCATTGTAGGAGGGAGAACATTGTTTTTAATACTCTCTAAAAAGACTTCAAATAGGAAGGGAGCTACTTGTTCAGAAAATAATCTGTAAAATTCTGATGTAATTCCATCAACACCTGGTGATTTATTGTTCTTTAGATGTTTGATAGACTCTATAATCTCTTCAACTTTGATGGGTTCATCACACTGTTTAGATTCTATATCACTGATAGAGTGAACATTATTCAGTGAGTTAAAAAACATATCTGTGGATTCCTGACAGTACGTAGAGCGATACAATTTTCTGTAAAAATTGCTGCAGTATTTAGCGATTAATTTTTGGTCATCTGTAATAACACCATCAATGTTTAACTTATGGATAGTGTTATTTTTAGAGTGAAATTTCTCAAGTCTAAAGAAATAGGATGAATTCTGTTCTCCCTCCTCACTCCATTTTTTCCTAGATCTAATAAAGTCTCCTTCTGCTTTTAATTTATATATATTATCCAGTTTATTTTGTAACTCAATTAGTTCCATCTTCTCCTCCCCCAAGAGGTCAGCTGGGGACCTCTGAGAAAGGGAAGTTATCTTAATGATCACCTTTTCCTTCTCAGCTCTTCTGGTCTTAGCAAGATTACTACCATATTTTCTAAGATATTTGGACACCTCAAATTTAAAGAGCTCCCAGTTCTTGCAATAAGATTTTTCTTCACAAGCCCTTTCCCAAAAGTGTGAGAGCAGATCTTTAACCTCAAATGTAACTATATCATTATTTAATAATGAGCTATTTAGCTTCCAGTAGGATGCTCTACCAAGGTTCGTATCAGGGATAAATATTTTGATATCAATGTAAATAGCCTTATGGTCTGTGAGGGGAGTAGTACAAATATTTGTAGTAACACACTCACTATCAATACATTTGGATATAAGCCAAAAATCTATTCTGGATTGTCTGGAGCCTGTTTTGTTACTCCAAGTGAATGATCTTTCAACCGGAAACCTCTCTCTCTCCATATATCAGTAAGATCAAACTTTTCCATAAAAAGTATTAAACCCAAATTCTGATTGTTTGGCCTACCTGGGGGCCATCTATCAGTTGAATTATCTATTGTAATGTTAAAGTCCCCTCCTATCAATAATAACAAATTGGGAAATTTAGATAACCAATGAAGTATATGTTTCTCTATAGATTCAAGCAACTCATCATTCTCATGTTTGGTGTTGTACCCGTAGAAGTTTACAGTAATGAGTGTAATGTCATTGTAACTGATCACAAGACAAATAAAGTGACCAAAGGGGTCACATTCCGAGTGTAGAATATTACCACCAAAGGTATTTTTCATTGTAGTGACACCAGCAGAGCATTCAGATCCATGGGAAAGCCAAATATCGTTGCCCCACTGTGACCTCCAGAAGTTGGCATCAGCAGAAATTGAGTGAGACTCTTGAAAAAAGCAAAAATCTGTTCGGAATTGTTTAGTAAATAAAAATAAGGCCTTGCGCTTCACATTGTTTGGTAACCCCCTAGCATTAAGAGAAACGATAGACAAAGACAAAACAACAAAGATTATATAAAAGTATAAACTGTAGTAGGATGAGTCAAAGACGTAGGAGCAGTGAACGTAAACGATAAGGAACCGAGATCTGCACCATTTAAGTCAATTTAAAGTGAAAATAGCTTATTCCATAACCTTTGAGCTAGACGTTATCCGGCTTTGAAATGCAACTCAACTGGAAATTATGTTCAAGACCAAACCAAGGGTTCTTGTAGTAAGAGAGACTAAAAACCCTCTTTAGTGTAATCAGGAACTATTCTGAGAAATCAAACAAATAATAATTTAAATAAAAGGGTACCTACTATTTTAAGTACATATGAAAACTGATCATAAAATAATTGAATAACAAAATGTTTTACATATAAACGTTCCTAAGACCTTTTTTGGAAATAAGTATTAATAACTAAATAGAACAATAACCGTGTAAAGTCAGAGCAGACCTGTATGCCATTTAAAACAGTATCTTAGTTACTGTATACATAAAACATAAATTCAGCTTTCAATCTTCTTCGTAAGTTTATAAACAAAATAGGACTTCTGGTCATACAAGAACAAACTAATGAATTGAAATACCTGAGTATTCCTTTAAAATAGTCACCTGATACTTGTTAGGTAAACAACATAAGGAAAATGAGAATACCATGGCTGAAACCATCAACCTGTGCCTTCTGGTGAGATTTTTAGATTTTTTTTTTTTCCCCTCACTTCGTGCTTTCTTGATCGTTGGCCACAACTTGTTCCTTCTTTCTATGTCTTCCGGGCTGAGATGCTCGGCGAAACGCATACCATGGCTCTGAAGGAAGGCGTTCTTCCTAGCAGCTTTCCAGACAGCATCCCTGTAGAATCTGGTAGTGAATAGGATGAGGATACCCCTGGGTCTTGAATCGCTTTGCTGTTGCTTCTTGCCGAGGCGATGTACAACGTCGATGGTATCACCAACTTTGTTCTTCTCTGCAGGCAAAACTTCTTGGCAGATACGGATAGCCTCTCCTCGCACATCTTCATTCTCCACCTCTGGCAAGCCGTAGAGTCTCAGGTTCAATTTTCTTGTCTATTGTTCCAGATCAGTGAGACGTCTATGGTAGACATTGTTATTCTTTTCCACCCTTTCCACATTTTTTTCTACTTTTGCCACTCTCGTTTTCACATCATTAATTTCACCACATGCAAACTCCAGTCTTTTTCAAGCCTTCGATAACCATGGTGTTCGCGCCTACCATTTTCTCAATGGCGTCACACCTGGAGTTGATGAGTAAGGAGAGGGTAGCCACGATGTCAGAGTTCATGTTGGGTTTTTTGGAGGGTGGAGGTTTGCACGGAGTAACCGGTAAAGAGGGGAATTCGTCATCTTCAGCATTCGAAAGCATGATGTTATCCATAGAGCAAGTGTAGTTATGACAGTTGTCTATAAGCACGTTTCTCTCTTGTTGATTAGCAATAGAACGGCTAACTTTTTCCTTTCTTTTTTTGTCACGACTTTGCATGGACATGCTGAAATAAATTATCCAATTATCATTCCAGTCACAGGAAAGGTCTTATATCTTGAACAAATAAAAATAATAATGACTAAACTTAAAAAAAAAACATTTTCACAATCTTTCTGAAGTTTGGTATGGAGCTCGGTAAAAAAGCGTCTGTTCAAGCAGCCATCTTGGCCAATCTACTCAACTAGTGTCACTTCAGGGAAATGTGTTTCTTGTGACACAACGGAAACATAATTTCACAGTGGTTCACAACCCCAAGAGTTTATCCTTTATTGCCGTGTGTTAATCGAAGGCCCGTCTTATACAGGATTCCTTCAGAATTTGGCCTGCTTTCGAAGAGTCGCGATCTGTGAGGGCTGTTCTTCCATGTTGTTTCAGGCAGCATTGAAGCCTGGCCACAGTCTGATGGACTGGATCTGTGTGGCTAAGAGTGGCCGGGACCTGACAGGGATGAGAGGTAGACTCATAGACGTCACAGAGGAGGAGCTGCAAAAACACAACACACGGGCGACTGTTGGACCTGCATACGAAGTGACACAAGCTAGGCTTATACTGTATACACACACACACACACACACACACACACACACACACACACACACACACACACACACACACACACACACACACACACACACACACACACACACACACACACACACACACACACACACACACACACACACACACACACAACATTGGTCCTGGCGTTTTGCAGGTTTTTGTTTAAGCCCAGTACTAACACACTAGATTTAACTAATCAAGGGCTCAATGCCTCTCCAGGGCTAGAGTTGGAGAAACTGTGCTATTACTTAAATTGTTCAGGAAAATAAATGTGAAAAGTACACATACACACACAGTAGCCACATACTATCTGTACACAATTCTTCTCTCCACATTCCGTAGTCCTAATTGAATGATTCCTCACAAAACCCAGACAAAACAAATGCCATGATTTGGGGAATTTTTACGAAATGTAATCCATAGAATAGTCCTTTCAAGGAAAGATTGTATTTGATATTTGTATCTAAAAGCATAATTGAGAAAGAGTTCATCAAAGGTGGCATATTTATTACATTTTGCCTTGCCCAGGCCTCCTTTAATAGCCAATAATGTTTAACCTGTCAATGCTGCAATACAAAGCAAAAATGTGTTTCATATGAAGCTTTACCACTTGCTCTGTAATATGAGTAGTATTTTGATTTCACAAAAAAATGTATTGCATTCATTTATGAGTATTTAATCATACAACATGAATATAGAAAATGTTTAAAAATGCAATATGTTGTTCAACATTATATACTCTACGGGCATATCAAAGTTCCAGACTGGGATCTCTGCTAGTTTTAAAGTTATGGCCCTTTTTTAAAAATGGTCTTAGTTCAGCAATGTAACCAATCACAGCCCTCCTTTTACTTGTATCATTGCACATCCTGCAAATCACCATTTTGAATCATTTTTCAAATTCACTCTTTTGTTAATGCTTACAAATTGGGTCATAACTCTTAAAGTAGCAGAGATCCCACTCTGGAACTTTGCTAAACCTGTAGAGAGTATTATGTTCAACAGTATATTAAAACATTTGCCAATTTCAATATCATGTTTATATGTTTATATTTTTCAATACTCATAAGTTAATGTAAAGAAAAAGTTATTGAAATAAAAATACTACTCATATTACAGAGAAGGCGGTATAGCTTCATATGACACCAATGTTTGCTTTGTAGCACCTACAGATGAACCACTATGGAGTCTTAAAGGAGGCCTAAGTTAGGACAAAATATGCTAACTTACTCTAAAATGGATTACATAGTGAAATAGGTTTGAAGAAATGTTTACAAATGTATAAAAAAATATATTATTTAAATAATTATTCAGACCCTTTCCTATGAGGCTCAAAATTGAGCTCGGGTGCATCCTGTTTCCATTGATCATCCTTGAGATGTTTCCACAATTTGATTGGAGTCAACATATTGGACATGATTTGGAAAGGCACACACCTGTCTATATGAGGTCCCTCAGTTGACAGTTCATGTCAGAGCCAAAACCAAGCCATGAGCTCGAAAGGAATTATCTGTGGAGCTCCGAGACAGGATTGTGTCGAGGCACAGATCTGGTGAGTGGTACCCCAAAAAAGTCTGCTGCATTGAATGTCCCCAAGAACACAGTGGCCTCCATCATTCTTAAATGGAAGAAGTTTGGAACCACCAAGACTCTTCCTACAGCTGATCGTCCGGCCAAACTAAGCAATCGGGGGGGCTTTGTCATCTCCCTGACCAAGAAACAAACAAACATCTCATCAGCACTCCACCAATCAGGCCTTTATGGTAGAGTGGCCAGACGGAAGCCACTCCTCAGTAAAAAGCACATGATAGGCACTTGGTGTTTGCCAAAAGGCACAGAAAGGACTCTCAGACCATGAGAAACAAGATTCTCTGGTCTGATGAAACCAAGATTGAACTCTATGGAGTTCATCTGGAGGAAACCTGACACCATCTCTACGGTGAAGCATGGTGGTGGCAGCATCATGCTGTGGGGATGTTTTTCAGCCGCAGGGACTGGGAGACTAGTCAGGATCAAAGAAAATAGAGATCCTTGAGGAAAACCTGCTCCAGAGGGCTCAGGACTTCAGACTGGGGCGAAGGTTGACCTTCCAACAGGACAAAGACCCTAAGCACAAGGCCAAGACAACACAGGAGTGGCTTTGGGAAAAGTCTTTGAATGTCCTTGAGTAGCCCAGCCAGATCCCAGACTTGAACTCGATCGAACATCTCTGGAGAGACCTGAAAATAGCTGTGCAGCGACACTCCCCATCCAACCTGACAGAGCTTGAGAGGATCTGCAGAGAAGAATGGGAGAAACTCCCCAAATACAGGTGTGCCAAGCTTGTAGCGTCATACCCAAGAAGACCCAAGGCTGTAACCGCTGCCAAAGGTCCTTCAAAAAAATACTGAGTAAAGGGTCTGAATACTTACATAAACGTGATATTTCAGTTTTGTATTTGTAATACATTTGTAAGCATTTCTACAAAGCCGTTTTTACTTTGTAATTACCTGGTGTTGTGTGTAGATTGATGAGGGAAAAAAACATTTTAGAATAAGGCTGTGACGTAACAAAATGTGGAGAAAGTCACGGGGTCTGAATACTTTCCGAAGGCACTGTATATGGATTACATAGAGTGAACATCCCCCAAATCATGGTCTTCTTTTGTCTGTGTTTCGTGAGGAATCACTTCCGGAAGAAACACATTTCATCCTCTCATTTACACATGTGCGTCATAGAGATTAAATGCACTCATTGGTAGTCATGGAGTGGGTTCATTTGTCAAAGGACATTGAGTAATACAGCTTAATTGAATTTGCTGTGAAGGAAGATTATGCAGGCTTTAGTGACTAGGACTCTGTCCACTTCTTGTGATTCAGAGCAGAACAGGGGTGCCCTTCCTTCCATTGTATTCATCGCTTTCTCTCTTCCCTCCCTATACCCCTCTCTCTTACCCAAACTCATACACTCACATATGCTTGGCATACTGCAATCATTTTTTATGACTTATTTGATAATCATTCCTTATAACAACACCAAGCAGCAGCATTAGGTTGTAGAGAAGAAATATGCAATTACACAACCATATGCTGATGCCATTATCATCATGTCTCATTGTTATTCGTGTTTTCAGATTGGTTGATCACACTCATCAGCACTCCCATAGGGATGTGTGATGAAGGCATTAGCTAACCAATTTAATATCAGTAGGCTATAAGACAGTTATTGGCGATTATATACACAAATGAAGGTTCCCTGTGGTGTACATACCTTCTCCTCTCATACACAGTGTTTTCCTTGAGACTGTGTCTGTTCTCAGCGTCAGTAACTCACCTGGCTACAGCACGGCTATGTCCTTGTGTTGGGAGGAAAAGGTTGTGTTTGTTGGGATAATGTCTTTGAGTATGTGTCTTTATGTTCCGAGAAGGCTTTCTATAGAAAGCATTGGAGGCTGGGCACAGCCTTCAACTCCCCCTCAACACCATACATTACAAATAGTTCAATCATAGTTTAATCATTCATAACCATTTCTTTGAATGTATTTGCTGATTTCACTGTTATATTTGTCGGTGTGAGTGGGCCCGCATACACGAGTTAGCCCTAATGTATATATATATATTTTTTTCACCTTTATTTAACCAGGTAGGCAAGTTGAGAACAAGTTCTCATTTACAATTGCGAACTGGCCAAGATAAAGCAAAGCAGTTCGACAGATACAACGACACAGAGTTACACATGGAGTAAAACAAACAGTCAATAATACAGTATAAACAAGTCTATATACAATGTGAGCAAATTAGGTGAGAAGGGAGGTAAAGGCAAAAAAGACCATGGTGGCAAAGTAAATACAATATAGCAAGTAAAACACCGGAATGGTAGTTTTGCAATGGAAGAATGTGCAAAGTAGAAATAAAAATAATGGGGTGCAAAGGAGCAAAATAAATAAATAAATTAAATACAGTTGGGAAAGAGGTAGTTGTTTGGGCTAAATTATAGGTGGGCTATGTACAGGTGCAGTAATCTGTAAGACGCTCTGACAGTTGGTGCTTAAAGCTAGTGAGGGAGATAAGTGTTTCCAGTTTCAGAGATTTTTGTAGTTCGTTCCAGTCATTGGCAGCAGAGAACTGGAAGGAGAGGCGGCCAAAGAAAGAATTGGTTTTGGGGGTGACTAGAGAGATATACCTGCTGGAGCGTGTGCTACAGGTGGGAGGTGCTATGGTGACCAGCGAGCTGAGCTAAGGGGGGACTTTACCTAGCAGGGTCTTGTAGATGACATGGAGCCAGTGGGTTTGGCGACGAGTATGAAGCGAGGGCCAGCCAACGAGAGCGTACAGGTCGCAATGGTGGGTAGTATATGGGGCTTTGGTGACAAAACGGATTGCACTGTGATAGACTGCATCCAATTTGTTGAGTAGGGTATTGGAGGCTATTTTGTAAATGACATCGCCAAAGTCGAGGATTGGTAGGATGGTCAGTTTTACAAGGGTATGTTTGGCAGCATGAGTGAAGGATGCTTTGTTGCGAAATAGGAAGCCAATTCTAGATTTAACTTTGGATTGGAGATGTTTGATATGGGTCTGGAAGGAGAGTTTACAGTCTAACCAGACACCTAAGTATTTGTAGTTGTCCACGTATTCTAAGTCAGAGCCGTCCAGAGTAGTGATGTTGGACAGGCGGGTAGGTGCAGGTAGCGATCGGTTGAAGAGCATGCATTTAGTTTTACTTGTATTTAAGAGCAATTGGAGGCCACGGAAGGAGAGTTGTATGGCATTGAAGCTTGCCTGGAGGGTTGTTAACACAGTGTCCAAAGAAGGGCCGGAAGTATACAGAATGGTGTCGTCTGCGTAGAGGTGGATCAGGGACTCACCAGCAGCAAGAGCGACCTCATTGATGTATACAGAGAAGAGAGTCGGTCCAAGAATTGAACCCTGTGGCACCCCCATAGAGACTGCCAGAGGTCCGGACAGCAGACCCTCCGATTTGACACACTGAACTCTATCAGAGAAGTAGTTGGTGAACCAGGCGAGGCAATCATTTGAGAAACCAAGGCTGTCGAGTCTGCCCAATGAGGATGTGGTGGTTGACAGAGTCGAAAGCCTTGGCCAGATCAATGAATACGGCTGCACAGTAATGTTTCTTATCGATGGCGGTTAAGATATCGTTTAGGACCTTGAGCGTGGCTGAGGTGCACCCATGACCAGCTCTGAAACCAGATTGCATAGCAGAGAAGGTATGGTGAGATTCGAAATGGTCGGTAATCTGCTTGTCGACTTGGCTTTCGAAGACCTTAGAAAGGCATGGTAGGATAGATATAGGTCTGTAGCAGTTTGGGTCAAGAGTGTCCCCCCCCTTTGAAGAGGGGGATGACCGCAGCTGCTTTCCAATCTTTGGGAATCTCAGACGACACGAAAGAGAGGTTGAACAGGCTAGTAATAGGGGTGGCAACAATTTCGGCAGATAATTTTAGAAAGAAAGGGTCCAGATTGTCTAGCCCGGCTGATTTGTAGGGGTCCAGATTTTTCAGCTCTTTCAGAACATCAGCTGAATGGATTTGGGAGAAGGAGAAATGGGGATGGCTTGAGCGAGTTGCCGGAGTAGGAGTAGCCAGGTGGAAAGCATGGCCAGCCGTAGAAAAATGCTTATTGAAATTCTCAATTATGGTGGATTTATCAGTGGTGACAGTGTTTCCTATCTTCAGTGCAGTGGGCAGCTGGGAGGAGGTGTTCTTATTCTCCATGGACTTTACAGTGTCCCAGAACTTTTTTGAGTTAGTGTTGCAGGAAGCAAATTTCTGCTTGAAAAAGCTAGCCTTGGCTTTTCTAACTGCCTGTGTATAACGGTTTCTAGCTTCCCTGAACAGCTGCATATCACGGGGGCTGTTCGATGCTAATGCAGAACGCCATAGGATGTTTTTGTGTTGGTTAAGGGCAGTCAGGTCTGGGGAGAACCAAGGGCTATATCTGTTCCTGGTTCTAAATTTCTTGAATGGGGCATGTTTATTTAAGATGGTTAGGAAGGCATTTAAAAGAAATATCCAGGCATCCTCTACTGACGGGATGACTGACTGAATATACAGATATTTAATACATCTGTTTTATTGTGAATGGCTTATTTAGCAATTTACAATTAAAAATGTATTGTGAATTTTGTGAGTATTTTGAGAATAAATACTGTTATTTCCTATGTGTGTCTCAGGCATGGTTAAAAATGTAAGCCTCTGCATGGATTTCCACCCTGGAGGTGAAGAGGAACTGATGAAGGCAGCTGGGATAGACAGAACAGACCTTTTTGACCAGGTCAGCTCTCATTGGACTTTCCCGAGTTAAAGGACTACCTTGGAAGTTCACATGTTAAAACACACAAGTTCAAAACATTAACGCACATGTGTGTTATGATGCCGTGCGTGTCTAAGCTCTTTTGCTCACTTTCTCCCTTTGTCCCTGAATCTGTGGCCATATGAGCAGATCCACCGGTGGGTGAACTATGAGTCCATGTTAAAGGAGTGTCTGGTAGGGAGGATGGCTCTGAAGGTCAGCACTGCTCTCAAAGGTACAGTAACACACAATCCCTCAGTCTCAGGACTTTAATGCACAGTAGTCTCTCTTTCATGCAGGATGTTTTTTTGACCCTTTCTAATTTGTCTCCACTGCTCAGTCTGTGATAAAGGACAGCATCACTCATTTAAATGGTAATGTACAAAACAACAATAAGAATAATGCACTAAAAGCCCTTCTGTACTGTCTGGTATTTGTGTGTGGGTGTTCTATATTCTGTGTGGCGGAAATCAGAGTCCTTACTCTTGTCTCTCTCTCTCTCTCTCTCTCTCTCTCTCTCTCTCTCTCTCTCTCTCTCTCTCTCTCTCTCTCTCTCTCTCTCTCTCTCTCTCTCTCTCTCTCTCTCTCTCTCTCTCCTCAGGTCTAGCCCCCCCTCCTCCGCCCACCTCCATGCTCCCTCCTACTTTCCTCACCCGTCCCTCACCCTCCTCATCACTGCAACCCTCAGCCGCCCCGCCACCACCCCAACCCAGGTACGCCCGGCCCAGGTACACTCACAAAACAACAAGAACAACTGTTATGATATTGAGAATGGTGACAGACTGGATGATGTGAGGTGTGATAGATATATGTGAGAAGGTAATGAACATACTGTATCTGTACATATTTATTTTTTAGGTTTGACTGGTTTCAAACTGATGTCACAGTCAATATTGTGGTTTACACCAAACGGAAGGTAAACATCCCCACTTTGAAATTTTAAATGGCAAGATTTGAGTGAAATGTGAGCCAGAACGTGCAGCAATTGTTCTTTAACCTCACTCCCCACCCCTCTTTTCTCCCCCCTCTTTCCTTCTTCTCCCTTATTTTCTCTCCACTATTTTACCCCCTCTCCTATCTCAGCTCCCCAGCTCTGGCTGTACCATAGTTGACCTGCAAGATGGTGTCTACGGGTGGACGTTCTTCTGGGGAAAATGTCCTAGATGCTGCGTCAACGTAAGTCGCAGCTTCCTTTGACTGTCTACTATGCCAGGGAGCTGTTTTCTGACATGACTTGTCGTAGCCGCCTCTTTCAATCTCCTTTCTTTTATCCATCTATTACAGCCATACTCTCTCTCTCCCTCCCTAACCATCCTGTACTAGGGGTGTGAACGTTTAAACCAAGTTGGCATCGTTAACCGAAAAACTATATTTATTATTATTATATTTTTCTTATTTCCTCACATAAAATGTAAATCACAGTGCAGTTATCACACCTAGCACTAACAGGTCCCGATCATCATCATCATAAAGGGAACATGCCTAACGCAATAATGCTGTAACTTTAGTAGGAGGAGATATGCATCTTTCAAATGATTTGCCACGGATATAACGCGCTCTGAACTTCATCGTCGTTAACAGTTGGGAAAATGACAGGGACGTGGCAGCAGCGAAGTCCTGTATGGCTCCAAGGCATGTGTTGAAATCGCTAAGCAGTGTACCGGTACTAGGAAGTAATTTACTGGAATTAGCTTTGTTTCCCCATCACTAGGTACCAGTGCTGGTGTAGGCCTCGATAAGCAAGTTGTTTGTGCAACGTTATCTTCTAACTCAGAGGTGAATAGGTGAAGCATGAATATGTTAGCTAGCTACATTAGGTAAAACAACTGTGATGCACTCTCTTCACGCCACTTCGATACAGCTACGGCCAGATGTCATTTTCTTTGCAGGTCAGGAGAGTGTTTTTTGCTAACCCTAACCTTAACCTCAGTCTCCTAACCTGCTGCATGAATTAACCTAATCTGCTGCGTAAATTCTCCTAATCTGCTGCGAAAAAGTAACTTCTGGTCGTAGATGTATCGAAGTGGCATGAAAAGGGTGTTTCTCGTGAAGAGGACACAACAAAGCCTATTCCCCCGTCAGGAAACTCAGGAAACTAAAAAGATTTGGCATGGGTCCTGAGATCCTCCAAAGGTTCTTCAGCTGCAACATCGAGAGCTGACTGGTTGCATCACTGCCTGGTACGGTAACTGCTCGGCCTCTGACCGCAAGGCGCTACAGAGGGTAGTGCGTACAGCCCAGTACATCACTGGGGCTAAGCTGCCTGCCTTCCAGGACCTCTACACCAGGCGGTGTCAGAGGAAGGCCCTAAAAACTGTCAAAGACCCCAGCCACCCCAGTCATAGACTGTTCTCTCTGCTACCGCATGGCAAGCTGTACCGGAGTGCCAAGTCTAGGACAAAAAGGTTTCTCAACAGTTTTTACCCCAAGCCATAAGACTCCTGAACAGGTAATCAAATGGCTACCCAGACTATTTGCATTGTGTGCCCCCTCCAACCCCATACCCTCCTTTCACACTGCTGCTACTCTCTGATTATCATATATGCATAGTCACTTTAACTGTACATTCATGTACATACTACCTCAATTGGGCCGACCAACCAGTGCTCCCGCACGTTGGCTAACCGGGCTATCTGCATTGTGTCCTGCCACCCACCACCCGCCAACCCCTCTTTTACTGTACTGCTACTTTCTGTTCATCATATATGCATAGTCACTTTAACCATATCTACATGTACATACTACCTCAATCAGCCTGACTAACCGGTGTCTGTATGTAGCCTCGCTACTGTATATAGTCATTTTTTTTGTTGCTGTTTTATTTCTTTACTTAAGGTCTACACCTGTTGTATTTGGCGCACGTGACAAATAAACTTTGATTTAATTTGAAAAGATGTCATGTAAAATCTAATTAGGGTCCCCTGGAAACACTGACCAACACTTTGGTTCCTACCCCGTCAATTGTTCCTCCCTGGCAGGCTTATTCATTTGTTATCATGTCAAACAACAATGTATTCAAGGTGCTGCCCACTATATTCCAATTATAGTCATTGTATTCCAGCAGTTCACCAATTAACCAGGCCTATATCTTTTGACCATATTATGCAGCCTTGCATGGCACAGTGTGGAAATTATAACAAAAGTGCAGGAAAGGTATGAAAATGCTGAACATTATTTTTGTTTGAAGTTGGATTGAATAGTATAAAACAATCAGAATGGAGAAAGACCCATTGAAATCACTTATAATTTGTGTTGCCACCCTAGGATCACTCACTACTCTTAAAGCATATTTAGAACTTTTATTATTCAGAAACATAAAATACCTTCATACCGTCAAAAATGTGATATTTTGGCCATATCGCCCAGCCCTGAAAGGACGTCCCATGTACTGACCATTCAGAACATGGAGACACACAGCAGAGATCCTAAGAATGTCATGAACTACCATTGTTTCTGAGTGGGTGCAGCAGTAAGGTGAGGGCTGTCTGGTAGCTACAGGGGAGAACAACTGCCACCTCGCATTGAGGATTTCAAGTTAAAGGCCAACTGTAATACTGGAGGCATTGTTTCCAGAAAACAGGATCCCCCATCATAGCGAATGGGGAAATGGCGATCTTTCTGGTCAATATTCATGGTTATATTAAAAAATAACTGAGCACGACCATGGTACCAATAATTGATCCTATTTCACCATATGTATGTCATTGAACCGATTAAAATCGCACACAGAAGGATAATTTACAGTTGAAGTCAGAAGTTTACATACACCTTAGCCAAATACATTTAAGCTCAGTTTTACCTCAATTTCTGACATTTTATCCTAGTAAAAATTCCCTGTCTTAGGACAGTTAGGATCACCACTTTATTTTAAGAATGTGAAATGTCAGAATAATGGAAGAGAGAATTATTTATTTCAGACGTTTACATACACTCAATTAGTATTTGGTAGCATTTCCTTTAAATTGTTTAACTTGGGGTCAAACTTTTCGGGTAGCCTTACACAAGTTTCCCACAATAAGTTGGGTGAATTTTGGCCCATTCCTCCTGACAGAGCTGGTGTAACTGAGTCAGGTTTGTAGGCCTCCTTGCTCGCACACACTTTTTCAGTTCTGCCCACAAATCTTCTATGGGATTGAGGTCAGGGCTTTGTGATGGACACTCCAATACCTTGACTTTGTTTTCCTTAAGCCATTTTGCCACAACTTTGAAGTATGCTTGGGGTCATTGTCCATTTGGAAGACTCATTTGTGACCAAGCTTTAACTTCCTGACTGATGTCTTGAGATGTTGCTTCAATATATGCACATACTTTTTCTTTCCTCATGATGCCATCTATTTTGTGAAGTGCACCAGTCCTTCCTGCAGCAAGCACCCCCACAACATGATGCTGCCACGGTTGGGATGGTGTTCTTCGGCTTGCAAGCATCCCCCTTTTTTCTCCAAACATAACGATGGTCATTATGGCCAAACAGTTATATTTCTGTTTCATCAGACCAGAGGACATTTCTCCAAAAAGTATGATCTTTGTCCTCATGTGCAGTTGCAAACCGTAGTCTGGATTTTTTTTTACGGCTGTTTTGGAGCAGTGGCTACTTCCTTGCTGAGCGGCCTTTCAGGTTATGTCAATATAGGACTCATTTTACTGTGGATATAGATACTTTTGTACCTGTTTCCTCCATCATCTTCACAA
Source organism: Oncorhynchus keta (assembly GCF_023373465.1). Taxonomy (NCBI): domain Eukaryota; kingdom Metazoa; phylum Chordata; class Actinopteri; order Salmoniformes; family Salmonidae; genus Oncorhynchus; species Oncorhynchus keta. Next base: position 19,749,536 of record NC_068451.1, on the reverse strand, counting down.
GGTCCTTTGCTGTTGTTCTGAGATTGATTTGCACTTTTCGCAAGTACGTTCATCTCTAGGAGACAGAACGCGTCTCCTTTCTGAGCGGTACGATGGCTGTGTGGTCCTATGGTGTTTATACTTATGTACTATTGTTTGTACAGATGGACGTGGTACCTTCAGGCATTTGGAAATTTCTCCTAAGGATGAACCAGACTTGTGGAGGTCCACAATTAGTTTTCTGAGGTCTTGGCTGATTTCTTTTGATTTTCCCTTGATGTCAAGCAAAGAGGCACTGAGTTTGAAGGTAGGCCTTGAAATACATCCACAGGTACACCTCCAATTGATTTTCTGGAATTTTTCAAGCTGTTTACAGGCGCAGTCAACTTAGTGTATGTAAACTTCTGACCAACTGGAATTGTGATACAGTGAATTATAAGTGAAATAATCTGTCTGTAAATCAAATCAAATGTATTTATATAGCCCTTCGTACATCAGCTGATATCTCAAAGTGCTGTACAGAAACCCAGCCTAAAACCCCACAACAAGCAATGCAGGTGTAGAAGCACGTTGGATAGGAAAAACTCCCTAGAAAGGCCAAAACCTAGGAAGAAACCTAGAGAGGAACCAGGCTATGTGGGGTGGCCAGTCCTTCTGGCTGTGTCGGGTGGAGATTATAACAGAACATGGCCAAGATGTTCAAATGTTCATAAATGACCAGCATGGTCGAATAATAATAATCACAGGCAGAACAGTTGAAACTGGAGCAACAGCACGGCCAGGTGGACTGGGGACAGCAAGGAGTCATCATGCCAGGTAGTCCTGAGGCATGGTCCTAGGGCTCAGGTCCTCCGAGAGAGAGAAAGAGAATTAGAGAGAGCATACTTAAATTGACACAGGACATCGGATAGGACAGGAGAAGTACTCCAGATATAAAAAACTGACCCTCGCCCCCCGACACATAAACTACTGCAGCATAAATACTGGAGGCTGAGACAGGAGCAGTCAGGAGGCACTGTGGCCCCATCCGATGACACCCCCGGACAGGGCCAAACAGGAAGGATATAACCCCACCCACTTTGCCAAAGCACAGCCCCCACACCACTAGAGGGATACCACCAACTTACCATCCTGAGACAAGGCAGAGTATGGCCCACAAAGTATAACCCACAGAGATCACCGCCACGGCACAACCCAAGGGGGGGCGCCAACCCAAGCGTATGTAAACGTCCGACTTCAAGTGTAGTTGCTAATGGCAGCCTGCAGTACCTCAGTCGGCTTTCAACTTGAGATACTTAATCTTGGAACTGCCGCTCCCGGATCCGGGAGAATTGTCATCTACTGACACTAATTAGCATAACGCAACGGACAAAAAATATTACTAGAAAATATTCATATTCATGAAATCACAAGTGAAATATATTGAAACACAGCTTAGCCTTTTGTTAATCACCCTGTCATCTCAGATTTTGAAATTATGCTTTACAGCCAAAGCAAGACAAGCATTTGTGTAAGTTTATCGATAGCCTAGCATAGCATTATGCCTAGCTAGCAGCAGGCAACTTGGTCACAAAAATTAGAAAAGCAATCAAATTAAATCGTTTACCTTTGATGAGCTTCGGATGTTTTCACTCACGAGACTCCCAGTTAGATAGCAAATGTTCCTTTTTCCATAAAGATTATTTTTGTAGGCAAAATAGCTCCGTTTGTTCTTCACGTTTGGCTGAGAAATCGACCGGAAATTGCGGTCACGACAATGACAAAAAATATTCAAAATTCGATCCATAATATCGACAGAAACATGGCAAACGTTTTTTTATAATCAATCCTCAAGGTGTTTTTCAAATATCTATTCGATAATATATCAACAGGGTCAGTTGGCTTCTTAGTAGGAGCGAGAGAAACAATGGCCGCATTTGTCTATTACGCACATATCACTCTGAGAGCCACCAGGTGACCACTGACGCAATGTTGTCGCTCACGCTCATTTTTCAAAATAAAAGCCTCAAACTATGTCTTGTGACACTAGACACATTAGGGAAGCCATAGAAAAAGGAATCTGGTTGATATCCCTTTCACTGCTCAATACGCATAGGAACGCAGAGGAACGCAGAGGTTTCTAAATAAGAGTCACTTCCTGATTGGGTTTTTCTCAGGCTTTCGCCTGCAATATCAGTTCTGTTATACTCACAGACAATATTTTTTACAGTTTTGGAAACGTTAGAGTGTTTTCCATCCTAAGCTGTCAATTATATGCGTATTCTATTATCTGGTCCTGAAAAATAGCCTGTTTACTTTGGGAATGTTATTTTTCCAAAAAACGTCACTTAGACTAGCTCAAACTGCACATGCAATGTTTCCAAAAAGTCCTCCATGAAGCAAGATGGTGACTTGCTGAAAATACACTTTCTGATCTTCAAATGCTCCACTGAGCATTCTCATAGGAAACAATGGGGTGATGTCATTGATGGCTTTGTCCATATCTTTTACAGTCTATGGGTTGCCATGACTGCGGTAGTTTTAACAGCATTGCCCGCTGGCGGTCATATGCAGCACCATATCTGCATTGCGAATAGTTTCATGATTTTCTTATTGTTTAAACAATAAAAATTGCAGTTTTAACATTACGATTTTTTTTTACATTTGTCACAATGCTATTCTGTACCCTAGTTAGGGCTGGCACAATTACCTTTACCCTCTAACTGATACCCCCTTAAAAAATGTATGTACATTTATTTATTTTGGTGTTGAACAAACAGCTGACTGAAGACGGGACGGCCGACATTTGTGCGGTTGAGTCCATTTCTGCCGGAACATGGACTATTAACAATGTGATGAAACTTTTGTCTTTGGTTGCATAGGCAATGACCCCACCCCCCCCCCCTCCCCCGCAGCACTACACAGCACATGCAGTCAGGAGCGAAAAGGAAGAGAAAATGTGCGTCAAAAAATGTTTTTTTTTCTCCTAATTCTTCTTATTGTTTGCTATTTGAACGGTTGTTACTGTGACCGTGGTCATTTTGACTGGCCAATTATCGTCATCTAAAATTCCATGACCATCACAGACCTAGTTCATTATCGGCTGTAATTATATTATTGATTGCTCTCAAGGCTTATTTCTCCATCTGTGTTCCAGCCTGCCAGAGGACTTGACACAAATAGTGTCCAGTGTTTATCACTGGCTTATTAATGTTGGAGGGAAATATTGACTGTGTCAACCAGAGGAAATAAACACTGTGCCCATTTCCACTAAACCCTCTATATCGCTATCACCCTCTATATCTCTATCACCCTGTCTGTCCCTCTCTTACTTCTGTCTCTCTTTCCTTCTCTATCTCTCTGTAAATGGGGAGATGCATTTGATTTATATTAATTTCTGGTAGACAACTCACTAGGAGGCTCTCTTTTTCAGGTCTAGCCCAAGAAGAAGATGGAAGCGTTTTCTGGTAAGGAGAACATTTTATGGTCTGATGTCTTTTCATAAGCTAAAGCTGACTAACTGTTAACGTTTACCAACTCCCTCCCTCCCTCCCCATCTTTCTCCTTCTCGCTCTCTCGCTATGCTGGTACAGTCCACACAGCGTGTGCTGTGAGGAAGATTCAGGTCAGCATGCGTAAAGCGGCCAAAGGAAAGTGGGAGGAGCTTGGTGAACCACTGGAATTCCATGATTCTCTTTTCAGGAAGAAAGATTGAGGTATGAATAGGGGCTCTTTTCCAATACATCTTTCCCTGATTCCGCACGGCTTCACTCCTCACCTTCTTCTCAAAAGGCTTGAGAGGAGAATGTAAGAGGGGAGGGACCTTGTACTTTCTCCTCCAATGCGTTTTGAGAAGGAGGCAAGGAGAGAGGAAGTGAGGAATCGAGAAAAGACGAAAGAAATAGCCAGAATGCCATTTCAGACACATCCAAAGAGATGTTTATCCATCGGTCTTCTGAATGGATTTTATTACCTTCCCCTATTAACCAAAATTACATGTTAGTTATTCACTCTCTCTGCAGCGATCTTCTACAGGGAGTGTATGTTAGTTTCTAAGACGGAGGTCACACACGACATCTGGGCGTTCCGGTTACAACTCCCTCTAGGGACACTCATGCACGTGCCAGTTGGGAAACACATCTACCTCAAGATCCATGCTAATGCTAACGCTACATCTAGGCTAGAGCTAATCCCATAGCAGCCCATGCGATCCATTGCTAGTGCTTGTGCTATGCTACATTTTTTACATTTGATTTAACCTTTATTTATACATTATTTTCTCATTGAGATAAAATCTATTTTTCAAGCAAGACCTGGTCCAATAGCAGCAGGGGGAACAACGTTTCAGACAAAACAACTTAGATACACTAACACAGCATTGAATAAAACTATAGACACACATACTGTACAACTATTACATAAAGAAACACAAATGTCATAACAAAAGTAAACAGCTGTCCTAAAGACAATTACACGCTTCTATGATATTTACGACGACCAAGTGTTTAAACTCTACCAACATGACTAGATTATCACATTTTTAAATGTTCAGGAGAGAATTCCAGGACCACTGAGTTGAGTAACTTGAACTATTTCCACCATGACCTATTCTAATTCTTGGTACTGTGAAAAGTAAATGAGAATGTGACTGTAATTTATATATATTTACTGACCTGATTTAAAAAAACAAAAACAGATAGTGGCATTTTACCCAAAATGGCCTTATAAATCAGTTTATACCGGTGTTTAACCCTACGCAAGGTCAATGACGACCAACCAACAGCACTGTAGAGACCACAATGATGTGTTCAATGTTTTTGATTGGTAATGAACCTGAGGGCTGCATGCTATACTGAATCAATTGCTCTCAGGGTAGTTAGTGGTTGAAGCCTACATCTATATATATAACATCGCTAAAATCTAAAACCACCAGTAATGTACATCGTACCAGTTCCTTCCTGGCCTCCAGAGAAAAACAATCCTTATGAAATGTGTAGACAGTTGACTAACACTATATCTGGGCTACCGCTAATCCCATAGCATCCCATGTAATTCATTGCTAATGTTAATGCTATATGTGTAGACAGTGAGGTGGTGAAGCCCTACACACCAGTCGAGGAAACACTGGTACCAGCTACACTGGAATCCACACAGGGGACTGCAGCCACTGACATCTTCCTCATGATCAAAGTCTACCCAGATGGAGTGTTGACTCCACACCTAAACAACCTCAACATCGGTAAGTCTGAGGCCCCCAGTAAACCTCACTGTTACAGCTAAGTGGGTTGTTCAAATCAAATGTTATTTATCACATACACCAAATCTAACTTTACATTGAAATTCCGAACCGTTCCCAAAGATGCTAAGTTTAATTACATATATATAGTTTTAAATAGTAACGAACAAAAGAGGAATCAAATAAAATACCCCAGAATGGAGCTATATACAGGGAGTACCAGATCAATGTGGAGCTATATACAGGGAGTACCAGATCAATGGGGAGCTATATACAGGGAGTACCAGATCAATGGGGAGCTATATACAGGGAGTACCAGATCAATGTAGAGCTATATACAGGGAGTACCAGATCAATGGGGAGCTATATACAGGGAGTACCAGATCAATGTGGAGCTATATACAGGGAGTACCAGATCAATGGGGAGCTATATACAGGGAGTACCAGATCAATGGGGAGCTATATACAGGGAGTACCAGATCAATGTAGAGCTATATACAGGGAGTACCAGATCAATGGGGAGCTATATACAGGGAATACCAGATCAATGTGGAGCTATATACAGGGAGTACCAGATCAATGGGGAGCTATATACAGGGAGTACCAGATCAATGGGGAGCTATATACAGGGAGTACCAGCTCAATGTGGAGCTATATACAGGGAGTACCAGATCAATGGGGAGCTATATACAGGGAGTACCAGATCAATGTGGAGCTATATACAGGGAGTACCAGATCAATGGGGAGCTATATACAGGGAGTACCAGATCAATGTGGAGCTATATACAGGGAGTACCAGATCAATGGGGAGCTATATACAGGGAGTACCAGATCAATGGGCAGCTTTATACAGGGAGTACCAGATCAATGGGGAGCTATATACAGGGAGTACCAGATCAATGTGGAGCTATATACAGGGAGTACCAGATCAATGGGGAGCTATATACAGGGAGTACCAGATCAATGTGGAGCTATATACAGGGAGTACCAGATCAATGGGGAGCTATATACAGGGAGTACCAGATCAATGGGCAGCTATATACAGGGAGTACCAGATCAATGGGGAGCTATATACAGGGAGTACCAGATCAATGGGCAGCTATATACAGGGAGTACCAGATCAATGGGGAGCTATATACAGGGAGTACCAGATCAATGTGGAGCTATATACAGGGAGTACCAGATCAATGGGGAGCTATATACAGGGAGTACCAGATCAATGTGGAGCTATATACAGGGAGTACCAGATCAATGTGGAGCTATATACAGGGAGTACCAGATCAATGTGGAGCTATATACAGGGAGTACCAGATCAATGGGGATCTATATACAGGGAGTACCAGATCAATGTGGAGCTATATACAGGGAGTACCAGATCAATGTGGAGCTATATACAGGGAGTACCAGATCAATGTGGAGCTATATACAGGGAGCACCAGATCAATGTGCAGAGGTACGAGCTACTTGAATTTGATATATACATGAGGTAAAGAGAGTAGGCACCCGGATAGATAATAACAAGAGTAAAGTAAAGAAATATAAGGTTGTTAGTAAGTAGGTTGTGTGAGTTTTGTTTGTGTGTGCGTGCGTGCGTTTGTTTCTGTGTGTGTTCATGTGCTGTGTGTTCATATGTAAGTTGTACTTCCGGCGCCGACAGAGATGGCCGCCTCGCTTCGCGTTCCTAGGAAACTATGCAGTTTTTTGTTTTTTTACGTGTTATTTCTTACATTAGTACCCCAGGTCATCTTAGGTTTCATTACATACAGTCGAGAAGAACTACTGAATATAAGATCAGCGTCAACTCACCATCAGTACGACCAATAATATGATTTTCGCGACGCGGATCCTGTGTTCTGCCTTTCAAACAGGATAACGGAATGGATCCCATGCAGCGACCCAAATAAAACACTCCGAAAAAGAGGGAAATGAGGCGGTCTTCTGGTCAGACTCCGGAGACGGGCACATCGTGCACCACTCCCTAGCATTCTTCTCGCCAATGTCCAGTCTCTTGACAACAAGGTTGATGAAATCCGAGCAAGGGTAGCATTCCAGAGGGACATCAGAGACTGTAACGTTCTTTGCTTCACGGAAACATGGCTCACTGGAGAGACGCTATCGGAGGCGGTGCAGCCAGCGGGTTTCTCCACGCATCGCGCCGACAGAAACAAACATCTTTCTGGTAAGAAGAGGGCGGGGGCGTATGCCTTATGGCTAACGAGACATGGTGTGATGAAAGAAACATACAGGAACTCAAATCCTTCTGTTCACCTGATTTAGAATTCCTCACAATCAAATGTCGACCACATTATCTACCAAGAGAATTCTCTTCGATTATAATCACAGCCGTATATATCCCCCCGCAAGCAGACACATCGATGGCTCTGAACGAACTTTATTTGACTCTTTGCAAACTGAAATCCATTTATCCGGAGGCTGCATTCATTGTAGCTGGGGATTTTAACAAGGCTAATCTGAAAACAAGACTCCCTAAATTTTATCAGCATATTGATTGCGCAACCAGGGGTGGAAAAACCTTGGATCATTGTTACTCTAACTTCCGCGACGCATATAAGGCCCTGCCCCGCCCTCCTTTCGGAAAAGCTGACCACAACTCCATTTTGTTGATCCCTGCCTACAGACAGAAACTAAAAAAAGAAGCTCCCATGCTGAGGTCTGTCCAACGCTGGTCCGACCAAGCTGACTCCACACTCCAAGACTGCTTCCATCACGTGGACTGGGATATGTTTCGTATTGCATCAGATAACAATATTGACGAATACGCTGATTCGGTGTGCGAGTTCATTCGAACGTGCGTTGAAGATGTCATTCCCATAGCAACGATTAAAACATTCCCTAACCAGAAACCGTGGATTGATGGCAGCATTCGCGTGAAACTGAAAGTGCGAACCACTGCTTTTAATCAGGGCAAGGTGACTGGTAACATGACCAAATACAAACAGTGCAGCTATTCCCTCCGCAAGGCTATCAAACAAGCTAAGCGTCAGTACAGAGACAAAGTAGAATCTCAATTCAACGGCTCAGACACAAGAGGCATGTGGCAGGGTCTACAGTCAATCACGGACTACAAGAAGAAAACCAGCCCAGTCACGGACCAGGATGTCTTGCTCCCAGGCAGACTAAACAACTTTTTTGCCCGCTTTGAGGACAATACAGTGTCACTGACACGGCCTGCAACGAAAACATGCGGACTCTCCTTCACTGCAGCCGAGGTGAGTAAGACATTTAAACGTGTTAACCCTCGCAAGGCTGCAGGCCCAGACGGCATCCCCAGCCGCGCCCTCAGAGCATGCGCAGACCAGCTGGCCGGTGTGTTTACGGACATATTCAATCAATCCCTATACCAGTCTGCTGTTCCCACATGCTTCAAGAGGGCCACCATTGTTCCTGTTCCCAAGAAAGCTAAGGTAACTGAGCTAAACGACTACCGCCCCGTAGCACTCACTTCCGTCATCATGAAGTGCTTTGAGAGACTAGTCAAGGACCATATCACCTCCACCCTACCTGACACCCTAGACCCACTCCAATTTGTTTACCGCCCAAATAGGTCCACAGACGATGCAATCTCAACCACACTGCACACTGTCCTAACCCATCTGGACAAGAGTAATACCTATGTGAGAATGCTGTTCATCGACTACAGCTCGGCATTCAACACCATAGTACCCTCCAAACTCGTCATCAAGCTCGAGACCCTGGGTCTCGACCCCGCCCTGTGCAACTGGGTACTGGACTTCCTGACGGGCCGCCCCCAGGTGGTGAGGGTAGGCAACAACATCTCCACCCCGCTGATCCTCAACATTGGGGCCCCACAAGGGTGCGTTCTGAGCCCTCTCCTGTACTCCCTGTTCAACCACGACTGCGTGGCCACGCACGCCTCCAACTCAATCATCAAGTTTGCGGACGACACAACAGTGGTAGGCTTGATTACCAACAACGACGAGACGGCCTACAGGGAGGAGGTGAGGGCCCTCGGAATGTGGTGTCAGGAAAATAACCTCACACTCAACGTCAACAAAACTAAGGAGATGATTGTGGACTTCAGGAAACAGCAGAGGGAACACCCCCCTATCCACATCGATGGAACAGTAGTGGAGAGGGTAGCAAGTTTTAAGTTCCTCGGCATACACATCACAGACAAACTGAATTGGTCCACTCACACAGACAGCATCGTGAAGAAGGCACAGCAGCGCCTCTTCAAACTCAGGAGGCTGAAGAAATTCGGCTTGTCACCAAAAGCACTCACAAACTTCTACAGATGCACAATTGAGAGCATCCTGGCGGGCTGTATCACCACCTGGTACGGCAACTGCTCCGCCCACAACCGTAAGGCTCTCCAGAGGGTAGTGAGGTTTGCACATCGCATCACCGGGGGCAAACTACCTGCCCTCCAGGACACCTACACCACCCGATGTTACAGGAAGGCCATAAAGATCATCAAGGACAACAACCACCCGAGCCACTGCCTGTTCACCCCGCTATCATCCAGAAGGCGAGGTCAGTACAGGTGCATCAAAGCTGGGACCGAGAGACTGAAAAACAGCTTCTATCTCAAGGCCATCAGACTGTTAAACAGCCACCACTAACATTGAGTGGTTGCTGCCAACACACTGACACTGACACTGACTCAACTCCAGCCACTTTAATAATGGAAATTGATGGGAAATTATGTAAAAAATATCACTAGCCACAATGCTATGCTTTAAACAATGCTACCTTATATAATGTTGCACACCCTACATTATTCATCTCATATGCATACGTATGTACTGTACTCTATATCATCTACTGCATCCTTATGTAATACATGTATCAATAGCCACTTTAACTATGCCACTTTGTTTACATACTCATCTCATATGTATATACTGTACTCGATACCATCTACCGTATCTTGCCTATGCTGCTCTGTACCATACCTCATTCATATATCTTTATGTACATATTCTTTATCCCCTTACACTGTGTATAAGACAGTAGTTTTGGAATTGTTAGTTAGATTACTTGTTGGTTATTACTGCATTGTCGGAACTAGAAGCACAAGCATTTCGCTACACTCGCATTAACATCTGCTAACCATGTGTATGTGACAAATAAAATTGGATTTGATTTGAAGAGGAATAGTCATAGATGGAGGTCAAGTGTACGTCAATCTGCAGGTGGTTTAGCCGCGCTGTGGAATACTAATGTCTCAGATAAGTGAGCAAGGTTGGCAACAACAACAACATGAAATAAAAAATAGCATGCCAGAAACCGGAGGGAAGTTCATTTTTCTTCCAACCAGGATTGATTAGATACACTTTTGTTTACCATAAACTCATTTACATGTTTGCCTGCTGCCTACACAAGTAGACTAGGTGACAGAAGTTCTTGACTCCTGTGTGTGGATTCAAATAAAAAACAAGCATTGATTGTGATTATGATAGGGTACTGCATTTACATGACCGTTAGTAATAACATGATGATGACGTTAACATTCACAGGGAGGACTATACTCTTACCATTGTGATTAGGGATATACTTATGATTAATAGTAGCACTCTGCAATTCTAGTCTCAGTATGTATTTTCAGTATTAAATCTCAGATTATAATATTGGAACCAGCAATTATGGACAATTATCAACTTATATATTCAAGTAGATAATTGTATTTTTACATGAAATGGGAACATTTGGTAGTCATTTTACGAGCAGAACGGCACTGTCAGGAGGAGAAGCTTAATTTCCAAACGTTTCAAGCGGTCCAAACCATTCGGTTTTGAGATAGGGGTGTCACCAATGCTGTTGTATTTAGTATGTATGTCATAGCTAATATTCAAAGATCCATTACAAGCTCAAGGGGCCACACAAGCTCAACTATGGCAATGACTGTGGTCATTTGCATGACAATGAATAGTTTCCTAAAATTCTGTAATCGTCACAGCCCTAGTTGGACCCTATCTTTTTTCCTCGTCTCTCTCTTTCATCCTGTATCCTTTTGTCACCTCTCTCTCTCTCTCTCTCTCTCTTTTTAATTATTTATATATATATATATATATATATATATATATACTGCTCAAAAAAATAAAGGGAACACTTAAACAACACAATGTAACTCTAAGTCAATCACACTTCTGTGAAATCAAACTGTCCACTTAGGAAGCACGGATTGACAATACATTTCACATGCTGTTGAATAGACAACAGGTGGAAATGATAGGCAATTAGCAAGACACCCCCAATAAAGGAGTGGTTCTGCAGGTGGTGACCAGACCACTTCTCAGTTCCTATGCTTCCTGGCTGATGTTTTGGTCACTTTTGGATGTTGGCGGTGCTTTCACTCTAGTGGTAGAGTGAGTCTACAACCCACACAAGTGGCTCAGGTAGTGCAGCTCATCCAGGATGGCACATCAATGCGAGCTGTGGCAAGAAGGTTTGCTGTGTCTGTCAGCGTAGTGTCCAGAGCATGGAGGCGCTACCAGGAGACAGGCCAGTACGTCAGGAGATGTGGAGGAGACTGTAGCAGGGCAACAACCCAGCAGCAGGACCGCTACCTCCGCCTTTGTGCAAGGTGGATCACTGCCAAGAGCCCTGCAAAATGACCTCCAGCAGGCCACAAATGTGCATGTGTCTGTTCAAACGATCAGAAACAGACTCCATGGGGGTGGTATGAGGGCCCGACGTCCACAGGTGGCGGTTGGGCTTACAGCCAAACACCGTGCAGGACGTTTGGCATTTGCCAGAGAACACCAAGATTGGCAAATTTGCCACTGGCGCCCTGTGCTCTTCACAGATGAAAGCAGGTTCACACTGAGCACATGTGACAGTCTGGAGACGCTGTGGAGAACGTTCTGCTGCCTGCAACATCCTCCAGCATGACCGGTTTGGTGGTGGGTCAGTCATGGTGTGGGGTGGCATTTCTTTGGGGGGCCACACAGCCCTCCATGTGCTCAACAGAGGTAGCCTGACTGCCATTAGGTACTGAGATGAGATCCTCAGACCCCTTGTGAGACCATATGCTGGTGCGGTTGGCCCTGGGTTCCTCCTAATGCAAGACAATGCTAGACCTCATGTGTCTGGAGTGTGTCAGCAGTTCCTGCAAGAGGAAGGCATTGATGCTATGGATTGGCCCGCCCGTTCCCCAGACCTGAATCCAATTGAGCACATCTGGGACATCATGTCTCGCTCCATCCACCAATGCCACGTTGCACCACAGACTGTCCAGGAGTTGGCGGATGCTTTACTCCAGGTCTGGGAGGAGGTCCCTCAGGAGACCATCCGCCACCTCATCAGGAGCATGCCCAGGCGTTGTAGGGATGTCATACAGGCACGTGGAGGCCACACACACTACTGAGCCTCATTTTGACTTGTTTTAAGGACATTACATCAAAGTTGGATCAGCCGGTAGTGTGGTTTTCCACTTTAATTTTGAGTGTGACTCCAAATCCAGACCTCCATGGGTTGATAAATTTGATTTCCATTGATAATTTTTGTGTGATTTTGTTGTCAGCACATTCAACTATGTAAAGAAAAAATTATTTAATAAGAATATTTCATTCATTCAGATCTAGGATGTGTTATTTTAGTGTTCCTTTTATTTTTTTGAGCAGTGTATATATATTCATACATCAGCAGAAGTAGGCACTATTCAGATAAATAAATTACGGGGGGGGGGGATTGCTCAGCTCAGCTCCCAATCCAAAGGATTGATGGTGTAATTAGTTTCTATTTAAAAGCTCATAAACAGGTTGTTTTATCCCATCTATCATCTCGACCCCTCTTCTCAGAGTCCAGCCTTCTACATAGTCAGGGTGCCAGAATATAACCCTTCTTTCCTTTCCACCTCCAATCAATCAGATTCCCTGGCCTGTGTCTTGTCCTCTTAACAGTGGAATCAATACAATCTAAATCCATGACCTTCTCCTTACTGGAAAAGTAATTGTCCTACCAGTCCATCTGCACAGAAGTGGACAGGAAAATAGATGTTTCTTTATCTTTCTGTGTAAACTACACTCAGTGACATGGCTTTAGGCTATGTAATTGTCCTAATCTGGCCCCCATTACCTGAATATATCCTAGTGTTGAGTGATGTGTGTGCATGTCTGGTTGCCTGGCGATGCTGGCCCAGCTGGCCCAGCTGCTACATTGGGACAGATGGAGGTTGTTTATTTCCCAGTCAGTCAGTTAAAGAAGAAAAACATTCTCCATTACAACGGTACCATGTGCCTTTCACTGATATACAGTACATTTAGATAACACCTAATAACAAAGACTAGATGTACAGTACAAACAGAAACCTCATGAAAGAGGAAATGGATAGCTGATGGTAGGGAATGAACAGACACTGTATTCTGTATTCATTATTAAAGCTATCCTGATTTTGTACTTCGTTTAAAAAACAAACATGTGTTATCTGTTTTTGCTTATTCTTGTTTTTGTGTCGTTTCTCAGCTTAATGGGTTCCCTGGTTGCCTAGGTGACCACCTGTCTGTCAGCAGCCCGGATGGTCCATTCAGTCTCTGCCTCCTGCGTGAGGTCACTCACCTCTACCTGTTAGCAGCCTGCACGGGGTTCACGCCCATGGCTCGGGTGATCCGATTGGCCCTCCAGGACCTGGGCTCACTCAGGTGAAATACACTGTCATGGATCCACCCAGAAACAACCACTAGTGTTGCCCCTTCCCCCTAAGCACTTCATGTAGATATGAAAGACTTGGAAAGGTATAAGCAGTATGGAAAATATTCTGCCTATCCTGTCAAATATACTGCTGTATTGTTGATCCCGAGTATTTCATTTCTACTTGTGACTGAATAGAAACTGAAGGAGGCTGTACTCTGACTGCTGTGCTATTGCAAGGCTGTCATTGTTCTCTTTCTGAGGATGTGAATACATTGTAAAGGACAAGGATGTCATTGTTCTCTTCCTGAGGATGTGAATACATTGTAAAGGACAAGGATGTCATTGTTCTCTTTCTGAGGATGTGAATACATTGTAAAGGACAAGGCTGTCATTGTTCTCTTTCTGAGGATGTGAATACATTGTAAAGGACAAGGATGTCATTGTTCTCTTTCTGAGGATGTGAATACATTGTAAAGGACAAGGATGTCATTGTTCTCTTTCTGAGGATGTGAATACATTGTAAAGGACAAGGCTGTCATTGTTCTCTTTCTGAGGATGTGAATACATTGTAAAGGACAAGGTTGTCATTGTTCTCTTTCTGAGGATGTGAATACATTGTAAAGGACAAGGATGTCATTGTTCTCTTTCTGAGGATGTGAATACATTGTAAAGGACTATGATGTCATTGTTCTCTTTCTGAGGATGTGAATACATTGTAAAGGACAAGGTTGTCATTGTTCTCTTTCTGAGGATGTGAATACATTGTAAAGGACAAGGTTGTCATTGTTCTCTTTCTGAGGATGTGAATACATTGTAAAGGACAAGGATGTCATTGTTCTCTTTCTGAGGATGTGAATACATTGTAAAGGACTATGATGTCATTGTTCTCTTTCTGAGGATGTGAATACATTGTAAAGGACAAGGTTGTCATTGTTCTCTTTCTGAGGATGTGAATACATTGTAAAGGACAAGGCTGTCATTGTTCTCTTTCTGAGGATGTGAATACATTGTAAAGGACAAGGATGTCATTGTTCTCTTTCTGAGGATGTGAATACATTGTAAAGGACAAGGATGTCATTGTTTTCTTTCTGAGGATGTGAATACATTGTAAAGGACAAGGATGTCATTGTTCTCTTTCTGAGGATGTGAATACATTGTAAAGGACAAGGCTGTCATTGTTTTCTTTCTGAGGATGTGAATACATTGTAAAGGACAAGGCTGTCATTGTTCTCTTTCTGAGGATGTGAATACATTGTAAAGGACAAGGATGTCATTGTTCTCTTTCTGAGGATGTGAATACATTGTAAAGGACAAGGCTGTCATTGTTCTCTTTCTGAGGATGTGAATACATTGTAAAGGACAAGGATGTCATTGTTCTCTTTCTGAGGATGTGAATACATTGTAAAGGACAAGGCTGTCATTGTTCTCTTTCTGAGGATGTGAATACATTGTAAAGGACAAGGATGTCATTGTTCTCTTTCTGAGGATGTGAATACATTGTAAAGGACAAGGATGTCATTGTTTTCTTTCTGAGGATGTGAATACATTGTAAAGGACAAGGATGTCATTGTTCTCTTTCTGAGGATGTGAATACATTGTAAAGGACAAGGCTGTCATTGTTTTCTTTCTGAGGATGTGAATACATTGTAAAGGACAAGGCTGTCATTGTTCTCTTTCTGAGGATGTGAATACATTGTAAAGGACAAGGATGTCATTGTTCTCTTTCTGAGGATGTGAATACATTGTAAAGGACAAGGCTGTCATTGTTCTCTTTCTGAGGATGTGAATACATTGTAAAGGACAAGGATGTCATTGTTCTCTTTCTGAGGATGTGAATACATTGTAAAGGACAAGGCTGTCATTGTTCTCTTTCTGAGGATGTGAATACATTGTAAAGGACAAGGCTGTCATTGTTCTCTTTCTGAGGATGTGAATACATTGTAAAGGACAAGGCTGTCATTGTTCTCTTTCTGAGGATGTGAATACATTGTAAAGGACAAGGCTGTCATTGTTTTCTTTCTGAGGATGTGAATACATTGTAAAGGACAAGGATGTCATTGTTCTCTTTCTGAGGATGTGAATACATTGTAAAGGACAAGGATGTCATTGTTCTCTTTCTGAGGATGTGAATACATTGTAAAGGACAAGGATGTCATTGTTCTCTTTCTGAGGATGTGAATACATTGTAAAGGACAAGGTTATTCTGACGGCGTTAGATCTTTGTGTGTTCTAGGAAAACCAAGCTGATGTTCTTCAACAGACAGGAAAGAGACATCCTGTGGCACTCTGAACTTGATGGCCTCGCTGCTAAAGATGAGAGGTGTGTGGTCATTCTGAGGTTGGCTGCGTTAGATGTCAGCAAGACTGACCCTCTGTGGTGAATCTAATCATCAGCGTGTGTGTGTGTGTGGTGTGTGTGTGTTCGTTCTTGCCCGCTCTAGATGTCTATGATTGCATGTCTTCATGGTGTGTGACTCCTCCCCATCATTACCATATTGACTAGATTCTCATGTGAACCATTACCTGTGAAGCAGCATTAACACGTACATGTTGTCTTGCTGCTAGACTAGGCAGAGAATGTTCTCTCTCGTGATCTCTGTCAGTGTACAGTATGTTCTGATGGATCCGTCTGTCAATTGGTAAGGCAGAATATACCTTTGTTTCTTACATTCTATGGTTCCAGGTGGAGTATGTTCTGTCAGAGCCATGTGATAGAATAGAACATAATAGAACCTATGGTTCCAGGTTCCAGGTGGAGTATATTCTGTCAGAGCCGTGTGATTCCTGGACAGGCAGGAAGGGGCTGTTTGAGGCCTCCATGCTGACTGACTTCCTGGTTAGACCTGAGGGGTCAAAGGTCTTTGTGTGTGTGGCCCCTCAGCCTTCACCGAGCTGACTGTGTGGTGAGTGACGCTCCACACCCCTCTACACACTCCAGTTAGGCATTTAGCCAGACGGCAAGTAGCCTAGTGGTTAGAGCGTTGGACTAGTAACTGAAATGTTGCAAGATCGAATCCCCGAGCTGACAAGCTAAAAATCTGTCGTTCTGCCCCTGAACAAGGCAGTTAACCCACTGTTCCTAAGCCGTCATTGAAAATAAGAATTTGTTCTTAACTGACTTGAATAGTTAAATAAAAAAACATTTCTAAGTATAGAGGCCATGCTGTATGTTTTGATGTTAATGTTGATTTAGTAGATTCAAGCTATTTCAGGCTATGTAGTGCAAGGAAGTTAACTTGTATAACATTGGATAACTTTTCATAACTTTTCCCACCTTTAGGCTTTCTGACTCCTCTCACTTCTCTCAATCTCCCTCCTCTCTTTCTCAGGTTGGTGAGACAGCATTCAGTGAAGAGGAGTTTCATGAGTTCCAGGGCCGAGTGTCAGTCTCAGACCTGATATATCTCAACTTCACAGCCTGAGGTGTCAACGGGACTGTGTGTGTGTGTGTGTGTGTGTGTCTGTGTGTGTGTCTGTGTGTGTGTCTGTGTCTGTGAGTGAGAGAAAGAAGACAATTTGTGAGAGTGTCTGGGAGAGAAGATATGTTGTTAGGCTGCAGGCCAATGTGTTTTTTGGCACAATGTTTTTCTATGCACTGTAGACTGAACTGATGGATCTGACTCCTGTGGTTAGCAGCGATGCCAGAGACCCACAGAGGCTCTTTGCATCTGGAAGGAAAGCAGCTCTGTCTCTCTCTCTCGCTCCCTCTCTCTCTGTGTCTCTCTCTCTCTCTCTCTCTCTCTCTCTCTCTCTCTCTCTCTCTCTCTCTCTCTCTCTCTCTCTGGTGCTTTGGAACATGGATGGACAGTCATTCTCTCTGGTCGCTTAGGATGTGACCGCTGGGCTCTGAGCTGGTGAATCACACACAAAGAATGAATGCTCAATTACCCAGCAGCACTGAACCCTCAGGTCAACATCATCAGCTCACTGTCTGTCTATGTCTGTACCAGAGCTTTTTGAACCATTCTGTCCTTGTACACTCCTCTGCTCTGACCACAGAGAGAAAGGTCTGGGGTTGTTTATGAGAGGTCACTACCATGACCACAGAGAGAGAGGTCTGGGGTTGTTTATGAGAGGTCACTACCATGACCACAGAGAGAGAGGTCTGGGGTTGTTTATGAGAGGTCACTACCATGACCACAGAGAGAGAGGTCTAGGGTTGTTTATGAGAGGTCACTACCATGACCACAGAGAGAGAGGTCTGGGGTTGTTTATGAGAGGTCACTACCATGACCACAGAGAGAGAGGTCTGGGGTTGTTTATGAGAGGTCACTACCATGACCACAGAGAGAGAGGTCTGGGGTTGTTTATGAGAGGTCACTACCATGACCACAGAGAGAGAGGTCTGGGGTTGTTTATGAGAGGTCACTACCATGACCACAGAGAGAGAGGTCTGAGGTTGTTTATGAGAGGTCACTACCATGACCACAGAGAGAGAGGTCTGGGGTTGTTTATGAGAGGTCACTACCATGACCACAGAGAGAGAGGTCTGAGGTTGTTTATGAGAGGTTACTACCATGACCACAGAGAGAGAGGTCTGGGGTTGTTTATGAGAGGTCACTACCATGGCCACAGAGAGAGAGGTCTGGGGTTGTTTATGAGAGGTCACTAACATGACCACAGAGAGAGAGGTCTGGGGTTGTTTATGAGAGGTCACTACCATGACCACAGAGAGAGAGGTCTGAGGTTGTTTATGAGAGGTCACTACCATGACCACAGAGAGAGAGGTCTGAGGTTGTTTATGAGAGGTCACTAACATGACCACAGAGAGAGAGGTCTGAGGTTGTTTATGAGAGGTCACTACCATGACCACAGAGAGAGAGGTCTGGGGTTGTTTATGAGAGGTCACTACCATGGCCACAGAGAGAGAGTTCTGGGGTTGTTTATGAGAGGTCACTACCATGACCACAGAGAGAGAGGTCTGGGGTTGTTTATGAGAGGTCACTACCATGACCACAGAGAGAGAGAGTTCTGGGGTTGTTTATGAGAGGTCACTACCATGACCACAGAGAGAGAAGTCTGGGGTTGTTTATGAGAGGTCACTACCATGACCACAGAGAGAGAGGTCTGGGGTTGTTTATGAGAGGTCACTACCATGACCACAGAGAGAGAGTTCTGGGGTTGTTTATGAGAGGTCACTACCATGACCACAGAGAGAGAGGTCTGGGGTTGTTTATGAGAGGTCACTACCATGACCACAGAGAGAGAGGTCTGGGGTTGTTTATGAGAGGTCACTACCATGACCACAGAGAGAGAGGTCTGGGGTTGTTTATGAGAGGTCACTACCATGACCACAGAGAGAGAGGTCTGGGGTTGTTTATGAGAGGTCACTACCATGACCACAGAGAGAGAGGTCTGGGGTTGTTTATGAGAGGTCACTACCATGACCACAGAGAGAGAGGTCTGGGGTTGTTTATGAGAGGTCACTACCATGACCACAGAGAGAGAGTTCTGGGGTTGTTTATGAGAGGTCACTACCATGACCACAGAGAGAGAGTTCTGGGGTTGTTTATGAGAGGTCACTACCATGACCACATTGAGAGAGGTCTGGGGTTGTTTATGAGAGGTCACTACCATGACCACAGAGAGAGAGGTCTGGGGTTGTTTATGAGAGGTCACTACCATGACCACAGAGAGAGAGGTCTGGGGTTGTTTATGAGAGGTCACTACCATGACCACAGAGAGAGAGGTCTAGGGTTGTTTATGAGAGGTCACTACCATGGCCACAGAGAGAGAGTTCTGGGGTTGTTTATGAGAGGTCACTACCATGACCACAGAGAGAGAGGTCTGGGGTTGTTTATGAGGAGTTCTGATCATTAAATCTTACTTTTGTTGAAGAAGTAATGAGAAATTCCAACCTGCTGTTGGCATATACCCTCCTACAGAGAGTTATTATTATTTAGATAGCTGTTCTGGCTGTGCTGCTGCTGTTCTGTCTGTTCTGCAGCCTGTGGTTCTGTTTGAGAGAGACTGATGGTTAAGCAGACCAGTCTTCAGAATCAGTACTTTTACTCTCTCTCCCTCTTCTCGATCTCTCGCTCTTTTATCTCTCGCTCTCTCTCTCCCTTCTCTCTCTTTCTCTCTCACAGGTTGATGTTGTAGTACTCACAGTAGGTGATACATACCAATTGGAATACATTACGCAATACATTACACAACTATGTAAATGTATTTAAATAATGAAATTATATTTTTATTAAATGTATTTATTGAATTCATTAATACCTCGAGCCCACAGTGAGTAAGTGTTTGATGCAGTTCAATTATTCTAAAATGCGTCTGGGAACCCTGACCGTGTGTCCTTGACTCTTTCTCACTTTTGTGAAATATATGAGGTTGGTAAAGGCACCAACTATCGTGATTTCTCCCCGTGGAACATCAACCTGCCAGACCGAACTATGTCAATTCTGCAGAGTTCTATGAGAGAGTTCTATGAGAGAGTTCTATGCTATGAGTGCTCCCTCTGATGTAGCTCCGCTATTAACCTAATAAGAGGGGCTCTTATCTGTCCGTTTCCAGCTGCAGTCAGTCCGTCTGCCCCTTTAGATGTATCCTTTCAGACTGGGTGAAAATGGAACAAATGTCCATGAAATTGAAGGTGTATTTTCATGAAATCTCGTAGATGTCGTTTTGGAGGAAGAAACCTTTATATTGGACATTGGTATCTATTAAGGATGTCCATGAATGTATGCAATCTTGGCCTTTTCCATTTTTTTCTCTAATTTATACTCTCTAGATCGTATGGAAGGTGCCATTTAAAAACCTTACCCTGCGTGGCATTTACGTTTTAATAACATCAAAGTACATCATGTCATGGTCATTTTCTTCCTTTTTCACACAAAATGAATTTCAGCATTTCTAACCACTGAACATAACCATTTCAAAGATCACACCTGTCAATGTAACACACATGCCATGCTACGTGCAATACTATAAGTCAAGCTTCTATGGATGAAAAGTACTTGATGAAAGTACCCGTTTGTTTTGTCATGCGAAACAATGACTGAAATGTGTTGGGTTCTGGTTTTTAAAGAAATACACAAGCTGATTATTTCGATTGGTTTTGTAGCTCATCTAATGTTGATCTAACCACATCTCTTTTAATACATATCCAGCTCTGTACATCATGCACATTATAACTAGCATGTCAGTCGTGTGAGCTGTCCTGAAGCAAATGAAAAGATGCACAAAACATTTTTGTTGTGTCGATTCAGAGCCCTGGTTGTATTGTGTTGTTTCTGGCTGAAATGTACTACAGTAAATTAATTAATTAAATCCTTCACCTCAGGGAAGAGGCAATTCAAATGTGCAGGGGAATGATATCACAACCACACCAGGAAGTAGAGGATTTTAAATACTTACACTGAAAGACACATATGCAAAGCTGCAATTATCCACGGAAAAAATACACCCTGCAGTCTCTCTTGCTCACTCTCTGTGTCTGTCTGTTTCTCTTCGCCCCCCCATCTGCCCTCCGGACCGTCTATACACACACACAGTGTTATCTTAGTAAATGGCATCATGTTGGTGGCCAGCCCTTCCCTGTAGGAGTAAAGGTTCCCCACCCACTAGGCAATATGATGAAATTGCATGTCTTGGCAGATGAAAATCAAAGGTCTCCATAGATGAAAAACACTGTGTCTGGCTCTGATTCTCAATGAGCTTTACGGTATCTACCTTCAGGAGGGGGTGTGGAGTCTGTCAACGGGAGTGTAATAGCTTTGGCATTAGGAATTCTAAGTGGTTAGCTTCATTGGAGGGGAAGTGGCTTCACAGGGTTCTAAGTTGTACATGGGGTACTTTCAAGGGAAATAATGGAGAGGTGAGGTCACATTGATATCAACATCTGTTGTCATGGCATTACAGATGCAATTCAGTGAATTTGGTTTTACTGATATGACATATGTAGTGCAAATAGCATATTGTTCCACACAGGTGAGAAAGCCCCTTTCCAGTCTAGCAGCAGCAGCTCTATGATTGACTGAAAGCTGAAGGGAATTGTGGAGGTGAGGTGAATACCAGTACTTGACACACAGAGTGGTGCTTGAGACTGGAGTGGCACTCACTATCTGTCGTCTGCCACCACCACCACTAACATTACTCACTGTCACTACCTCCAATAACTGCTGCTGCATATATTGATCTTGGTTGGGCATTACAAGCCTCCATTCACTGTAGTGTAGGTGAAAAGAAAATGCAAATGACTTTGATTCATATCAATATATCCTATATCTATCAATATCCTATATCCCATCAATATCCTATATATTCTAGCAATATCCTATATATCCCATCAATATCCTATATATTCTAGCAATATCCTATATATCCCATCAATATCCTATATATCCCATCAATATCCTATATATCCCATCAATATCCTATATATCCCATCAATATCCTATATATCCTAACTTTTTAGTTTTATGTGCTTCACCTCCTTTTTATTTAATTAGAACTAATTTAAATGCCATTCGTTTTTATCACTGCTCCAGGCGTCAACCTTGTAGGCTCATTCTTTCTGCTGCAATGTGGAAACAATGTAGCAAAGAACATGTAACTATAGCTTATGGTATGGCCGGTACTTCAATGGTGAATTATACGTTTTTCTGGGTTGGAGAGAAGTTTGTTGTTGAGCAAATCAATCAATCAATCCTGACCCCTTAACATTCAGCTTCGTGCTCCCCAGATCAGTCCACTCCAACGTACAGCTGACGTGACATAGTGGAGAAGAGTATCTTTAGAGAGAATCCATTAGAACAGATGCATGTTTTATTGAGCTGCTTCCTTTAATGAGATGTCTGATCCACTTTGTACATGAGTTCATGTGAGCTCTTACACACAGAATTATTCATCATTTTGAAGTGCACGACCACCACTCCCCAGCAATGTGGAGCTTGATCCCAGCTTCATTTGTCATCTAATTGCGATCCCCTCACTGTGTGAGTTCCACACAACAGCAGCTTTTATCAGGAGACAAGAAAGGTTTACTCCTCCTGAGGCCTCCTCCCACTGAGTTAGGTCTTTGATGACACGACTCCCCCTCTGGCTTAGTGGAGTTGTGACCAGCGGGAGAGAGGCTTTGCTGAAACACTTAAAATCATGGGTCTATAGCTAAAGCAGGTTTTCCTGTTCTTTCTGTAGCAGAGAAACAAAGGAACCCAGAGGAACAAATATAATCTCATTTCAACAGTTTATTGAATGTATCGTGTTGCAAAGAATGATTCACAATAACTGACCGTAATTATGTTTAACTATGCTGAATGCTTGGACATTTTTACTAAATTAAATGTTTTACTTTTGATTAATAAACTTTGCAAATCGAGGAGCATGGGGATAAGGAAAGGTGACAGAAAGACAGGTTCAGCATGATTATCCAGACAAGAAATCCCATCAATCGTCAATAACCCATCAAGTGCCTGGGAAAGTTATTTGACTAGACCCTAATGGACAGAAGATCCACATGTACACTGTGCTGGATGTACCAGCACAGTGTCCTCCCCCGAATTACCTGGCCACTAACCCTGTATGAGGTCACCTCATCAGCAACAGGCACGAGAGAGAATTGCGAACCGAGACCTACGCAGATGGCTTGGCGTGCCTCTGAGCTTCTCATGTGTGTCTGTACAGTAGAAGAGCAAAGCTACAACTACCAATCTCATTACTGGTAGGATTCACAGTGGTAAAGGCCAGGCTGGTGATGATCCCCAGGGTCTCCAAAGACCTTAAGATGCAAGGTGCCATGATTGCGTTCAGGACATAAAGAGAGTGGTCTGCCACCAAAGCTGTCAAAACAGGCTGAAGCACAGTGACATTTTTGTAGTATATAAAAAAATATATATATATTTTACCAGGTATGTTGACTGAGCACACATACTAATTTACAGCAATGACCTGGGGAGAGGAGGCATGAGTGAGCCAATTGGAAGCTGGGGATGATTAGGTGACCATGATGGTATGAGGGCCAGATTGGAAATATAGTCAGGACACCGGGATTAACACCCCTACTCTTACGATAAGTGCCATGGGATCTTTAGTGACCACAGTGAGTCAGGACACTTGTTTAACGTCCCATCCGAAAGATGGCACCCTACACAGGGTAATGGGGCATTGGGATATTTTTTTAGACAAGAGGAAAGAGTGCCTTGTACTGGCCCACCAACACCACCTCCAGCAGCATCTGGTCTTCCATCCAAAGAGCAGCTAGGACCAACCCTCCTGAGCTTCAGAGGCAAGCCAGCAGTGAGATGCAAGGTGGTATGCTGCTGGAAGAAAAATGGGGAACATCTGCCTTGAAGCAACGAAAACCACATGCTGGGCCAAAGCCAACACCCTTGAAGGGAGGCACCTGGTGCAGCAGGAAGTCAGTCAAATGGAGGAACAGAGAAGGGCCAAAGCAGTGAGGTTGGGAGCCTGGAGTCTCTTGGGATGAGCTGTGGCGGATGGAACCTGCCAGAATCCAGTTCCCTTTAAGATCTGTCTATGATGTGCTCCCATCCCTCACTAACTTACACAGGTGGGACCTCACTGAAAACCCAAACACACCTCTCTGCAACAAACCTGGTACCAGGGAGAATGTTTTAACAGTGCACGGTTGTCCTCTCCCTAGACAAAATAAGATGGAGGCATGACCAAGTTTTGAGGGAATTGGCCATGATCCTTGAGGAATCAACAAAGGAAAAGTGCAATCATTCTCTATGTGCTATCGGTCATGAAAGAGTATCAGAACGGCACTGAAAACCCTGATCCACATGTGTTCTCCTGAAGGTCATATGTATCAAGCATGGTTAACAGTAGTCTATAACTAGTTTATATGACACCATTTTTTTGTGAATCAAATTAAATATTCAGCTCAGGGTGTACCTACCAGATCTATATCCCTGGTGCATTGTACAATTATATGGTACTGATGTCCTGTGGTCCAATTAGCTGTAGCAGAGTGTGTGTGCGTGTGTGTGTTGTGTTCCCTGAGCTCTGGTTAATAAGAGCTAAACACTGGCCTGCAGGTCTGGAAGGATGACTCAATAGAACAGCACACCTGACCTGCCATTCACACAGCAGATCACCCAGGGTTACACACATGCAGTATAGCCATGTTGGCCAGATATAGTCAATAATCTGCTGGCATATTTGAAATGTAAAAGGGGACCAGATAATTTACTAACTGTATCTTTCATATTGCCTACAGTAACTGTTTGTATATGTGGCTGCTTTGATAAATGTCTCCTCATTATCTTTGAGAAGTTGCTTATGTAGGCTGTTGATAATTTCAGACAGCTTAAAGTTCTTCCCCTTTTACCAAATTTTCGCCAAAAATGACATACCCAAATTGAACTGCCTGTAGCTCAGGCCCTGAAGCAAGGGTATGCATATTCTTATTAACATTTGAAAGGAAACACTTTGAAGTTTGTGGAAATGTGAAAGGAATGTAGGAGAATATAAGAATATAACACATTAGATCTGGTAAAAGATAATACAAAGGAGGAAAAAAACAGTTTATTGAAAAGAAATTGTACCATCTTTGAAATGCAAGAGAAAGGCAATTATATATTATTCCAGCCCAGTTGGAATGTAGATTTTGTCCACTAGATGCCAGCAGTGTATGTGCAAAGTTTTAGACTGCTCTAATAAACCATTGCATTTATATTCAAAACTTTGTATCAAGACTACCCAAATGTGCCTAATTGGTTTATTAATAACTTTTCAAGTTCAAAACTGTGCACTCTCCTCAAACAATAGCATGGTATTATTTCACTGTAATAGCTACTGTAAATTGGACAGTGCAGTTAGATTAACAATAATTTAAGTTTTCTGTCAATATCAATTTTTCTTGTTATGTGGACGGAACACCGATCCCGAATTAATATATTCAAAAGCCCTTGATTGTATAGTGTCTTGTGCGTCAACTCAGTTCATCTTCACTGCCTGCGGAATATTTAATCCTTAAATAAGACAATGGTGAACAAAGAGAGAATAATGAAATGTCTCTCCTGAAATCATCCCTTTTCAAACATCCACTGATTAATTAAGTGTTTAACCTTAGATTAATAATAGCCTGGATTCTGCTGCTTTAATTTCACTCTGTTTTCGTGACAATAAAATATAGTATGCTTGACCTTTGAACATGATGGATTATTGACAGTATTCAAAAACACAGATCCAGAACGTCTTAAAAGCCACTAGTGCCTTTGCATAAATATTTTCATCGATGGAAAATTTATAAGATCACTCCACGTCGCAGTCCCTTTCTTCTAAAATTGTAGACTACATATCCTAGCTACCTCCCTCCATTTAACAGCCCTCCAACTCTTTATTGCTCTGTGCATCCTAGCCAAGCGCGCGAGTCCGAAAGCAATTCAGGATGATGTCAATGGAGAGGCGCACCCTCGTTCCGAATCCAGAGAGAGAGAGAGAGAGAGCGCACGCAGTGTAAGCGCACAGCTGCGTGTGGTGAAGTTTAGTATACCTCGACTACTTCGCTAGATTTAAAAAATGTATTGGTGTGGGGGAATAAATCTGTCTCACTGCGCACGCAATGCACCAACATTGTCCAATGACTGAAGCTTGCGCATCTACTGATGACCATTACTTGAAATTGTTTTGCACAATGCGGTGTTGTATTTAACGTTATCCCTTTTTGTTGTTTTTAGTCCGCCTGCGCTCTTGGATCTTTTTTGGAGATGTCTGAGTTTAACCACTCAAATGTATCAGGCGGAAACGCTCCGGACCCGGACTACAAGTGGACGTATGAATATTACGACGATGATGAGCCTGTTTCGTTCGAGGGACTCAAAGCGCACCGATGTAAGTACAGGATCTCAGTTTACAGTCCTGTGCTGCCCCTCCACCCCTTTCACCCATCTTCTCTGCGTTACGCATCTATTACTTTATTGTAGAAGTGAACTGTGATTAAATCATGTGTGCATGTATTTATGCGTGAGAATTACCATGGCTCATTGCATCACATTCATATTTGTGGCTAGAAGTTAGAGTTAAGTATAGCCGATATTCTTCATAATGACAAATAGGTAGAGGATACGTGTGTGGTTTATGAGAGCTATAGAGAGAGGGGGGGGGGCGCCAAAGAGTGTAAACCCTGCAGAGAAATATAAGCAACTCAATGCTGAGTGTTCCTTGTTTAGGCCTGCATGTGTGTCCGCCTTTTAACAGTACACACACAATCAATACATTTCCTTTTCCTCTAGGATAACATGCACCAATCAATGTCACCTCAGTCTAGACACTTGGAGCATAATACATTTTCATAGTTCTCTCTCCTCTCCATCTCATTGTGCTTAAAATACAGTTGTTTTTGTCATTCTATAGATATAATGACCTACTATACATTGGAACTAAAACATGTATTTGACCTGTCAATCAAGTCTTGTTGTGTTGCAGATTCCATCGTGATAGGCTTCTGGGTGGGCCTGGCTGTCTTTGTCATCTTCATGTTCTTTGTCCTGACGCTTCTCACCAAGACAGGAGCTCCACATCCCGAGTGAGTCTCCTTATCAACCAGCCATCACATGTCAATCAAGTGAATTACTTAGCAATCCACCATGTTCCAGTGCCTCTTAACATGTGCACAATTATTTACCACAGTAGGTAAATGGTAGACAGTGTGACTGGTTCATGTTCCAAGTTTCATGGTGCTTTTCAGGTCCATGCATAGCACCATGCTTATTAGTGGTGGTTCAGCAGCATGGACAGTTTCTTAGCATGCACAATTATTTATCACACCAGGCAAATAACATTGACAGTGTGGCTGTTCATATTCCAAGTTTTGTGGTACTTTCTTTCCAGCACCATGGACAGCACCAGGCGTGTTAGTGGCAGAGCCTTACACAGACTGGTTAGTTCTGCTTCAGCACCACAGAGAGCGCCTGGTTCCGAGTTTCTATTGGTTTTCTTCTCTGTAAATGAGACAATTCTCCCTCTCAGTCTCAGTGCAGTCTGATGTTTGATGACTTCTTAGTAAATGATTCTAATTATCAGCAGCCCTCTTCCCTTGTATTCCGTGCTTCTACACCTGCATTGCTTGCTGTTTGGGGTTTTAGGCTGGGTTTCTGTACAGCACTTTGAGATATCAGCTGATGTACGAAGGGCTATATAAATAAATTTGATTTGATTTGATATTCATGGCTGTAGCATATGTCTCATTTGCACACTGTGCTCTCTCTCTTTCGCTCTCTCTCTCTGTCAGCTGCCTCGTTTTTTCTTACTATTAGCTCTGCTTCGATCCTTCTTTCATTCTCCTTTTCAGTCATAGATCTCTCCCTTGGTGGTCCCTCCATCTATTCCCCCCTCCCTCAATACACTGTTTCTCTACCATCCTCTGTACCTCTCTTTATCCTTTTACTCTCCTTTTCAGTCATAGATCTCTCCCTTGGTGGTCCCGCTCTTCTGCCTCCCTCTGTGCCCTGTCTCTCTCCCACTCCCCTCATCTCTCTCTCTCTCGCCCTGTGCAAACAAACTGCGGTAGACTGTATGCGTTCCGGCGGAAGTCCATTCATTTCAATGGTAGGCAAGCCGCACCGCTGCAGCTCATCTGCCGAACGAGGCTGCGGTCGGTGTGTGCAGTGTGCTGCATACTTTGGATCCAACTTGTGTATTGCCTTGCCGTGCGATATCAGGAACGGCAGCATATTAACCGCATAAGACAGTGCAAGTGTGTAGCTTTCAACTATGTGTTTATGGGAAGCATCAAGACATTTTGTTGCCAGATCAATACATTTACTTGAAAAAGTACAAGATCAAAGTTTATGATGTTTATAATTTTATGCAATTATGTGGTAACGCTTCACTTAACACCCAGTGTCGTTACATGTTGTTACACGGTCATAACCATGTCATAATGTCATAAGAGCTGACATAACTTCTCATAACCTGTCATAATATGGTCATAGCACTGTCATGACGCATGTATTTAAACCTGTTGTGACATATATTGTGTTTTTCTAGGGCTGGTTATGACACCTACAGTTGAAGTCAGAAGTTTACATACATTACACCTTAGCCAAATACATTTAAACTCAGTTTTTCACAATTCCTGACATTTAATCCTAGTAAAAAGTCCCTGTTTTAGGTCAGTTAGGATCACCACTTTATTTTAAGAATGTGAAATGTCAGAATAATAGTAGAGAGAATTATTTATTTCAGCTTTTATTTCTTTCATCACGTTCCCAGTGGGTCAGAAGTTTACATACACTCAATTAGTATTTGGTAGCATTGCCTTTAAATTGTTTAACTTGGGTCAAACCTTTCGGGTAGCCTTCCACAAGCTTCCCACAATAAGTTGGGTGAATTTTGGCCCATTCCTCCTGACAAAGCTGGTGGAACAGAGTCAGGTTTGTAGGCCTCCTTGCTCATACACGCTTTTTCAGTTCTGCCCACATATTTTCTATAGGCTCGAGGTCAGGGCTTTGTGATGGACACTCCAAAACCTTGACTTTGTTGTCCTTAAGCTACTTTGCCACAATTTTGGAAGTATGCTTGGGGTCATTGTCCATTTGGAAGACCCATTTGCGACCAAGCTTTAACTTCCTGTCTGATGTCTTGAGATGTTGCTTCAATATATCCACATACTTTTTAATTCCTCATGATGCCATCTATTTTGTGAAGTGCACCAATCCTTCCTGCAGCAAAGCACCCCCACAACATGATGTTGCCACCAAACGGTTCTAATTTTTTCATCAGACCAGAGGGCATTTCTCCAAAAAGTATGATCTTTGTCACCGTGTGCATTTGCAAACCGTAGTCTGACTTTTTTTTATGGCAGTTTTGGAGCAGTGGCTTCTTCCTTGCTGAGCGGCCTTTCAGGTTATGTCGATATAGGACTCATTTTACTGTGGATATAGATACTTTTGTACCTGTTTCCTCCAGCATCTTCACAAGGTCCTTTGCTGTTGTTCTGGGATGATTTGCACTTTTCGCAAGTACTTTCATCTCTAGGAGACAGAACGCGTCTCCTTCCTGAGCGGTATGATGGCTGCGTAGTCCCATTGTGTTTATACTTGCATACTATTGTTTGTACAGATGAACGTGGTACCTTCAGGCGTTTAGAAATTGCTCCCAAGGATGAACCAGACTTGTGGAGGTCTACAATTTTCTTCTGAGGTCTTGGCTGATTCGTTTGATTTTCCCATGAGGTCAAGCAAAGAGGCACTGAGTTTGAAGGTAGGTCTTGAAATACATCCACAGGTACACCTCCAATTGGCTCAAATTATGTCAATTAAACTATCAGAAGCTTCTAAAGCCATGACATATTTTTCTGGAATTTTCCAAGCTGTTTAAAGGCACAGTCAACTTAGTGTATGTAATCTTCTGACTCACTGGAATTGTGACACAGTGAATTATAAGTGAAATAATCTGTCTGGAAACAATTGTTGGAAAAATGATTTGTGTCATGCACAAGTAGATGTCCTAACCGACTTGCCAAAACTACAGTTTAACAAGAAATGTGTGGAGTGGTTGAAAAATGAGTTTTAATGACTCCAACCTAAGTGTATGTAAACTTCCGACTTCAACTGTACATAAGAGTGTGAAAACCTACATTTAATCAAATTAGTTTTTTCCCATGCCAGAAAGAATCCTTTCATTTGAAAGTTTGTTTTTGTTGAAATTAATTATTTTACAGTCATATTTTTTTTCATCATTTTAAATAACTTGTAGAAAATAAATATCATGACAAAGTCAAGAAGCATTATGACTATAATCACATAAGCCAGATAAGACTATCACGTACATGCCCTTATATCAGTCATCAGTCAAAAAGAGGGTGTCTGGTCCTCCTGAGATCTGCTCTTGACTTCATCCTCGTCATCAACAGAGCATTGGGCTAGTCTGACATCAATGTGTGTGCAATTACAATGATACTTTAACAACGTTAATAAAGAAATATATATATATATACAGTACCAGTCAAAATATTGGACACATCCAAGAGTTTCTCTTTATTTTATTTGTATTTTTTCTACATTGTAGAATAATATTGAAGATATCAAAACTATGAAACAACACACCGAATTATGTAGTAACCAAAAAAGTGTTGAACAAATCCACATATATTTTATATTTGAGATTCTTCAAAGTAGCCACCCTTTGCCTTGATGACAGCTTTGCACCCTCTTGGCATTCTCTCAACCAGCTCATGAGGTAGTCACCTGAAATGCAGTTCAATTAACAGGTGTGCCTTGTTAAATGTTCATTTGTGGAATTGCTTTCCTTCTTTCGAGCCAATCGGTTGTGTTGTGACAGGCAGGGGTGGTAATCAGAAGATAGTCCTATTTGGTAAAATATTTAGTCCATATTATGGAAAGAACAGCTCAAATAAGCAAAGAGAATCCGGAATATTTCAAGAACTTTGAAAGTTTCTTCAAGTGCAGTCGCAAATACCATCAAGCGCTATGATGAAACTGGCTGTAATGAGGACCACCACAGGAAAGGAAGACCCAGAGTTACCTCTGCTGCAGAGGATGAGTTCATTAGAGTTAACTGCACCTAAGATTGCAGCCCAAATGAATGTGTCACAGAGTTCAAGTAACAGACACATCTCAACATCAACTGTTCAGAGGAGACTGTGTGAATAAGGCCTTCATGGTCAAATTGCTACAAAGAAACCACTATTAAAGGACACCAATAAGAAGAAGAGACTTGCTTGGGCCAAGAAACATGAGCAATGGACATTAGACTGGGGGAAATCTGTCCTTTGTTCTGATGAATCCAAATTTGAGATTTTTGGTCTTTGTGAGACGCAGAGTATGTAAATGGAGGATCTTCGCATGTGTGGTTCCCATCGTGAAGCATGGAGGAGGAGGTGTGATGGTGTGGGGGTGCTTTACTGGTGACACAGTCAGTGATTTATTTATAATTCAAGGCACACTTAACCAGCATGCATACCACAGCGTTCTGCAGCGATCCTCCATCCCATCTGGTTTGTACTTAGTGGGTCTATCATTTGTTTTTCAACAGGACAATGACCCAACACACCTCCAGGCTGTGTAATGGCTATTTGATGAAGATGGAGAGTGTTGGAGTGCTGTATCAGATAACCTGGCCTCCACGATCACCTGACCTCAACCTAATTGAGTTGGTTTAGGATGAGTTGGACCGCAGAGTGAAGGAAAAACAGCCAACAAGTGCTCAGCATTTGTTCGAACTCATTCAAGACTCTTGGAAAAGCATTCCAGGTGAAGCTGGTTGAGAGAGTGCCAAGAGTGTGCAAAGCTGTCATCAAGGCAAAGTGTGGCTACTTTGAAGAATCTCAAATGTAAATATATTTTGATTTGTTTAACACATTTTTGGTTACTACATGATTCCATATGTGTTATTTCAAAGTTTTGATACCTTCACTATTATTCTACAATGTAAAAAATAAAGAAAATCCCTTGAATGAGTACATCTGTCCAAACTTTTGACTGGTACTGTATATATAACATTGACACTGTTGACAAGTAGGATATGGTGTAATGGAATGTTTTGCTTTGTGCGGTAGGTTTTTGGGTTTTGACACTCTTATGTAGGTGTCATAACCAGCCATAAAATAACACAATTTACATCACAACAGGTCTACATAAGTATGTGTCATGACAGTGTTATGATCATATTATAATAGGTTCTGACAAGTCATGTCAGCTGTTATTACATATTATGACATGGTTATGACCGTGTCATAACGGCTATTGGTGATTTTGTTTATAATACAGTTGTGGGATGTAGCCTGTTGTTACACACACCTGACATGTGGCTGGAAGATAATGAATAACACTTCCATGTTGTGTGATTCTGATTGTGGTGATGCCGTGCATAGATTGCAAGAATTGCATAGAAATTATCGTACGGCAATGTGATGATGCAGTCTGTTTGCATGCGGTGTCTGAGTTCTCTTTCTCCTGGAGCTTACATTTACATTTACATTTAAGTCATTTAGCAGACGCTCTTATCCAGAGCCACTTACAAATTGGTGCATTCACCTTATGACATCCAGTAGAATAGTCACTTTACAATAGTGCATCTAAATCTTAAAGGGGGGGGTGAGAAGGATTACTTATCCTATCCTAGGTATTCCTTAAAGAGGTGGGGTTTCAGGTGTCTCCGGAAGGTGGTGATTGACTCCGCTGTCCTGGCGTCGAGGGAGTTTGTTCCACCATTGGGGGGCCAGAGCAGCGAACAGTTTTGACTGGGCTGAGCGGGAACTGTACTTCCTCAGTGGTAGGGAGGCGAGCAGGCCAGAGGTGGATGAACGCAGTGCCCTTGTTTGGGTGTAGGGCCTGATCAGAGCCTGGAGGTACTGAGGTGCCGTTCCCCTCACAGCTCCGTAAGCAAGCACCATGGTCTTGTAGCAGATGCAAGCTTCAACTGGAAGCCAGTGGAGAGAGCGGAGGAGCGGGGTGACGTGAGAGAACTTGGGAAGGTTGAACACCAGACGGGCTGCTTCATCCCCTCTACCTCTCAACTCTCTCTAAGCTGGCTCTTTCTTTAAGCTCAGTTTTCCCCTGTGAACGTTTTATGTTGCTCTCTGAACCACCCTTATCCCTGTGACTGTGTGTGTGGCAGCTGCCACGGCTCTCTCACTAGCTGTCAGAGAGCTGAGCCCCTGAGTCTGTGTGTATCTGTTCCTCTGGAGTGGATCTCTGCCAGGCTCAGCTGAGGCTCAGCTCTGGGATCCCTTACAGACAAACCTCACTGCCTTTCCGACAGACCTCGCTGCCTTCCAGACAGACCTCGCTGATGAAAACAAAACGCCTGCAGAGATCAGTGACTGATCAGCATGCTGCTCTACCTTGATACTTCCCAGGCTCTATCTTTTGCAGGACCACAGCACAGCAAGCAGGCTGGCATTTAATGGGACCAACTCGTTAAGGCTGGAAATCTGTCTGTGTGTGTGTGACTATAACAACAAATGAAAGACGAAATGATAACCACCAGTCTCCCTCTAAGTCTTGCATTTCCAATTGTAGCCCTGTGTGTGTGTGTGTGTGTGTGTGTGTGTGTGTGTGTGTGTGTGTGTGTGTGTGTGTGTGTGTGTGTGTGTGTGTGTGTGTGTGTGTGTGTGTGTGTGTGTGTGTGTGTGTGTGTGTGTGTGTGTGTGTGTGTGTGTGTGTGTGTGTGTGTGTGTGTGTGTGTGTGTATGGGTGTGCTGAGAATACATCAGGCTTCTCTTTTTCTCTTCATCCCAATTCTGATTTTATTTTCACTAATTGGTAGTTTTATCATTTAGATCAGCTCTGAATAAGATCTGATGTGAAAAGATCTGATAGGATTGGTCAAAAGGCCAATAACTGGGGCAAAAAAATTGAATTGGGGGGCCTCAAGGGGCCCTACCAGGGCCAAGCCTGTTAACCTCCCAGGTCTGCTGATCACAGCGCTCCACTGCTCTAGTCCAACGCCATGACATCCATTTACTCAGCTTTCTCTCTTCCTCCCTCTCTCACTTGCTGCCTGCTTTAATGCAGCTATATACTGAGCTGAGCTAAAGCCAAAAAACAAAGACACCTGCTAAGAGGATAGAAATATGGTGTTGAGCCAATATACACGAGTGCCAATATACACAGACTTAGCGCACGGACAATCAACACACAGCTCCTTCTAAACATGCATTGATTATTCAATCCAAAGACTTATTTGTTTGAGCATGAATGAAGAGTCATTCTCCCCAAAAGGGAATACATGATACCCTCTCTTACCTACCATACATGTCTCTTTCTTCCCTCTCCCTGTCCTTTCTTCGCTTTCCCTGTCCGCTTTTATCTAACATCCATGTCTCTTTCTTCCCTCTCCCTGTCCTTTCTTCGCTTTCCCTGTCCGCTTTTATCTAACATCCATGTCTCTTTCTTCCCTCTCCCTGTCCTTCCTTACATAACATCCATGTCTCTTTCTTCCCTCTCCCTG
This sequence comes from Oncorhynchus keta, assembly GCF_023373465.1. Taxonomy (NCBI): domain Eukaryota; kingdom Metazoa; phylum Chordata; class Actinopteri; order Salmoniformes; family Salmonidae; genus Oncorhynchus; species Oncorhynchus keta. Next base: position 19,714,837 of record NC_068451.1, on the reverse strand, counting down.
TCCTCCCTTACATAACATCCATGTCTCTTTCTTCCCTCTCCCTGTCCTCCCTTACATAACATCCATGTCTCTTTCTTCCCTCTCCCTGTCCTCCCTTACATAACATCCATGTCTCTCTTTTCTTCCTTCCTTACATAACATCCATGTCTCTTTCTTCCCTCTCCCTGTCCTCCCTTACATAACATCCATGTCTATTTCTTCCCTCTCCCTGTCCTCCCTTACATAACATCCATGTCTCTTTCTTCCCTCTCCCTGTCCTCGCTGATTCTGATTAAGGCAGTTGATGTTTTGCACTTTTAATTGTGAGGTAGTCACACCCATTTCTCTTCTAATACACTCCTGGTCCTCAACTGTCCCCCATCTAGAGGAGCTGAGCCCTGTAAGAAGCGTGTTCGTCTGACCAGCTGTGTGGAGGACCTCCGCTCCCCTGCAGACCCTGACAACCGGCCCTGCCTCCATCGCCCCTTACTGGACTCCTCTCTCAGCCGCTCCCTCTTCCACTGCTACGTCAATGAGGAACAGGCCCAGGAGGGGTCCAGGCCTAGAGCTGGGGCACGAGTTTTGGGAGCACCCAGAGGAGGGCTTGTCCAGGGGCCGGGGCGAGGCAGGTCAGGCAGCCCAGAGGAGGGGGGGATGGAAGTAGGTGTCACCCGTGCCCTGCAAGGGGCTGCCATGTTGGGGGGGAACCGGACTGACCACAGAGAGGCAATGTCCCTGTCCCACTTCAACATCCCTAACGTTGTGAACTCCGAGCACTGCTCCACCCTGGGGGCGGACGATCTGCTGCTGGGGGAGCCGCCAATCATCATGGAGGGGGAGTGTCATTGGCCCCACAGTTCACATCACATGATGGACTAAGGTCCTCTCTACTTCCTGGGGTGCCGCCAATCATCCCGGAGGGGTAGCGTCATTCCCATGGTGTCCTTCACACGATTGACTGGGGGAACCGTCAATCATCCTAGTGGGGGAGTGTCATCGGCCACTTAGTGCCCTTTAGAAGACGGACTGTCCTGCCCATCACACAATAGACTAGGGTCCTGCTTACTTCTCACACCCACTGCCGTTAGGACATTATAGATAATTGTGAGGACATCACAGGACTCATCAGCCTTATATAGAGAGAGTTGTGTCAAGGTCCTAATCTAACACTCTGTGTTGTGCCAGTCATGTACAGTGCAAGCTCTCCTAATTAGGCTGTGGTTCCAGCTTCCCACACCACCTCCACTGTGAGGACATTCTGGATTATTATGGATCCTCCTACAGTAATTGTACCTCCTGACATTTTCATTCTGTTCAGATTAGGTTCAGGCTAAAATACTGTACAGTCCAAATATATAAACATTTAAATGTTAAATATACATATGTGATCTTTCTGTCAACAAGGTTTCCTACGCAGAGCCAGAACTTGTGACGCCACATCTCAACGCTAAACTGGAAGTCCAGCTTCATCAAGTTGATTCAAATGTTTTTTATTTAACTAGGCAAGTCAGTTAAGAACAAATTCTAATTTACACCACGGCCAAATCCTCCCCTAACCCGGACAATGCTGGGCCAATTGTGCGCCACCCTATAGGACCCCCGATAACGGCCTGTTGTGATACATACCAGAATCGAACATGGGTCTGTAGTGATGCTGCGCCACTCGGTCCCCCCGTATAGTGGTGGAGGCCTTCCAGGAATCAGTTAAGGGGATGGAGACAACAGAAGAGGTAAGGGGAATTTGATACAACAACCAAAATGTACCAATATATATATATATGCCATTTAGCAGACGCTTTTATCCAAAGCGACTTACAGTCATGTGTGCATACATTCTACGTATGGGTGGTCCCGGGAATCGACCCCACTACCCAGGCGTTACAAGCGCCATGCTCTACCAACTGAGCTACAGAAGGACCAAGACTCTTCTTATGGGTTTTCAATTCAACAGCAGTCGGAATGTTGTCCTTGTTCAGTACTAATTGTAGCACACCTGTTAATCACTATAAACACCTTACTTTTTATATATCATGTGTTGCTCCTGTCAATGCTTTACCTACATGTCATATCAAGGTCTTGTCTGCCAAGTCTATAAAAGGTTGTGACTAATAAAACTATTTTAACGCCAGCTGATTGTGTTCATTATATAACCATTTCAAAGTACCTTGGAAACACAAAATAGAGTCAAGTTCTAATTCTGAAGATAACAAGTGATGAATTGTTTCACTATTATGACTTTTACAGGATTTTAAGACGTCCTCCAGCAATTTATTTTTAATTTTCCCTTTTGAAAAGCAATATCCCAAGTATAAATACAGTAAAGTACACACTAAAATACATTGAGCAAAATAGTGTTTTTTAGACAGGAGTATTGCATTCAAGTTGGTTTGATATGATGTCATCAGCCTCCCCCTTGCTTGAGAAAAAATTGAGTAGCAATAGAGAACAAAAGAGGAAAGGCCAAACCCCCCATTTGTAATGACTTACCTGGAACACCTATTGAGATGTGCCTTTTGTGATGTAAATTAGTTGAAAAGGAGACTTGAGTAGAACTTTAAAATCCCTGCTGTGTTTGATGCAGTTTCCTTTACAATCTCATTCTAAGGATTAGACCAGGGAAGAATAAACCTAATATTATTATTGGTTCACCTGGGCTGGGTTCACCGGAGACACCTGGTCTGGGTTCACCGGAGACACCTGGTCTGGGTTCACCGGAGACACCTGGTCTGGGTTCACCGGAGACACCTGGGCTGGGTTCACCGGAGACACCTGGGCTGGGTTCACCGGAGACACCTGGGCTGGGTTCACCGGAGACACCTGGGCTGGGTTCACCGGAGACATCTGGGCTGGGTTCACCGGAGACACCAGGGCTGGGTTCACCGGAGACACCAGGGCTGGGTTCACCGGAGACACCTGGGCTGGGTTCACCGGAGACACCTGGGCTGGGTTCACCGGAGACACCTGGGCTGGGTTCACCGGAGACACCTGGGCTGGGTTCAGCGGAGACACCTGGGCTGGGTTCACCGGAGACACCTGGGCTGGGTTTACAGGAGACACCTGGGCTGGGTTCACCGGAGACACCTGGGCTGGGTTCACCGGAGACACCTGGGCTGGGTTTACAGGAGACACCTGGGATTTCTCATAAAAATCGGTCGTTCTGCCCCTGAACAAGGCAGTTAACCCAGTGTTCCTCGGTAGGCCGTCATTGTAAATAAGAATTTGTTCTTAACTGACTTGCCTGGTTAAATAAAACAATTATACATATTTGATGATATGTTAATGTGTAGCAACAACCCACAACTTGGGGATAACAATAGGCCAATTTCAAATTGTATGAATTTGAATAATTAGTTAGTCACCTTTGAGATGTTTCATCTGTGTGCTTTACTGAACACACGTTACAAATTCAAAACACAAACAGGAAAAAAATATAAAAAAGGTCCTTTTCTAAGCACTAAATAACTTAAAATAAATTCCAATGATCAAGTATAAAAATACAAATCTACAATAATAAATTACCTGATTGTTCAGCACAATGATTGGTTCTCCTAAAGGTTGTGTGAATTGCTTTCAAATTTGCCCTCTCCTCGTCTTCTCCCCTGCATTGAATGAAAAATACTTAAACTGAAATAGTGGAAGTTCATCATTAGACTGGCTTTTGCCTGGTCAAGGTGAGGACAGATTTGTAAGTAATTAGAAAGAGCCTATGTCCCATGTTTCAGGTCCTCCAGCTGAAGGGTACAGCAGAAGCCCGGTCCGGAGCAGGGGTGACCCCTCCCGGTCTCTGAAGTTCTCTCAAGACGTCCAGGATAGAGTCCAGTTCCAGACGGAAGACCTCCAGCTCCCGGGTCTTCCTCTGAGCCAGCCTCCTCCAACGCTCCACCTCAGACTGCTGCTCAGCCTCCACCACCAGCCGAGTCTGACCTATCACCTGCAGGATGGCACCGTGGGCATATGTGTTATTCAGTGTGTGTGTGTATTTACCTGCAGCAGCTCTTTCTTCCTCTCTCTGTGTGTGTGTGTTCACCTGCTGGAGCTCTTTCTCCCTCTGAGTGTGTCGTAGCTCCATGCTGTGGATCTTTCTCTCCAGGCTAGTGAAGTGTCTGAGCTCTGGCACGCCTTGGCCTGCTTCAGCTCCTCCAACAGTCTTGTCAGCTAAACAGAGCGTTAAAGAAATGAAGCAAGCATTAATGTTGAGCTCTCCCCAGGAAATACAATCCGGTCTGGATAATAAAGCGATGCTTTGCCTTCTTAACAGCACTATCAACAAGGCAGGTCCTACAGGCCCTAGTTTTGCCGCACCTTGACTACTGTTCAGTCATGTGGTCAGGTGCCACCAAAAAGGACTTTTGGAAAATTGCAATTGGCTCAGAACAGGGCAGCATGGCTGGACCTTGGATGTACACAGAGAGCTGGTATTAATAATATGCATGTCAATCTCTCCTGACGCAAAGTGGAGGAGAGATTGACTTCATCACTACTTGTATTTATGAGAGGTATTGACATGTTGAATGCACCGAGCTGTCTGTTTGAACTACTGGCACACAGTGCAGACACCCATGCATACCCCACAAGACATGCCACAAGAGGTCTCTTCACAGTCCAAGTCCAGAACAGACTATGGGAGGCACACAGTACTACATAGAGCCATGACTTCATGGAACTCTATTCCACATCAAGTAACTGAAGCAAACAGTAAAATTAGATTTAAAAAACAGAAATACAAACACCTTATGGAACAGCAGGGACTGTAAAGCAACACAAACATTGGCAGACATGCATACACACACATACACACACGATAACATACACATTCATTTAGTACTGTAGATATGTGGTAGTGGTGGAGTAGGGGCCTGAGGGCACACAGTGTGTTGTAGATATGTGGTAGTGGTGGAGTAGGGGCCTGAGGGCACACAGTGTGTTGTAGATATGTGGTAGTGGTGGAGTAGGGGCCTGAGGGCACACAGTGTGTTGTAGATATGTGGTAGTGGTGGAGTAGGGGCCTGAGGGCACACAGTGTGTTGTAGATATGTGGTAGTGGTGGAGTAGGGGCCTGAGGGCACACAATGTGTTGTAGATATGTGGTAGTGGTGGAGTAGGGGCCTGAGGGCACACAGTGTGTTGTGAAATCTGGGAATGTATTGTAATGTTTTAAAATGGTATTAAATGCCTTAATTTTGATGAACACCAGGAAGAGTAGCTGCAGCTTTGGCAGAATCTAATGGGGATCCATAATAAATATTTTTATTTTACCAGGCAAGTCAGTTAAGAACAAATTCTTATTTTCAATGACGGCCTAGGAACAGTGGGTTAACTTGTTCAGGGGCAGAACGACAGATTTGTACCATGTCAGCTCGGGGGTTTGAACTTGAAACCTTCCGGTTACTAGTCCAATGCTCTAACCACTAGGCTACGCTGCCGCCCCAAATACCTTGTATTGTTTCCTTGTAATGACACTTCAAGTACTAGTGTGTTGATGAAGTTGTGAATGTGTGACAGGACAATAAATGTTATCGGAATCACAAGTACCTGGTTCTGTAGGGTGTCCTCCCTCAGCTTGGACACAGCCAGAGCATCCTCGGTCCCCTGCAGTTCCTTCACCTGGTCACGCAAATGCTGCACCTTGATCTGAAGGTTCATAAAAACACACAAACCTGTTTATCCTGTTAATACGTTATACCTGGAACACCACCACCAATAACTTTCAGTTCACATGTGATTTGTCCATTGTGAGCCTTTACCTCCTGCATGGTCACCTGATTGGTCAGTTCGGACACTTTAGAGGAGGAGTGGGCGAGGGCGTGGCCGGTAAGCAGGCGCTCCAGCTCCCTCTGATGGTCAGCCCTGAGAGAGGACACCTGCTCTGCTGAATGCTGCTGTACCCTGCAGGACAGGTAGATACACCACCATGAATCATTTAGCATCCTCTAACCCAGCGCGCCAGAGGGGTAACTACGATGTTAGCTAGATTTACTCAGGGTTTTCTAAAGCTAGCCAGCTTCAGCTAGCTTCACATTCCAGTTCAGGCTTCATCGGTGGATATTGCTCGTCCGCCTGCCTCCAACTCTAGCAGGCTTGTAAGTGTGTGTGCATGTCACACGTGGCTAGCCAAACGCTGAACTCTTTATTGAGACAATGTTGAAACATCAATCCATGTGCGAGTCAGTGCCACATTTTTCATTTACGCAGAGATCAAAATGAAAGAAAAGTTCTTACAAATGAATCAGGATATGGTGTAAAACAGGGTTTCAGAAGGGTGCTACTAATTACCCCAAACAGGTACCCAAAACAACACAAAAGTACACAAAACCACCACAAACTGGCAGCCAAAACTACACAAAACCACCCAATTGATAAGCTCAGGTTCACGTTTCGGTGTCGATAATGGCTTGGTCGACTGTGTATTTTAGTGAAGCTGATTAGATTTAATTTGGTGATGTCATGAAACAGCCAGGCCAAGCTGCTACTAAACCTCTGCTGCCCTTCCTCATTTAACACAATACAGCCCGATACAACTGGATTCACTACAAACAGTAACACACTCACTTTCCCGTTGAACTCGTCATCTTTTTCTCAAATCCACAGGACATCAAAAGAACATAGGAGGTAAGATGGATATAGATTGAGACATGACATGTAGTATTTTCATATTTTAGTATAGGCTTTTCATATTCATTTGAAAATCCTGTTCTTCTCCGAAGATTTCTCACGAAAACAAGCATCTCTAAAATGTCAACAGAGCACTGAGCAGATACCAAGCTTTTTATTTTCAAAGCCTCTTAATTCAGCTTGTGTAATGCTAATTTTGCGACCCAAGGAATCAATTATCCTCCTTCAATGAGATTACCTGTGATTAGTATGTAGATCAGTGTGTCCTGTCTGTTGATGCGTACAGATGTTGGTACAAGGTGCTGCCAACACCAGATGACCAGGGACGCTGTCTGTGTTCTGAATGGCAACCTATTCCCTTTAATGTGCACTGCTTTTGACCAGAGATGTTTTAGGCACGTTTTGGTTGTTTTGGGGTTAGTAGGACCCTTTTAGAATGCCTTTTTCATTTGATTGTTTATCGTTAATGCCGTCTTTGGTGTGCTTATCAACACATGAGCACCTTTTCCCCCACTCCTATTGATAAAACATTCCTATTGATTAAACACTCCTATTGATAAAACATTCCTATTGATTAAACACTCCTATTGATTAAACACTCCTATTGATTAAACACTCCTATTGATTAAACACTCCTATTGATTAAACATTCCTATTGATTAAACACTCCTATTGATTAAACACTCCTATTGATTAAACATTCCTATTGATTAAACACTCCTATTGATTAAACATTCCTATTGATTAAACACTCCTATTGATTAAACACTCCTATTGATTAAACACTCCTATTGATTAAACATTCCTATTGATTAAACACTCCTATTGATTAAACATTCCTATTGATTAAACATTCCTATTGATTAAACATTCCTATTGATAAAACATTCCTATTGATTAAACACTCCTATTGATTAAACATTCCTATTGATTAAACACTCCTATTGATTAAACATTCCTATTGATTAAACACTCCTATTGATTAAACACTCCTATTGATTAAACATTCCTATTGATTAAACATTCCTATTGATTAAACACTCCTATTGATTAAACATTCCTATTGATTAAACACTCCTATTGATTAAACATTCCTATTGATTAAACACTCCTATTGATTAAACACTCCTATTGATTAAACATTCCTATTGATTAAACATTCCTATTGATTAAACACTCCTATTGATTAAACACTCCTATTGATTAAACATTCCTATTGATTAAACATTCCTATTGATTAAACACTCCTATTGATTAAACACTCCTATTGATTAAACACTCCTATTGATTAAACATTCCTATTGATTAAACACTCCTATTGATTAAACACTCCTATTGATTAAACACTCCTATTGATTAAACACTCCTATTGATTAAACATTCCTATTGATTAAACACTCCTATTGATTAAACACTCCTATTGATTAAACACTCCTATTGATTAAACACTCCTATTGATTAAACATTCCTATTGATTAAACACTCCTATTGATTAAACACTCCTATTGATTAAACACTCCTATTGATTAAACACTCCTATTGATTAAACATTCCTATTGATTAAACATTCCTATTGATAAAACACTCCTATTGATTAAACACTCCTATTGATTAAACACTCCTATTGATTAAACATTCCTATTGATTAAACATTCCTATTGATAAAACACTCCTATTGATAAAACACTCCTATTGATAAAACACTCCTATTGATAAAACACTCCTATTGATAAAACACTCCTATTGATAAAACATTCCTATTGATAAAACACTCGTATTGATACAACACTCCTATTGATTAAACACTCCTATTGATGAAACATTCCTATTGATACAACACTCCTATTGATTAAACACTCCTATTGATGAAACATTCCTATTGATAAAACTGGCTTCTTTGCATGTTCAAGTCTGTCTCAAAATACAACACTGCCCCTTTAAGGCTCTCCTGGACGCATCACCGGGGGCAGGACACCTACAATACCCAATGTCACAGGGAGGCCAAAAAGATCATCAAGGACCACAACCACCCGAGCTACTGCCTGTTCACCCCACTACCATCCAGAAGGCAAGGTCAGTACAGGTGCATCAAAGCTGGGACCGAGAGACTGAAAAGCAGCTTCTATTCCAAGGCCATCACCCACTGTTCCTAGACCAGTTCACCCACTGTTCCTAGACCAGTTCACCCACTGTTCCTAGACCAGTTCACCCACTGTTCCTAGACCAGTTAACCCACTGTTCCTAGGCCGCCATTGAAAATAGGAATTTGTTCTGACTTGCCTAGTTAAATTTTTTTAAATTTTTGTTACTATACTGGCAATGGCATCTGCTAACCATGTGTATGTGACCAATGGCATCTGCTAACCATGTGTATGTGACCAATGGCATCTGCTAACCATGTGTATGTGACCAATGGCATCTGCTAACCATGTGTATGTGACCAATGGCATCTGCTAACCATGTGTATGTGACCAATGGCATCTGCTAACCATGTGTATGTGACCAATGGCATCTGCTAACCATGTGTATGTGACCAATGGCATCTGCTAACCATGTGTAAGTGATTTGGAGGACAGTTGGCCACTCTTGGTAGTCTATAAAATATTGCAACATTACAATTACAACCAAATTATTTTTATGTATTTATAAAATAATTCCCTTCAGGTCTCGAAAATAAGGGCGTCTCATCGTTCCTGGGACGAAAAAAAATGTCCTCAAAACAGACTCTGGGACAATAGATCCAAAATAATAATATATAATAATAATATATGCCATTTAGCAGACGCTTTTATCCAAAGCGACTTACAGTCATGTGTGCATACATTCTACGTATGGGTGGTCCCGGGAATCGAACCCACTACCCTGGCGTTACAAGCGCCATGCTCTACAAACTGAGCTACAGAAGGACCACATAAATACAACAGCTGCACATACAATGTATAAAGCAATGAGACTGATGAAACAGATCAGACCATTTAGCTTAAAATGTTGATAACGTTTTATTTCTTCATATTATAAGCTCAACAATAAACTAGGTAGGAATATTCCAGTATGTCTGTATGGAGGAAACTGAACAATGTTCTACCAATGAGTCAGGCACCTCTATAACCACGGAACTACTGGAGTACCCCCCTCTCCTACAGCCTGCAGTACCACCCTCTCCTACAGCCTGCAGTACCACCCTCTCCTACAGCCTGCAGTACCCCCCTCTCCTACAGCCTGCAGTACCCCCTCTCCTACAGCCTGCAGTACCACCCTCTCCTACAGCCTGCAGTACCACCCTCTCCTACAGCACCACCCTCTCCTACAGCCTGCAGTACCACCCTCTCCTACAGCCTGCAGTACCACCCTCTCCTACAGCCTGCAGTACCCCCTCTCCTACAGCCTGCAGTACCACCCTCTCCTACAGCCTGCAGTACCCCCCTCTCCTACAGCCTGCAGTACCACCCTCTCCGACAGCCTGCAGTACCCCCTCTCCTACAGCCTGCAGTACCCCCCTCTCCTACAGCCTGCAGTACCACCCTCTCCTACAGCCTGCAGTACCCCCCTCTCCTACAGCCTGCAGTACCCCCCTCTCCTACAGCCTGCAGTACCACCCTCTCATACAGCCTGCAGTACCCCCCTCTCCTACAGCCTGCAGTACCCCCCTCTCATACAGCCCACCCAGCCTGCAGTCTCCTACAGCCTGCAGTACCACCCTCTCCTACAGCCTGCAGGACCACCCTCTCCTACAGCCTGCAGTACCACCCTCTCCTACAGCCTACAGTACCACCCTCTCCTACAGCCTGCAGTACCACCCTCTACTTGTCCTCTGCAGCTCCAGACGCAGCCTTAACCCCTCCCTCCCCTGCAGCACCCTTGAGATGTGGCTCCCAGAGAACGCTGTGGGCTGGCAGTTCTTCTCATCCTGAGTGGGAGGGAAGGTTGCGGTCTCTCCCACCGTGCCTCCCCTCTCCCCTGGGGTAGCCACCACCACCACCATGGGTCCTTTGGATCCGGTCGCCTGCTGCCTGCCCTCCCCAGGCCCAACACGCTGCGGGTCTTGGCTGACAGCTCCTGGACGCTGCGGGTCTTGGCTGACAGCTCCTGGACGCTGCGGGTCTTGGCTGACAGCTCCTGGACGCTGCGGGTCTTGGCTGACAGCTCCTGGACGCTGCGGGTCTTGGCTGACAGCTCCTGGACGCTGCGGGTCTTGGCTGACAGCTCCTGGACGCTGCGGGTCTTGGCTGACAGCTCCTGGAAGCTGTGGGTCTTGGCTGACAGCTCCTGGAAGCTGTGGGTCTTGGCTGACAGCCCCTGGTTGAGTCTCTCTATCCGGACCCCCAGGGCCGTCTCTGCTTGGTGCTGGGACGAGCTGCATTGGGGGGGCTCTCTCTGGCTCGGTGGTAGACTGATTTAATTTATTCAAATAAAATACATATGCTCCAGGTAACATTACATACATTTAAAACAATTATCCAGGATTAATTATTAAGACTTATTTCTTCTTAGGTGGGCTAAGTAGACAAGAACGCAGGTAGACAAGAGAGAGGTATGCCTACCTGTGCCTGTTGTGTGAGCTCCTCCTGTAGGGAGTGGACCTCAGCCTGTAGGGGTCTCCCTCTACTCTGATGGTTCTCCTTCAGGAGATCCAGTTCCTGCTGCAGGGAGCAGACCTGGGCCTGCCAGACCCCAGGTGACCCGGTCTGGACCGGGTGTTTCTGGGTGAACTGCTGCTCCAGATCACTGATCTGCTGCTCATCCTGGAGCTACAACCACACACACTGTAAATTAGTCTACTTTTATATTTAGGGGATGTATTTCCATTTCCATTGAATCCATTGAATTTATTGATCTCAACACATCTCTTGATTTTATTCTCCCATGTGCAGTGTTGGTGTAATGAAATATTAAGACTAATGACATCACACATTTGGAAAGGACAAATATTTTAGGATGAATCACTGATATCCCAAAGGTCTCCACCGTGAGCATCGGACAGAACTGTCAATTCAAGTGTTGTACAAGGCTGTGCTTTGGCGTCCTACCTGCATTGTGCTTTGGGGTCCTACCTGCTCTGTGCGTTTGGGTCCTACCTGCTCTGTGCGTTTGGGTCCTACCTGCTCTGTGCTTTGGTGTCCTACCTGCTCTGTGCTTTGGGGTCCTACCTGCTCTGTGCTTTGGGGTCCTACCTGCTCTGTGCTTTGGGGTCCTACCTGCTCTGTGCTTTGGGGTCCTACCTGCTCTGTGCTTTGGGGTCCTACCTGCTCTGTGCTTTGGGTCCTACCTGCTCTGTGCTTTGGGGTCCTACCTGCTCTGTGCGTTTGGGTCCTACCTGCTCTGTGCGATTGGGGTCCTACCTGCTCTGTGCGATTGGGGTCCTACCTGCTCTGTGCGATTGGGGTCCTACCTGCTCTGTGCGTTTGGGTCCTACCTGCTCTGTGCTTTGGGGTCCTACCTGCTCTGTGCTTTGGGGTCCTACCTGCTCTGTGCTTTGGGGTCCTACCTGCTCTGTGCTTTGGGGTCCTACCTGCTCTGTGCTTTGGGGTCCTACCTGCTCTGTGCTTTGGGGTCCTACCTGCTCTGTGCTTTGGGGTCCTACCTGCTCTGTGCTTTGTGCTCCTACCTGCTCTGTGCTTTGGGGTCCTACCTGCTCTGTGCTTTGGGGTCCTACCTGCTCTGTGCGTTTGGGTCCTACCTGCTCTGTGCGTTTGGGTCCTACCTGCTCTGTGCGTTTGTGTGTGTCTGCGGTGGCAGCCCTCAGTCTGGCAGAGTCTCTGTCCAGCAGCTCCCACAGTCCCACAGTACATTACCCACAGTCCTCGGCGAGTTGCTCATCTGCTCCCTGGGCATAAATAAGCGTCAGTGTTAACATTCAATGACGTGGATAGGTACGTGTCTGTGCATATGTATGTGTCAACTCACTTGGTAAGGGCCAGTTCGTTTAACAGCCTTTGGTTCTCTGTGAACATGGCCTCTTCATTGAGTTTACTCTGAGCCTGAAGAGCCTTCATCTGCAGGTACAACTTCTCATTCTGCTGTTACACACACACACCGCAAGGAGAGAGAGAGAATCACATTAAATGTCTCAACTATAGGCCCATCTGGGTAAATTAGTTTGATCAGAAATACCTGTTCTACACATTTAACCTACATAAAATCAAACTTGAAAGGAATATGACTAGAAGCTGTGAGATGAGGGAATGCATTCAGCATGCCTATTAAGAACTGCTACAGTTCCACCTTGGTGGTGTGTGTACTGTAGCCACTGATTCTAGGAGCTCTGCTGTAGGCTCTGTGATTATGAAAGGTTCTGACAGTGTTGCTAAGCTGCTCACAATCTGGAGGAAAAAAGGCTAACTGTGCTGCCTGCTACAAACCCACACCCCCTCCTGGAATTAAGTCAGTGAACAGAGGAATTCCATTACCCTGAAAAGTGGCCTGTATATATAACCTCCGCAGTCGCAGAGACTCTGGGTAATTGGGATGGATTCAAAGCCAATGAGTCACCGCCAGCCTGGTGCTGAACAAATGCAGTACAATGTTAAGTTCCTTAAAACACAGACTGGAAGAGAAAAGACCAAGAGAGATGGCCAAACAATCACAGAGTAGACAGAGACAAACAGACATGTGTACGCACCTGCTGTTATCCCTGGACGATGGTCTCCTGTTCCTTCACCTCTTTCTCTATCAGTCTGAGTTTCCCCTCAGTGAGGGGGTCCAAGGGCCCGTCCAGACCGCGACCCAACCGGCCCTTCTTCCTGCTGTTGGCCTCCTCTGTACTGTGCAGCTGAAACACAAGGGACAAGACTCACAAGTACACATCACAAATAACACACAAGTGATGTATACATCTACTACAGTTTTGAGTTCACAAAATACAGTTTGAGTTAATTTAACTGGCCTTCAGTGGATGGCAGAGATATCTTAGATAACATGCTATTGTTTAATTGAATGTTTTATTTTTCTCCTGTGTCAGCTGGGTCCTTCACAACTGCTTTTTTCAATAGCTTGAATAACAGTATTACAAAAGCCAGACACACAAAGCAGCTAAATAAAATGAGCAGTGCCATAGCAACAGGAGTGCTGACGTAGGGGTTTTAAACTGTTCTGACAGTCATGGAGAACATTTTCTGTTACAATAGAAGGATGTAGGAAGTCACAGGTGGTCAAACATATGGATCTATACTTTTTCGAGACATGACTGTCCATGTGAATGTAAAAGTGTGTGTGTGTGTGTGTGTCCCTCTACCTTGCTCTGCAGGAGGTAGTTCTCCTGTCTCAGTGAGCTGACCTCTGTGTCGTGCTGCAGCAGTAGCTCTTCCTCTGGTGTGGAGCTCTCTCCCCCTCTGGGCTAGCTGCAGTCTCAGCCTGGACACTAGGGGGCTCTCCTCCACCTCCCCAGACCTGCCCTCCTCCCTGGGCTCACTCTGACAGACAGAGGGGTAACACATGGTTAGAGTCTTTATAATGGATAGTTGCTAGCACTTCAATGTGTATTGAAGGCCATAATATTGGCCTAATTGTTAATAGCACAAACAAAATAGGCACCAAGAATGCATTTTTTTTTGACTGCTATCGTCATCAAGGTATGGACACACACAATACCAGGGATGCAAACTGTTGAGGGCCCAAAAAGGTGACAATTTTATTTTTGCACTGAAACATGCAAAACATCCCTGCTAGGGGGAAATGCAGGTTTGAACTAATTAAACAACAAAGAATATGATCTACATGATCAGTCTGTGTGTAAAATTTAAAAAAATTGGCTAATGTGAACCTAACTCACAGCTAAAACATTTAAAGAAAGCAATCCAATTTTATTTGTTGCCTAGACTTTACTGCAAATGACGCTCAAGTTGAGAAAAAAACAATACGCTAATATTGCAGTTAACCTTGATAGCCTTTATAAAAAATAGAATGCTTGTGACCACACACATAAATATTGCACTTGGGAAAAAAAACATCTGCACTTGTCATCTCCCGTCTGGATTACTGCAACTCGCTGTTGGCTGGGCTCCCTGCCTGTGCCATTAAACCCCTACAACTCATCCAGAACGCCGCAGCCCGTCTGGTGTTCAACCTTCCCAAGTTCTCTCACGTCACCCCGCTCCTCCGCTCTCTCCACTGGCTTCCAGTTGAAGCTCGCATCCGCTACAAGACCATGGTGCTTGCCTACGGAGCTGTGAGGGGAACGGCACCTCAGTACCTCCAGGCTCTGATCAGGCCCTACACCCAAACAAGGGCACTGCGTTCATCCACCTCTGGCCTGCTCGCCTCTCTACCACTGAGGAAGTACAGTTCCCGCTCAGCCTAGTCAAAACTGTTCGCTGCTCTGGCCCCCCAATGGTGGAACAAACTCCCTCACGACGCCAGGACAGCGGAGTCAATCACCACCTTCCGGAGACACCTGAAACCCCACCTCTTTAAGGAATACCTAGGATAGGATAAGTAATCCTTCTCACCCCCCCCCCCTAAAAGATTTAGATGCACTATTGTAAAGTGGCTGTTCCACTGGATGTCATAAGGTGAATGCACCAATTTGTAAGTCGCTCTGGATAAGAGCGTCTGCTAAATGACTTAAATGTAAATGTAATGTAAATGAAAGTAGAAATAGAATGAAACAAACAGCCATTCTATTTTTGCTCTATTATAGTGGCCACTACAGACATCGATCAAGTACACAAGGCTACATGTGTGCAAAAAATAACGTTCAGAGTAAAAAAATATATAATCCCCCTCACACACACACGCGTTACTGTCAAGTTAAACACAATAAAAACAATATCCTTGGGCTACACTGCACATTATTACATTGTACACGTTCTGCCTGTGGACATCTGTTCTACAATGTGCCAGTAAAAGTGAGAAAGAGGGAAAGTGTGTTGTGTTTCTTTCACCTCTATAGTGGCATCCAGTTTAAACCAGGCCCAGCTCCAGCTACACTTGATCCCTGAATCCACTTGTTTAACAAGCAACGCCTCATTTTCAACTAATTCTCTCATTCTAAAAATGTACCACATACTGTAGAGTGAAAACATTAGTTAACAGATAGTAGTTAGTTCGTTAGCTAGCTAACATTTCACACAGATTGCCAGGGCCCAGTAAGCAAACTAAAGCATTATAACACCATAAATTCAATTATTTGATCAGATAAGTTGGGTAATGTTGCTCAACATTTCTTTCTCTAGCTAACGGAGAATTCGATCCAGCTAACAAGATACTTAACAATGCTAATACTTGTTCCACCACACTTTCTCCCTCACCTCAAACTTTCAAAATATCAGTCGTTTTCCGGTTACAGCTCATGAAGTACGCTTCATCACCTTCTCACCCCCGTCTCCGTGGTCAGGCTTCTCACCTAAAGTGTACCTTTTCGTTATCGTTCATCGGATCTACATGAATCATGTAGGTCACTTATTTTGGACAAAAGGGCATATTTCGCCGAAAGGTGACTAATTTGCATCCCTGAGACGAAGATCCAAACTAAAATCAGTCAATCAGACTTATGATAGAGCAAGGAGCAAGTTGGAGTTGTACAACTCAACAAAGTAAAAGTCACACCCCTATCATATGACCAGGTGAATGGAGAAAAACATCATACTTATCTGAAAAGAAATTGCAGCACACTGATGAACGAACTTGATGCATCACAGACTGAAAAACTACTCCAGTATGTTGACTTAATGTCCTCTCTGATGGACGCTCGGTCTCCTGAGTCTGGCTGGCTTCCTGTTGACCTTTAGTTTCCAGGAGACAGTGTGACTGGTATCCTGGTGACCTCTCATCTTCATCTGATGTTGCTGCTGGAGGAAGGCAGCGCAGGACTGAACCACCGCCACCAGCTCGCTGCTCACCCTCAGACCACCACAGTTTGGACTTAAAGAACAACCACACATCAACATTTAGCCAACATTAAGGCGGCGAAGGACTGACACCCACCATCAGACCACCACAGGCTGGACCTGGTAGATGTACAACCACATAGCAACATTAGTATGAATCAGGAGTACAACCACACATCAACATTAGTCTGGATCAGGAGTACAACCACACAGCAACATCAGTCTGTATCAGGAGTACAACCACACATCAACATTAGTCTGTATCAGGAGTACAACCACACAGCAACATCAGTCTGTATCAGGAGTACAACCACACAGCAACATCAGTCTGTATCAGGAGTACAACCACACAGCAACATCAGTCTATATCAGGAGTACAACCACACAGCAACATCAGTCTGTATCAGGAGTACAACCACACAGCAACATCAGTCTGTATCAGGAGTACAACCACACATCAACATTAGTCTGGATCAGGAGTACAACCACACAGCAACATCAGTCTATATCAGGAGTACAACCACACAGCAACATCAGTCTGTATCAGGAGTACAACCACACAGCAACATCAGTCTGTATCAGGAGTACAACCACACAGCAACATCAGTCTGTATCAGGAGTACAACCACACAGCAACATCCGTCTGTATCAGGAGTACAACCACACAGCAACATCAGTCTGTATCAGGAGTACAACCACACAGCAACATCAGTCTGTATCAGGAGTACAACCACACATCAACATTAGTCTGGATCAGGAGTACAACCACACAGCAACATCAGTCTATATCAGGAGTACAACCACACAGCAACATCAGTCTGTATCAGGAGTACAACCACACAGCAACATCAGTCTGTATCAGGAGTACAACCACACATCAACATTAGTCTGGATCAGGAGTACAACCACACAGCAACATCAGTCTATATCAGGAGTACAACCACACAGCAACATCAGTCTGTATCAGGAGTACAACCACACAGCAACATCAGTCTGTATCAGGAGTACAACCACACAGCAACATCAGTCTGTATCAGGAGTACAACCACACAGCAACATCAGTCTGTATCAGGAGTACAACCACACAGCAACATCAGTCTGTATCAGGAGTACAACCACACAGCAACATCAGTCTATATCAGGAGTACAACCACACAGCAACATCAGTCTGTATCAGGAGTACAACCACACAGCAACTTTAGTCTGGATCAGGAGTTCAACCACACAGCAACATTAGTCTGATCAGGAGTCCAACCACACAGCAACATTAGTCTGGATCAGAAGTACAACCACACAGCAACGTGGTAAATGTTAGTGTAATGAATTATACTGTAGTACTGTTATGTGCTATACTACTTAGATGTAGTTGTAACTCTGATACAACTAGAGGTTGACCGATTAATCGGAATGGCCGATTCATTTGGGCCGATTTCAAGTTTTCAAAGTAATCGGCATTTTTGGACACCGGTCATGGCCGATTACATTGCACTCCACAAGGAGACTGCGTGGCAGGCTGACTACCTGTTATGCGAGTGCATCAAGGAGCCAAGGTAAGATGCTAGTTAGCATTAAACTTATATTATAAAAAAACAATAAATCTTAACATAATCACTAGTTAACTACACATGGTTGATGATATTACTAGTTTATCTAGCTTGTCCTGCATTGCCTGTTAATTTATCATTGAATCAAAGCCTACTTCGCCAAACGGGTGATTTAACAAGTGAATTCGCGAACAAAAAGCACTGTCGTTGCACCAATGTGTACCTAACCATAAACATCAACACCTTTCTTAAAATCAATACACAAGTATATATTTTTAAACCTGCATATTTTGTCACTTTTCTTGCATTCTGTGCAACAGAGTCAGGGTATATGCAGCAGTTTGGGCCACCTGGCTCGTTGCGAACTGTGTGAAGACTATTTCTTCCTACCAAAGACAGCCAACTTCGCCAAAAGGGGGATGATTTAACAAAGCGCATTTGCGAAAAAAAAGCCCAATCGTTGAACAAATGTACATAACCATAAACATCAATGCCTTTCTTAATATCAATACACAGAAGTATATATTTTTAAATGTGCATATTTAGTTAAAAGAAATCCAGGTTAGCAGGCAATATTCAACTAGAGAAATTGTGTCACTTCTGTGGGATTCTGTGTTTTACATTATAGCCATTACCATATATATGATTAAATATTATTTGATGTTGGCTGTGTGAGGTATCTGCATTTGTGCACTTGAGCATCATCATGATATTAAACAACTGCTTGCTACATCTACTTGCCTGTTTGTGTGTGTGACAAGAACTGAGTAACACGGTGTGACCTGCATGTTGCAAAACTGTAGATAACAGCCCAGCAGATGCTTTGTCCTTGTGTTTGTATGTAACAATATTGAGCACATGGTGTGACTTGTTGTATCTTACAACGTTGTGGTTAATCAGGTATAGGGAGGGGTGGTCATCATGAGGTTTAACTGAGATGGAAAAATACTGAACAACACAATAGCAGGAACTGAGCAACTGTTCTAACTAGGCTGCGATATCAGAACAGTAAGGATCTATACATCGACGGAGGGAGGACTCCAAGAAGCGCCAAGAGGCAGGGACCAGCCTGAGCGCCTGCGATAGGCTGAGCAAGTCTAAACCACGCTCAGCCTCTACTGTGATAGGCCAACAGATGGGTTGGAACTATGTCTATCACAGTATAAGAACAACTGTTTACGTACATCCTGTCAGTTCCCTGTTCTGCCCTACGTGGTATTACAGTGAGCCCGTATATACGAAAGTTGCATTTGCCATTTATTGCTTAGCTAATAAAAAATACATAGTATACAATCGGTGACTCATTGTTATATTTATCCTGATACCAGATTTGAATTTACGCAACTCTAACACTTCTCTTGCGTTCATTACACTCAGTCAGGGTATATGCAACAGTTTGGGCCACCTGGCTCGTTGTGAAGTAATTTGCCAGAATTTTACGTAATTATGACACAACATTGAAAGTTGTGCAATGTAACAGGAATATTTAGGAAAGGTTCTGTATTTCACTGAAAGAATAAACGTTTTGTTTTCGAAATGATAGTTTCCGGATTTGACCATATTAATGACCTATGGCTCGTATTTCTGTGTGTTATTATGTTATAATTAAGTCTATGATTTGATATTTGATAGAGCAGTCTGACTGAGCGGTGGTAGGCAGCAGCAGGCTCGTAAACATTCATTCACTTTCATGTGTTTGTCAGCAGCTCTTGTGCTTCAAGCATTGAGTTGTTTATGACTTCAAGCCTATCAACTCCAGAGATTAGGCTGGTGTAACTGATGTGAGATGGCTAGCTAGTTAGTGGGGTGCACGCTAATAGCGTTTCAATCGGAGACGTCACTCGCTCTGAGACCTTGAAGTAGTTGTTCCCCTTGCTCTGCAAGGGCAGCGGGTTTTGTGCAGCGATGGGTAACGGTGCTTCGAGGGTGGCTGTTGTCGATTTGTTCCTGGTTCGAGCCCAGGTAGGGGCGAGGAGAGGGACGGAAGCTATACTGTTACACTGCAATACTAAAGTGCCTATAAGAACATCCAATAGTCAAAGGTAAATGAAATACAAATGATATAGATAGAAATAGTCCTATAATTCCTATAATAACTACAACCTAAAACTTTGTACCTGGGAATATTGAAGACTCATGTTAAAAGGAACCACCATGTTCTGAGCAAATACCTTTAACGTTAGCTTTTTTTACATGGCATATATTGCACTTTTACTTTCTTCTCCAACACTTTGTTTTTGCATTATTTAAACCAAATTGAACATGTTTAATTATTTATTTAAGACTAAAGTGATTTTATTGATGTATTATATGAAGTTCAAATAAAAGTGTTCATTCAGTATTGTTGTAATTGTCATTATTACAAATAAAAAAATAATAAATAAATAATAATATTAAATGTAAATGTAAATATTATATATATATATAATATTTAAAAAATAAATATTAATATTAATAAATAAATATGAATATATAAATATATAATATATATAATATATAATAATATATAATATATAATATATATAATATATAAATATATAAATAAATATATAAATAAATATTAATATTAAATATTATATTAATATTTATAATATTTAAAAAATAAAATTGACCGATTAATTGTTATCTGCTTTTTTTGGTCCTCCAATAATCGGTACCGGCGTTGAAAAGTCATAATCGGTCGACCTCTAGATACAACAGATATCTTTTTAAGCTCACTTACTGTCACGACTTCCACTGAAGTTAGCTCCCCTGCCTGTTTGGGCGGGGCTCGGCGGTCGTCACCGGCCTACTAGCTGCCACCGATCCCTTTTTCTGTTTGTTTTGTCTTATTAGTTGCACCTGTCTATGTTTGTGCTTGATTGGCTTCATTTTTTATAGTACGTTTTACCCGCCCTTGTTTCGTGCGGGATTACTCATATGTTACGTGTGTATGTTTTTGTGGTGTTCGTTCTCTGGACCTGGTACCCTGTTGTGTTGGGTTGGTACACATTTTCCGCGCCCTGGTTTGTTGGGCATTATTAGTTCTTGTGGAACTAACTATATGCTCTCTGCGCCTGATTCTTCCCTCACGCACCAAGTTACCCGTGACACTTACACCTACTAGCTTTGGTTGTCAATGTGTGAGGAGTTATTTTTCTCCTACCTTTATCTCTCTCTGAGAGGAGGGGGCTCTGGTAATCATTGCCATGTCACCCTCTACATTATAAATGATGATCACCTTTGAAGCAATTCAAATCAAATGTTATTGGTCACATACACACATTTAGCAGATGTTATTGCGGGTCTAGTGAAATTCTTGTGTTCCCAACAATGCAGTAGTAACCAACAATTCACAACAATACACACATATAAAGGTAAAATAATGGAATGAAGAAATATATAAATATTAGGATGAGGCACGGCGGAGCAATGGCTATGTAATGTGGAAACAGTTCAGGTAGGTGTGAACGCCTGAATCAGTGTGGTTATGTATGGTAGGGTTTAGTGCTTATTAACAAGGGCTCAGTTCCTGTCCCTTACCTGCTGGCTTCTCTTGTTGCTGAGTTGAGTGGAGGTCAGGTCAGGAGCTGTCCTGATCCTGCTTCATTAGCTTCTGTACCTCCTCTCTGATGCTTCTGGGACGGGGGCCTGGGGAGGCCAGAGGAGTGTCTGGCTCTGCTTGGCTCACGGGATCTATGGCTTAAGGACTGGCCAGTGGTTCCCACTGTGAACATACAGCTCATGTTAACGTTGTCCCACTCTATTCTGTACCTTCCAGACATTGTCTGTTATCCTTCCCCACTACAGTCATGTGGCAGACAACTGTAGACTCACCTAGCAGCCTCTGGTGTCGTCCATGCTGTCTGGTCGGATGGGACGCATCAGCTCCTCTGCAGTGTGCAGCTCTGAGAAAACACATCGAAGTCAATCAATCAGTCATGAATCAATCAGAAATTCAAGTCCATTTGTAACACCTCAACACAATCGTACAACTTCAAATGTACCATCTTGTCAGAATAAGGATGGACATGTGTGGATCTGCAGTTAGTTTTGATTGAAAACCATAGTCTATTTACTTGACAGGTTCACCACAGACATATCAGTGTTTGAGACTGACCAACCTGACTCTGTGGTGGAGACTGACCAACCTGACTCTGTGGTGGAGACTGACCAACCTGACTCTGTGGTGGAGACTGACCAACGTGACTCTGTGAGAGAGCTCAGGTACAGAGGGAGAAACAGGAACAGGACTGCTCTTCCTCCTCCTCTCCCTCCTGACTGGTGATGAAGGGTGGTGATGATGGTCTGAGTCCTCCAGAAAGCCACATCTCACCGGCCCCACTCTGGCCATACGACTGGGCTACACAGCCGACACAGGAACACCACCAGGTTCACCATCATCCGCCACCACCAAACTGACACAGATGGTCCAAAGTCATCTCTGTTTTCACCATGTTTAGATAGCTACATCCAGTAGGACCTGACTGACAGCCTGTCCAGTCTGGTCTCACCTGCTAGTGCCGTCTATGGACTCCTCCGCTCCCTAGTTCCTCCCTGGTGTCACTGTCCGCTCCAGGGGGCAGGAGCTCAACGGTCAACAGAGTCCAGAGAATCATGGAGGGACACTTACACCAGGAAATGATGTGATCAGGACAAATAGAATATTGATTTTAGGGGTAGGTCAGTTTCAATACTGTATGAATAGAAAATGGTGTCATAAAAGCAGGAAACGATTCATCAGGATAAATCACATGCCTGTGAAACAGGGGTACTGTTAGAGGAACCAGAAACACTGTATATACAGTACATACTGTGTACACAACACACACACGTGTTGTCACGATACAAGGTTTAGTATCACAATACTCGATACCATCACAATAGTGTCACGAGAATTTTCAATCCCAATGATAATAACTAACAATCAATAAACTTTGACCAATCCCAGAGGTTTGTAAGACCCTGGGTTTAATACTAATTAGGCAAAGACTCAGTTTATGCTAAAGGTTCGTACATTTTATTCACGAGAACGTTCTGAAGTCCATAATACAAAGACATCCATTTAAAACTTGCTCCCTACTTACTCACATACTTCCACACAAACAGTAGATATCCTACGCACATACATACACACGAACAGTAGGTGAGTTCCTACCACTGTTTATCACTACCAAGCCGACAGTTCCATTCCCCCGAGATTAGAAGAACCTTGAAAAGGACTCCCTGTCCTATCATATGTATCTCAGAGTTCTAGCCAAACACAGTTGAATTGTTCTCTGTATTTTCTTAGACACACACACACACACATACACGCACGCACGCACGCACGCACACACGCACATACGCACACACACACACACACACACGCACACACGCACACACGCACATATGCACACACACACACCTCTACCAAACCTTGTTGGAATTAAGTTTAGTACTTTAATCATTCATTATACATGCTGCATAAACTAATAATCACTAATTTGTTACGTTTCAGGGTGGGATTATTTAATCATTACCTTTAAGCATATAATTCCCTTATCAGATAGTCAATACCAAAATGATATGACAGCAAAAAATGAAGGCGTATTAGCCAGTCACAGAAAACTGAACTGGATAAGCAATAAGATGAAGCAAAAGACTGTGTGCCTGTATTGAGTTATTGAGCTTGTTTGGGCTGATTTCATGGGGCTACAGATGAAAAACAATCAGTTTCCCTTCCATTTGAGATGTATTTTATTGCACTGATCAACATTTGCATTTCTTTTAGAAAAATGTGGGCTCTCTTATGGCTGGGGGCAGTATTGAGTAGCTTGGATGAATAAGGTGCCCAGAGGTGCCCAGAGTAAACTGCCTGCTACTCAGTCCCAGATGCTAAGATATGCATAGTATTAATATAGTTGGATAGAAAACACTCTGACGTTTCTAAAACTGTTTGAATGCTGTGTGTGAGTATAACAGAACTCATATGGCAGGAAAAAACCTGATAAAAAAATTCAACCAGGAAGTGGAAGTCTGAGGTTTGTAGGTTTTCAACTCATTGCCTATTGAAGATACAGTGGGATATTGGTAACATTGCACTTTCTAAGGCTTCCACTAGATGTCAACAGTCCTTAGAACCTTGTTTGATACTTCTACTGTGAAGTGGGGGCGAATAAGAGGGGAATGAATCAGAGGTCTGACAGAGATCCACGAGCTGGCCACGCTCGTTCACGTGAGAGCGAGCTCTGTTCCATTGCATTTCTACAGACAAAGGAGTTCTCCGGTTGGAACATTATTGAAAATGTATGTTAAAAACATCCTGAAGATTGATTCTATACATCGTTTGACATGTTTCTACGGACTGTAACAGAACTTTTTGACTTTTTATCTGCTCCTAGTGATCGTGCGTCATGAATTTGTATTTGTGAACTGAACGTGCTAACAAAAGGAGATATTTGGACATAAATGAAGGACATTATTGAACAAAACAAACATTTATTGTGGAACTGGGATTCCTGGGAGTGCATTCCGATGAAGATCATCAATGGTAAGTGAATATTTATAATGCTATTTCTGACTTCTGTTGACTACACAACATGGCGGATATCTGTTTGGGTTGTTTCTGACACAGAGGTTGCACATGTCCATGATTCAATTTGTAAGTCGCTCTGGATAAGAGCGTCTGCTAAATGACTTAAATGTAAATGTAAATGTAAGTGTATCTATAATTCCGTGCATAATAGTTGTATCTTTTATTAATGTTAATTATGAGTATTTCTGTAAATTGATGTGGCTCTCTGCAAAATCAAATACATATATATGAACTTTTTCGAACAAAACATACATGTATTGTGTAACATGAACACCTATGAGTGTCATCTGATGAAGATCATCAAAGGTTAGTGATTCATTTGATCTATATTTCTGTTTGTTGTGACTCCTCTCTTTGGCTGGAAAAATGGCTGTGATTTGGCTCTGACCTGACATAATCGTTTGGTTTGCTTTTGCTGTAAAGCTTTTTTTAAATCGGACACTGTGGTGGGATGAACAAGAAGTGTATCTTTAAAATGGTGTAAAATTCTTGTATGTTTGAGGAATTTTAATTATGGGATTTCTGTTGATTTGAATTTGGCGTCCTGCACTTTCACTAGCTGTTGTCATATCGATCCCGTTAGCGGGATCTCAGCCCAAAGAGGTAAGATCCATGTCTCTCACACACAGTTCGAGGCTCTATGGAACGGCATTTGTGTCTTTGCGTGTCAAAAAATTGGACGTGTATCTTTTCGACATGCAAAGACCCAATGGGCTTTCCATAAGGCTCGAGCAAAAAGGATCTTGACTGAGAGAGACGTGAGGTGGGAGAGACGACGTGAATGAATAACGTTTTTGGGGAGAACAAGCTTTGAAACCAGCAATATCTTCATATCACAAACAAGGCATTAGGGTAGTGAATTGATGTTAGCTTCTGCTGTAAGCTAGCAAGGCAAGTTAGCCTACAAACGGTACCTTCTTGTATTGTAAAGTGTTCTAGCCTGTAATAGACATTGTTTTGCTAACAGTAATTAACCGTTAAATAATGCAACAAAGCATGTGAATATTAAATGTTAACTTCTGTGCAGCGATTCCTCAGGACAGGCTAGCAATGAATAAGAGGTGCAGGCAAAGTGCTCTCACTCTACAAGGGAACATCGGCTGTGCTGATTGAAAGAGGATCAAGTCTGTATCTATCAGTAGATGACGTGACACACATTTGACAGAAGTACCGATAGTAACAAGAATTCTAGTACTGAAATGCTTTTCTATGTTCTAGTGTCGAAAGACTACCGAAGTTTCGTATATCGTGCAGCACTAACACAAACACTAAAGACCTCTCAATCCCCCTTTCCCCAAAACACATGAAACTATTGTACAATATTGTGCCTTCCTGTATTATACTTATTCTAAAATGTTAATTCTACTCTACTAAGTCATTTACTTTAGGTTCGTATTCTTCCATTTTATTATTGTTGTTGCATTGTTGAGAAGGTAACTGCAAGTAAACATAGGGCTAATAAAACTTGGGCTAACATAGGGCTAATAAAACTTAGACTAACATAGGGCTAATAAAACTTGGGCTAAGATAGGGCTAATAAAACTTGGGCTAAGATAGGGCTAATAAAACTTAGACTAACATAGGGCTAATAAAACTTAGACTAACATAGGGCTAATAAAACTTGGGCTAACATAGGGCTAATAAAACGTGGGCTAACATAGGGCTAATAAAACTTGGGCTAACATAGGGCTAATAAAACTTGGGCTAACATAGGGCTAATAAAACTTGGGCTAACATAGGGCTAATAAAACTTGGGCTAACATAGGGCTAATAAAACTTAGACTAACATAGGGCTAATAAAACTTAAAAACACATACTCGTGCTGAATTAAAAACCCACTCTGACCCAGAAAAGAAAAATGGATATTGGTTTGTAATACCTTTGGTGAGCATGGCAGACCTTTTTGGCTTCTGAAAGAAAGAGAGAGAACATAACGAGATGAGCAAAACAAAAGAGCCATGCAGTCAGTCGCCCACCACATATTCAGCCAATCACAGACAAGACTTGGCACACTCCCCATTAAAGATCACTTCTTCTCACTCTACCTCTTGAGAGAGCTGGGATAACTGCTGAATGCCTTATTGCCTTTATAAACTGTGGCTTTTTTTTAAACCCAGATTGATTAGCACGTGAGCAGCACGAACAACTCCTGCTTACAAAACATAATTTGGCAATTCTACATGACGCAATTACAATCAACTTTCGGTTTAAACCTCTGGTTCAAATCACTTCCTTACAAAGCATTATTAGAAATAAATAACTATATTTTCAAACCAGACTGGCATAAAACCTAGTCTCACCCAATTTCTCAGCTCCTCAATGACCTCATCTTCGAAGTGCTCATCCTCGCTGTAGTGGTTGGAGGCTGCAGCAGGCACAGACAGAATGACAGATTCACTGATGAGCCACAATCATACAGATGTGCAAGTACTTGTCTAACAGAGTGCCACTGTAAATGACAACAGACATGGGTTCAAATAGGATTTGTTTCCTTTTAAATACCTTAATGGAAATTGATTGAGCTTCCCGTTGGTTCAGTTGCAACAGGCATCGTCAACGAATGCGCAAACCACTCCCAACTTCAAAGTATTTGAAAGAAAACAAAACCTATTGAATCAAGCAGGGTCTGGAGTAGTGTGAGCATAGACATCCTATTAAATGATAAAGAAGCGGGCCTTCTCCTCTTCCTCCTCCAGGCTGTCCATGCCCAGACCAAGACCCACTGCAGCGTTCTGACCTGGTCCGGACGCCATCACAGAGTCTGGGTAGACACAATCACAGACAGACATGTTTCAACCGTTGCTATTTTCAAAGAGTTTAAAGTAAAATAGTTTAAATCTGGCACGTACAGCTGCTTTTATGTCACTACCCTGATGTCAGGTTAGCAATGGATTGAGCTAGATCTGGTGACATCATATAGAGTATCTATCCATCTCACCAGGGCAGACACACTCAGGCTCCAGACTGTCTCTGCTGAAGATGACAGGCTCTGCCCCCTCCTCCTCCTCCTCTGAACCCCCCTCGACTCCCTGATGCTGCAGCTCCTCTTCCCCCTCCTGGATGGGCTGGGATCTTCTCAGAGACTTACGGAACATCTTCTCAGATCTCAGCAATCCTGGAGAAAAAATATTGGACTGTTCAATTCAGGTAATTACAGTAAACAGAAATTGCTCTTGCTTCAGGCTACTTCTTGAATCGAAAGAGGACCTGTGGTTGTTGTATAGGCCTTACTGTGGTCAGACAGCTCAGCACAGGACTTGATGTAATGAGATTTTTTTTAAAGAGCTAAAAAGGAGTCCATCCATGCGGACACCAAGCTGTCAATATTCCTTACCGTGTTTGAAACCCCACTATGGTAATGAAGCTCATTAGCTCTGTGTTTTATCATTCACATGAGATTGACTTCCTGGGGTATACAGACCTGCAGAGCCCCTCAAAGGCCATGCAGTCCATTTAAGAGGGGAACAGCACACACAGAAGAGAGAAGACAGAGCAGTAGAGCTAACATTGATCTCAGCTCCACTACCACTTGCTGTCAGTCTACTGGAGGGAGGGTACTGTAGAAAAGATCCATATCCTCATAAATATTCAAATGGTCTTTGCAATACGAATAGCTGTAAAGATAAAAAGGTAGATTTTTTTTTATACCTAAGTTAGTCTCACCATGGCAAAACAGGCGTGACTTTTCCATTTCAGCACTGAATGATCATTGTGATATTTACAGAATGGGAAATGGTCACAGTAAAAACAAAACAAGAACTTCCGGGTTGGAGCGAGCGGTCGCATTCGCACTTCGCTCTGCAGGTTGTATAACTTTTTCATTACATTTCATTATAGTACAACGGTTGATTTGTCTAATCTTAGCAATTCCTCTTAGCTAGCTACATAGCCGTCCTTGTATCAGAGATAATTGCATAATTATCGTATTTCGTCGCCCTAACGTAGCCTTCACTGCTATTCGCCCAGGAGCTAGCAAACGCTAGCTAACGCACACAGATTAGCATCACTGTAGTGCTATTCACTCAACTGAACGACTTGATTAGTTTAGTGTTAGCTAGCTACATAGCTGTCTTTGTTTCCAAGATAATTGTGTAGTTTAGTGTGTGTAGTCCTGGAGTGATTATCTTAATTCACTGAGGTTCGCTAGCCAGCTATTTGTCGTCCTTAACGTAGGAGACTCTGCTAGCTAGCCAACAGCTAACAGCTAACAGCTAACAGCTAGCCAACGTCACCACACGTCTTCTGATTCGAATTCAATCACCGGTCAGGTAGTATCACATTTTCATTTCATTTCATTACAGTACAACGGTTTGATTTGTTTGATCGTAGCTAGCTACATAGCTAGCTACATAGCCGTCTTTGTTTCAAACATAATTGTGTAGTCTAGAGCGATTTCCTAGGTTAGCTAGCCAGCTATTGTCGTTCTTTTAACGCAACGTAATGTAAACAACACTGCTAGCTAGCCAGCTAGCCCCCGAATAGTAGCACTGTAGAAACTATTACACTCAACGGAACGACTTGATTAGTGTAGTGTCAACAACGCAGCTACTGCCAGCTAGCCTACTTTAGCAGTACTGTATCATTTTTAATCATTTTAGTCAATAAGATTCTTGCTACGTAAGCTTAACTTTCTGAACATTCGAGACGTGTAGTCCACTTGTCATTCCAATCTCCTTGCATTAGCGTAGCCTTTTCTGTAGCCTGTCAACTATGTGTCTGTCTATCCCTGTTCTCTCCTCTCTGCACAGACCATACAAACGCTCCACACCGCGTGGCCGCGGCCACCTAATCTGGTGGTCCCAGCGCGTACGACCCACGTGGAGTTCCAGGTCTCCGGTAGCCTCTGGAACTGCCGATCTGCGGCCAACAAGGCAGAGTTCATCTCAGCCTATGCCTCCCTCCAGTCCCTTGACTTCTTGGCACTGACGGAAACATGGATCACCACAGATAACACTGCTACTCCTACTGCTCTCTCCTCGTCCGCCCACGTGTTCTCGCACACCCGAGAGCTTCTGGTCAGCGGGGTGGTGGCACCGGGATCCTCATCTCTCCCAAGTGGTCTTTCTCTCTTTCTCCCCTTACCCATCTGTCTATCGCCTCCTTTGAATTCCATGCTGTCACAGTTACCAGCCCTTTCAAGCTTAACATCCTTATCATTTATCGCCCTCCAGGTTCCCTCGGAGAGTTCATCAATGAGCTTGATGCCTTGATAAGCTCCTTTCCTGAGGACGGCTCACCTCTCACAGTTCTGGGCGACTTTAACCTCCCCACGTCTACCTTTGACTCATTCCTCTCTGCCTCCTTCTTTCCACTCCTCTCCTCTTTTGACCTCACCCTCTCACCTTCCCCCTACTCACAAGGCAGGCAATACGCTTGACCTCATCTTTACTAGATGCTGTTCTTCCACTAACCTCATTGCAACTCCCTCCAAGACTCCGACCACTACCTTGTATCCTTTTCCCTCTCGCTCTCATCCAACACTTCCCACACTGCCCCTACTCGGATGGTATCGCGCCGTCCCAACCTTCGCTCTCTCTCCCCCGCTACTCTCTCCTCTTCCATCCTATCATCTCTTCCCTCTGCTCAAACTTTCTCCAACCTATCTCCTGATTCTGCCTCCTCAACCCTCCTCTCCTCCCTTACTGCATCCTTTGACTCTCTATGTCCCCTATCCTCCAGGCCGGCTCGGTCCTCCCCTCCCGCTCCGTGGCTCGACGACTCATTGCGAGCTCACAGAACAGGGCTCCGGGCAGCCGAGCGGAAATGGAGGAAAACTCGCCTCCCTGCGGACCTGGCATCCTTTCACTCCCTCCTCTCTACATTTTCCTCCTCTGTCTCTGCTGCTAAAGCCACTTTCTACCATTCTAAATTCCAAGCATCTGCCTCTAACCCTAGGAAGCTCTTTGCCACCTTCTCCTCCCTCCTGAATCCTCCCCCCTCCTCCCTCTCTGCAGATGACTTCGTCAACCATTTTGAAAAGAAGGTCGACGACATCCGATCCTCGTTTGCTAAGTCAAACGACACCGCTGGTTCTGCTCACACTGCCCTACCCTATGCTCTGACCTCTTTCTCCCCTCTCTCTCCAGATGAAATCTCGCGTCTTGTGACGGCCGGCCGCCCAACAACCTGCCCGCTTGACCCTATCCCCTCCTCTCTTCTCCAGACCATTTCCGGAGACCTTCTCCCTTACCTCACCTCGCTCATCAACTCATCCCTGACCGCTGGCTACGTCCCTCCCGTCTTCAAGAGAGCGAGAGTTGCACCCCCTTCTGAAAAAACCTACACTCGATCCCTCCGATGTCAACAACTACAGACCAGTATCCCTTCTCTCTTTTCTCTCCAAAACTCTTGAGCGTGCCGTCCTTGGCCAGCTCTACCGCTATCTCTCTCAGAATGACCTTCTTGATCCAAATCAGTCAGGTTTCAAGACTAGTCATTCAACTGAGACTGCTCTTCTCTGTATCACGGAGGCGCTCCGCACTGCTAAAGCTAACTCTCTCTCCTCTGCTCTCATCCTTCTAGACCTATCGGCTGCCTTCGATACTGTGAACCATCAGATCCTCCTCTCCACCCTCTCCGAGTTGGGCATCTCCGGCGCGGCCCACGCTGGATTGCGTCCTACCTGACAGGTCGCTCCTACCAGGTGGCGTGGCGAGAATCTGTCTCCTCACCACGCGCTCTCACCACTGGTGTCCCCCAGGGCTCTGTTCTAGGCCCTCTCTTATTCTCGCTATACACCAAGTCACTTGGCTCTGTCATAACCTCACATGGTCTCTCCTATCATTGCTATGCAGACGACACACAATTAATCTTCTCCTTTCCCCCTTCTGATGACCAGGTGGCGATTCGCATCTCTGCATGTCTGGCAGACATATCAGTGTGGATGACGGATCACCACCTCAAGCTGAACCTCAGCAAGACGGAGCTCCTCTTCCTCCCGGGGAAGGACTGCCCGTTCCATGATCTCGCCATCACGGTTGACAACTCCATTGTGTCCTCCTCCCAGAGCGCTAAGAACCTTGGCGTGATCCTGGACAACACCCTGTCGTTCTCAACTAACATCAAGGCGGTGTCCCGTTCCTGTAGGTTCATGCTCTACAACATCCGCAGAGTACGACCCTGCCTCACACAGGAAGCGGCGCAGGTCCTAATCCAGGCACTTGTCATCTCCCGTCTTGATTACTGCAACTCGCTGTTGGCTGGGCTCCCTGCCTGTGCCATTAAACCCCTACAACTCATCCAGAACGCCGCAGCCCGTCTGGTGTTCAACCTTCCCAAGTTCTCTCACGTCATCCCGCTCCTCCGCTCTCTCCACTGGCTTCCAGTTGAAGCTCGCATCCGCTACAAGACCATGGTGCTTGCCTACGGAGCTGTGAGGGGAACGGCACCTCAGTACCTCCAGGCTCTGATCAGGCCCTACACCCAAACAAGGGCACTGCGTTCATCCACCTCTGGCCTGCTCGCCTCCCTACCACTGAGGAAGTACAGTTCCCGCTCAGCCCAGTCAAAACTGTTCGCTGTTCTGGCCCCCCAATGGTGGAACAAACTCCCTCACGACGCCAGGACAGCGGAGTCAATCACCACCTTTCGGAGACACCTGAAACCCCACCTCTTCAAGGAATACCTAGGATAGGGTAAGTAAGGGTAAGTAATCCTTCTCACCCCCTCTCCCCCTTAAAAGATTTAGATGCAAGTGGCTGTTCCACTGGATGTCATAAGGTGTATGCACCAATTTGTAAGTCGCTCTGGATAAGAGCGTCTGCTAAATGACTTAAATGTAAATGTAAATGTAAATCTATCAGCCTCTCCAGAGTTGGACTAGCAAAAGCAGTCATTTTACTAGTGAAAATGTTTTGGGGGATTCATCAGAGAAAATGACTTTACCCAGTCCTCAGCAGTCCAATCTCTGTACCTTTTGCAGAATATCAGTCTGTCCCTGATGTTTTTCCTGGAGAGAAGTGGCTTCTTTGCTGCACTTCTTGACACCGGGCCATCCTCCAAAAGTGTTCGCCTCCCTGTGCATGCAGATGCACTCACACCTGCCTGCTGCCATTCCTGAGCAAGCTCTGTACTGGTGGGGCCCCGATCCCGCAGCTGAATCAACTTTAGGAGACAGTCCTGGCGCTTGCTGGACTTTCTTGGGTGCCCTGAATCCTTCTTCACAACAATTGAACAGCTCTCCTTGAAGATCTTGATGACCCGATAAATGGTTGTTTTAGGTGCAATCTTACTGGCAGCAATATCCTTGCCTGTGAAACCCTTTTTGTGCAAAGCAATGATGACGGCACGTGTTTCCTTGCAGGTAACCATGATTGACAGAGGAAGAACAATGATTCCAAGCAACACCTTCATTTTGAAGCTTCCATTCTGTTATTCAAACTCAATCAGCATGACAGAGTGATCTCCAGCCTTGTCCTCGTCAACACTCACACCTGTGTTAACGAGAGAATCACTGACATGATGTCAGCTGGTCCTTTTGTGGCAGGGCTGAAATGCAGTGGAAATATATTTTGGGGATTCAGTTCATTTGCATGGCAAAAAGGGACTTTGCAATTAATTGCAATTAAGCTGATCACTCTTCATAACCTTATGGAGTATATGCAAATTGGCATCATAAAAACTGAGGCAGCAGACTTTGTGAAAATTAATATTTGTGTAATTCTCAAAACGTTTGGCTACGACTGTACAGTCTTTCTAGTCTATCAGGTTTGGATCTATCATTATCATTATGCCAGCTTCCACTGTGACAGCTAACCAATGAGCAGCATGAAGTAGGAAGAAAAGGGGGTAGATAAAGATGAGAAAGGAATCATGTTCTGTACACACAAATAAAAGGATCTCAGGGAAAGGGAAACCCTCAAAGAGTACATGCATGGTTAGGTGGGCAAAAGGAGAGAACTACTAAATGTGAGCTAGAAGTATTTAAGAGTTAGCTTGGAGGAAGAGAAGACCTAAGGCAAAAAACAACAACACAAATATAGCAAAGGAGAGGTTAGAGGCCAGGACTAAAACTAATGAGAGAAAGTGAAGGTTGGCAGCATGTCACTGTACTAACACCAATGATGGGGAGACAATGTGCCATTGGGTGGCCCTAAGGAACTAGGGGTTACAGTAGTGATTCCTATACCCTGATGGGTGCTTTTCATTGGGCTGCTCTCACTCTCATCCTCCTGAGTTTTCACCACAGCCTGCTGCTGGGGCTTTTTGGGTTTAGTGAACCTGCGTTTGGCAGCCTCTGCTGGGGACAGGTGGAAGGAAAGAGGAGATGTAAGGGAAAGGAGAGAAGAAGGGGGGGACAGACAGCTAGAGAACAACAAGACTGATATACAAATGCGTCATGAAGAGTCGACTGATGTAAACCAATCAAAGATGAACTCATATGAAAGGAGTCAAACCATAATTATCAGGGGAGAAGCAGCAGGGAACAGATTATGATGGACATGTTATGATGTTGAAATTAAATGCAACAGATGTTCCAGGAATAACAGAGCAGATGAGAAATCAGCACAGGGTCACGGTGTCCCTCTAAAGATATTATAACCTGACAGCATGTCATGAAACACACAAGCACAAAGACACATACACGGAGAATGAACCAAAATGACAAGCGCGCACACACACACACAAACAGAGAGAGAATCCTAACTAAACTGAAGCACATCAACCTACACATCCCTGGCTTTGCTTACCTCTGCCAGGTGTCTCTTCGCTGTCCTCCTCCTCCTGCCACCACGGCACAGGGACAGCTGATGTCTTCTTTGGTGGTGGTTTCTGAGAGGCTCTGTCCAGGCTGTCCAGAACACTGGAGCGCTTAGCACTGCCACCCAAATCCACTGAGTCATCTGAGACAGACTAAATACAATTCAATGGTGATTAGGTTAAAGTATCCATCTAGCCAGTTGGTTGAGTGAATTCATAGTAGTATGGACACAGATGAGGATGGTTATCAGTGTCTTTGGTGTGGATATAAAGAATGGCAGAGTAATTAGTGAGTAACTTCAGCTATAGCTAGGACAGGCCATTTTTGGTGGCCTGTCCCCGACTGGAGCTGTCCCCAGAAATGTCCCCGTTTTTAAAAATGCGTTAAAAACAGACTGCAAAGTGAAATATTTTACTTGGCAAGAAAGTCCGGGCATCAGAGCCTACGGGTTGACGTCTCAATCGCGTTGTGCTTGTTTAGGCCAATAGAATGGGCTGCTCGCTATAGCAGCTTAATTCACTCTTCTTCTACTAACTACTTGCTCGCAATAGTTTTAGAGAAAACTGCTGTGGAAAACTCGGCCAGAAGCTAGCAAGTGTCAAGTGAAACCACAACATCACCACAAACGTCTTTTCAAGCCAGGTAAATTACAATCGTTTTTTAGATACTAGCTAGTGATGTTATAATGTCGCAATTTATTATATAGATAGATGATCTGCTCTATAAGGTTTTAAATAGGTTATGCTAGCTAACATTAGCTATGTAGACTAAGTTAGCTAGCTAGGTTAGCTAGCTACTGTTATGGTAGCTAAGTTAAAAAACATTCACATGTAAACATGCAGTGGACGGGCTATTTTGAAAATATGATTATATTAAATGAATGCACAATTTATTCAGAGAATATTTTTGTAGAATACAATTTTAATGGTTTGGCATGATAATAAGTAGTGTGAAAATATATTTATAAATGTTCATGGATAGCATTAGCAGTGGAGAGGAGGAAGACTGGTTAGGAAGAAGAGAAGGAAGGAGACAGAGGAGGAAAGGTAAAGATATGGTTACAGTCTGCCAATTTATTACTCCAAACAATGGTTTTGAGATAAAATACAAACATGAGGCAAGCAATGGGAATCTGTTAAAATACTTAGGTTATCTAATAGTATGCTATTTATTAATACAGATTGGAGAGGAAGGAGAAGGATACATGGAGTAAAAAACAGTGAAGCAAGGAGAGTGTAGAAGAGTGAGGTGGAAAGGTGAAGAGAAGGAAAGGAAGACGAGTGAAGAAAAGAGGAGGAGAAAGATTGGAGGAGAATAAAAAGTTAAGAGAGTAATTAAGAGTGGCACAAGAAGAGTGAAGAAGAGCAGACAGAGGAGATACAATGACTCTTTCCAAGAAATGGAAATGCACTTTTTTATGATAAACATGATGAGAGAATTTCCATTTCATACGCTCAGGTCAAGACGATAGAATGGTTCACTGCATCCTCTCTTTCAATTGGCAGCCGGTGAAGAACGGCAGTGGTAGAACATCAGCAGACGAAAAGGCATAAGCAGGGAGCATGGACAGCCAGCGAACATTGCTGTGTCCTAAAATGTTATGATACTCCTGGCCAACAAACCTTTCCTCTTCTATCTCTTTCACTCTTCTTCCTATCCAGTCTTCCTCCAATCTCTTAACAGAAAACATTATGCTAATGTTATCCATGAAAATGTCTAAATATATTTTCACACTACTTATAATGCCAAACCATTAAAATTGTAATCTACAAATAAATATTCTCATTATTAATTGTGCATTCATTTAATATAATCATATTTTCAAAATAGCCCGTCCACTGCATGTTTACATGTGAACGTTTTTTTAACCCAGCTACCATGACAGTAGCTGGCTAACCTAGCTAGATAACTTAGTCTACATAGCTAATGTTAGCTACCATGACAGTAGCTGGCTAACCTAGCTAGATAACTTAGTCTACATAGCTAATGTTAGCTACCATGACAGTAGCTGGCTAACCTAGCTAGATAACTTAGTCTACATAGCTAATGTTAGCTACCATGACAGTAGCTGGCTAACCTAGCTAGATAACTTAGTCTACATAGCTAATGTTAGCTACCATGACAGTAGCTGGCTAACCTAGCTAGATAACTTAGTCTACATAGCTAATGTTAGCTACCATGACAGTAGCTGGCTAACCTAGCTAGATAACTTAGTCGACATAGCTAATGTTAGCTACCATGACAGTAGCTGGCTAACCTAGCTAGATAACTTAGTCGACATAGCTCATGTTAGCTAGCATAACCTATTTAAAACCTTATAAAGCAGAGCATCTATCTATATAATAAATTGTGACATTATAACATCATTAGCTAGTATCTCTGTTTGTGGTGATGTTATGGATTCACATGACACTTGCTAGCTTCTGGCTGAGTTTTCCACAGTAGTTTTCTCTAAAACTATTGCGAGCAAGTAGTTAGTAGAAGAAGAAGAGTGAATGAAGCTGATATATCGAGCAGCCCCCTTTGTTGGCCTAAACAAGCACAACATGATTGAGACGTCAACCGGTAGGCTCTGCTGCCCGGTCTTGCCACGTATAATATTATTTCACTTTGCAGTCTGTTTTTAACGTACAGTTAAAAACGGGGACAGCTCCAGCCGGGGACAGGCCACCAAAAACGGGGACGTCTGGTCACCCTAAGCTAACAAGCGTTTTGTGGTCATAGCTACATAAAGTTCCCGCAACACAAATGGGTGAGACAGATAACCGAACCAATCACCGGATAACGGACCAATCACCGTTATCCTTCTGCTTCTAATTGCTCGTATATCTATTTCCCTTTTAAAATCCGTCCATTCATAATTATTTCAGGTATCAGAAAAGTTATTATTATTTAGCGTGAGAAGGGTATGTCATATTTCCTGTCTGTGTCAATCTCTGTTTTCCTCCTGGATAGATGAGCAACACATTCAAACACAGACATTGAAGTTTCAGACAATAAAGTATTAAAAACCCTAAATTGATGATTCTATGTATTGGCCATTGAGAAGCTTTGAAGCCAACCGGTCGGCCATATTGGCACTCCCTCCATAGCAGGAGACGCTCCTCCACAGGAATGAATGGAATTATAGAATATTTCAATTAAATGTGTCAAGGACAAAATTTAATGCATTTAAGTATTTTTTGGTGTAGTTGGGACAGTAACATTAAGGGAAAAAAAAAATATATATATATATATATATATATATAATATATATATATATATATATATATATATATATATATAATATATATTATATATATATAATATATATATATATATATTTATATATATATAATATATATAATATATATATAGGCTAATTTCAGGTGACTACCTCATGGGGCGGCAGCGGGGCGGCAGCTAGTGGTTAGAGTGTTGGACTAGTAAGGTTGCGAGTTCAAACCCCTGAGCTGACAAGCAGTTAACCCACTGTTCCCAGGCCGTCATTGAAAATAAGAATGTGTTCTTAACTGACTTGCCTGGTTAAATAAAGGTAAAAAAAATAAAAAAAATAAAAAAATGAAGCTGGTTGAGAGAATGCAAGAGTGTGCAAAGCTGTCATCAAGGCGAATGGTGGCTACTTTGAAGAATCTCAAATATAAAATATATTTGATTTGTTTAACACTTTTTTGGTTACTACATGATTCCATATGTGTTATTTCATAGTTTTGATGTTTTCACTATTATTCTACATAATAGAAAACAGTAAAAATTAAGAAAAACCCTTGAATGAGTAGGTTTATCCAAACGTTTGACTGGTACTATGGTACTGTGTGTATATATATATATACAGAATATATTTTTATAATCTGTATTTTCTTTATTTGAAGCTTATATATTATAATGTAAAAGTACGCTTAAGGTGTCTATAATAGAATACACATGACAAGAACGACTGTAGACATTAATACATGCATTTCTATAGCTTCCCAAGTAACACAATTCAATATTTATTTAATTTATTTAACCTTTATTCTACCAGGAAAAGCCCATTGAGACCCAGGGTCTCTTTTCAAGGGAGACCTGGCCAAGAAGGCAGCAACAATCAATGCATGACAGAATTAAAACATACAAAAATACAATTACACAACATTATCCAACCTAAAAAAAGCATTTACACTCCTCAAAGTGTCCCATCAATATTTTAAATGCATTCAGTGGCACTAACATATCTAGATGAAGCATGGATTGTAGATTATTCCATGCGTCTGGTGCACAAGAAGAGAAGGAAGTCTTGCCTAATACTGTGAATGTCCTGGGGACTTTAAGTAGCAACGACCTAACAGACCGGGTCTGGTAACTGCTGTGGTGAAGGAGACCAGATTACAGAGGTGAAGAGAGAGTTTGCCCTAAAGGGTTTTGTAGATGAACACGGTGCAAATGTACCTTTCTGCGCATATAAAGTGAGGTCCAACCTACCATTTGGTACAATGTGCAATGGTGGGTGAGTGACTTGGCATTTGTAATAAAGCACAAGGATGCATGATAAACAGAGTCCAGTCTCTGTAAGACTGAGGAGGCTGCATGCATATACAACAAGTCACCATAATCAATTACAGAGAGAAAAGTGGCCTGAACAAGCTTCTTTCTAGCCATACGCGGGAAGCAAGCTTTATTACGAAAATAAAAACCCAATTTCAATTTAAGCTTTGTCACAAGATTATCCACTTGAACTTTAAAGGACAACTTGTCATCCAACTCAAGTTGAAAATGTGAGCCACAGGTTTAGTAATAATACCAGCTGCTACCTTTAAGAGGATAGGAGTCCAGGTTGTCTGGACCTGCAGACTTTTTATTGTCTATTGCCTTTAGTGCTTTATAGACCTCAGCATAAGAAACAGGATCAAAGTTAAAATGGTTCACGAGGGCCTATATCATAGTTGACTGTAACAGAGCTTACATTAGAGGCCTGGGCCAAACCATTATCAAAGACTGAACCAGCAGATATGTGCTTGTTAACTTGTTATGTGCTTGTTAACTTTGGGCTAGGCGTGCCGCTAGCGCCCCACCTCGACAACATCCTATGAAATTGCAGAGCGCGAAATTCAAAATTCATAATATTAAACATTCATGAAAATACAAGTGTTTTACATCGTTTAAAAGCTTAACTTCTTGTTAATCCAGCCGCATTGTCAGCTTTCAAAAAGGCTTTACGGCGAAAGCATACCATGTGATTATCTGAGGACAGCGCCCCACTACAAAAGCATTACAAACATTTTCCAAACAAGCAGAGGCGTCACGAAAGTCCGAAATAGCAATAAAATAAATCCCTTGCCTTTGAAGATCTTCCTTTTTTTGCAATCCCAAGGGTCCCATCTACATAACCAATGGTAGTTTTGTTCGATAAAGTCCTTCTTTATATTCCCAAAAAGTAAGTTTAGTTGGCGCGCTTGATTCAGTAATCCACCAGTTTCCTTCGTTCAAAATGCATACAAATGAATCCCAAAAGTTACCAATAAACTTAGTCCAAACAACATTTCTAATCAATCCTCAGGTACCCTAATATGTAAATTATCGATACAATTTAAGAAGGACAATAGTATGTTCATCACCGGAGATAAATAACGAATTGAGCACCCTCATTCACGCGTGACTCAATACTACAGCCAAAATAAGAGTCACCTAGAACAACTACAAATTCTAGCTTATTTTTCAAAAAACAAGCCTGAAACTCTTTCTAAAGACTGTTGACATCTACTGGAAGCTCTGGGAACTTCAGTCTTGGAGGTATTCCATTGATTTTCCCATAGACAGTCATTTCAATGAGTGGTGAGCTAATAAAATGCCAATCTGGATGGATTCTCCTCTGTTTTTCGCCTGCCATATCAGTTCTGTTATACTCACAGACATTATTTTAACAATTTTGGAAACTTTAGAGTGTTTTCCATCCAATACTACCAATACTATTATATGCATATCCAATACTATTATATGCATATCCTAGCTTCTGGGCCTGAGTAACAGGCAGTTTACTTTGGACACCTCAGTCATCCAAACGTCCGAGTACTGCCCCCTATCCCTAAGAAGTTTTTAAAAAACCTACAATATTGGCTGTATCCTTCACGTCATTAGAATCCATCATTAAATGGTCAGAAAGGCCAGAGGATACATTACAACCTGACACTGATTTGATTCGCTTCCAGAACTTGGTAGGGTTGTTTAGGTTCTCTGTGACTGCTTTTAAATAGTCATCTGATTTGGACTTCCTGATCAAACCTGTGCATTTGTTTCTTTGCTCTCTGAAGGAGGCTCAGTCAACAGGAGCATTTGTATGTCTAGCTTGAGCCCAAGAGATATTGCTCTTTCTAATCAATTCTGCCAAGTTATCTGAAAAACAGGGATTGGCCCTTCCACTGATTCTAAATTTCGATCACAAAATTTTGATCACAAATTTCATAAAAAACAGTCCCAGGCAGTGTCAACATCAGGAATCAGACTTACTCTATCACTATTATGGTACAGATCATGTAAGATCACTTGTTCATCAAATAGTCTAAAATGTATTTTAAATATAACGGGGTTTGGCGTTGGTCATTTTTGTATATCTAACACAAGCTATTGCACAGTGATCTCTGACATCATTACAGAATATACCGGTCCATGTGTATTTGTGAGGGGTCTTTGTTAGAATAAGGTATAATAGCGCTGATTTGTTAGGTGCTCTGGGATTCGGTCTTGTAGTCGAATGAATTAATTGAGCGAGATTCAGTTGAGGAGATTCAGTTGAGGAGATTCAGTTGAGGAGATTCAGTTGAGGAGATTCAGTTGAGGAGCATAAACTGTTGATGACTGAGGAGGAGTGCCAAGATGGCTGTCCGGTGGCTTCAATACAGCGCCTCCTGTCAGTTATACACGGTTTATACACATTGTTGGTTAAAACCCACATTGTTGCTGTTTATTTGGTAGGCTAGTCTTTTGGATGCATGGCTATTTTACAGTCTCTGGGCTATTTAAAAATATATATTTTACATCCGGTATGGCTGCAGTAAATTTTGGGCGGCAGTTTGTTTGGTTGCTGCCAATTCTTCCACCTGGTTAAACTCTTTGGGGGGTAGCCCAGACCTGGACTCTCAAACCTGAGTCCAGCGACTGTCAATGAAACTACTTAACCATTACGCCAAGAAGTCTGAAACCCTTGATGAGATTGCTTGGTGTTGGGTTAAGATTGCTTGGTGTTGGGTTAAGATTGCATAGTGTTGGGTTAAGATTGATTGGTGTTGGGTTAAGATTGCTTGGTGTTGGTTTAAGATTGCATAGTGTTGGGTTAAGATTGCTTGGTGTTGGGTTAAGATTGCTTGGTGTTGGGTTAAGATTGATTGGTGTTGGGTTAAGATTGCTTGGTGTTGGTTTAAGATTGCTTGGTGTTGGGTTAAGATTGCTTGGTGTTGGGTTAAGATTGCTTGGTGTTGGGTTAAGATTGCTTGGTGTTGGGTTAAGATTGCTTGGTGTTGGGTTAAGATTGCTTGGTGTTGGGTTAAGATTGCTTGGTGTTGGGTTAAGATTGCTTGGTGTTGGGTTAAGATTGCTTGGTGTTGGGTTAAGATTGCATAGTGTTGGGTTAAGATTGCTTGGTGTTGGGTTAAGATTGCTTGGTGTTGGGTTAAGATTGCTTGGTGTTGGGTTAAGATTGCATAGTGTTGGGTTAAGATTGCTTGGTGTTGGGTTAAGATTGCTTGGTGTTGGGTTAAGATTGCTTGGTGTTGGGTTAAGATTGCTTGGTGTTGGGTTAAGATTGCTTGGTGTTGGGTTAAGATTGCATAGTGTTGGGTTAAGATTGCTTGGTGTTGGGTTAAGATTGCTTGGTGTTGGGTTAAGATTGCTTGGTGTTGGGTTAAGATTGCTTGGTGTTGGGTTAAGATTGCATAGTGTTGGGTTAAGATTGCTTGGTGTTGGGTTAAGATTGCATAGTGTTGGGTTAAGATTGCATAGTGTTGGGTTAAGATTGCATAGTGTTGGGTTAAGATTGCTTGGTGTTGGGTTAAGATTGCTTGGTGTTGGGTTAAGATTGCTTGGTATTGGGTTAAGATTGCTTGGTGTTGGGTTAAGATTGCTTGGTGTTGGGTTAAGATTGCATAGTGTTGGGTTAAGATTGCTTGGTGTTGGGTTAAGATTGCTCGCTACATTACTCCCTCTCTTCAGGAGAGCGTGTCCCCACACTTCTCTATAGAGCTTGCCAGCTTGTAGTCCTAAAACCCAGAAATAAGTTACCTCTGTTTTTCCTTCAGCCATCCCTATGTGAAAAATGAAATTGGGAATGAATAGAGTTTTAGAATAAACTGCAAAAATAAGGTCTGAGGTTAACACAGGCTTACGTTTTGTTCTATGAGATAATAGGAGTCGGTTAACATGACCTTTATGAATTATGAATCCTTTATGTGCTTTGTGTTGTTTATCATTACGTACATA
This sequence comes from Oncorhynchus keta, assembly GCF_023373465.1. Lineage (NCBI taxonomy): Eukaryota > Metazoa > Chordata > Actinopteri > Salmoniformes > Salmonidae > Oncorhynchus > Oncorhynchus keta. The sequence goes on along the minus strand of NC_068451.1, from coordinate 19,672,174 downwards.
AATTCTTCAAAACATAACATCTTCTAAGCCTGTGTTTACCACAGACCTTATTTTTAGCCTTTATCCCAAAACCCTTCGAAAATGCCATTCATTTTCCCCATAGGCTTTGTCCAACGAACCATACCCGCGGGAAGTAGTGGTTGCTGAGGGTGCTGAGGCACCTCCTGAAAAATCAGAAGAATAAAAATAATACAATCATTTTTTAAATAATAATTATTTTATTTTATTTTTTTATACCAAAGTTGTGCAATGGGCCTTTGCTTGTATTAGCAAACCAATATATACGCCTGTAGAATGGGCCAAAACCTTTTTACAGCATCTCTGCTTTGGCAAAAAAGGTAGTTGTATAACTAAGAAAAGTATCTTGCAGGACTCAATAGTTTAGAACATTGTACATAGGCCTGGCATCCAGGTTTGTACCTGTGGACTTCACATCACCTTGAAGAAAAACAATGCACAATACAGTAATTGAGCATATTGGGACGACAAGTGATTTATGATGATGTGATGAAGTGGTTCAGTTGGTAGAGCATGGCACTTGCAATGTTAGGGTTGTAGGTTCAATTCCCATGGGGGACCAGTATGAAAACCTATAAACATTGATGCACTCATTACTGTAAGTTGCTCTGGATGAGTGTGTGGGAAAGGAACAAATAGACCATTAAGTTCTCACATAGAATGAAGTATTTCAAGAACCTGAAAAACAGATGAACAACAGTTTTTTTCTTTTCCAGAAGTATTATCAGATTAACTGTTTTATACAGATAATTATCAGACTCAAGTTACAAATGCTGGTTAATACTCAAATACATTTAGTTAAAAACAATTCACAAAAGTACTCCACTGGGCCTTTACTAGTCCTGTATTAGCGGACAGATACTGTATAGACATTTTCAGCGCAGGCAAATTGCAGCACCCCCACCCACAAACTACTTCCCGCGGCTATGCAACGAACCATAGCAGAGTTAGTGCTTACAAAAAGACACCATTACTATTTCTCTCCATATCAAGTCTCTCAAGTATACACACCTCTATGATGACCTCACTGGCGCCATCCCACCTCTGACACCAATGTAGTGAACCGGGACTAAAACCCAGGTCCAGCGACTGTCAATGCAACACCTTAACCGTTACACCATGAGGTCCAAACCCATTGACAAGGTTGCTAGGTGTTGGGTTAATTAAGGTCGCTACATTACCCCCTTTCCTTCGGGAGAGCATGTCCCCACACTTCTCTATACCAAGTCTCTCGTCACGTGTACACACCTCTCTGATGGTCTCACTAACAAATTTAGAGGTAGCCCCAACTGGGACTTGAACCCTAGTCCAACAACTGTCAACCAACACCTTAACTATTACAGCAAGTGGTCTGAATCTCTTGATGAGGTGTTGGGTTAAGGTCGCTACAACATGAACGACAAAGAGCATTAATTTAAACAGTGACATCTAAGAATATGTCTGAATCTTTAAGAACAAAAGGTGAAACAGACACTAGCCAAACAATTAACCAAAGAAATGAAAGGCAACTCATCGATACAGTTATGTTGGAGCAACAAATTACTATTCTGACTATATGACTATTCTGAATTAAATTTGTCCTGGAAACAAGGCACTAACGGATAGAGTTTAACTTCCTTAATCAAATCTCTGGTAGGCTTATTGTAACAGTAAATACCCTTGGCATCATAAATGAAAAGTGATGACTAAATTGCAGTCCAGCCTAATTGTCAGTGGGGAAAAAAGGCCTACTATGTTTCCAGGTATTTGATCTTAGTTCACTCCATTGGAGGGCAGTGTTGAGCTGTGAATACTTCTCTGTGTGTCCTCCAAAGTTGTGAATCTGTGGGCTGTCACCATGAGAGATCAGTGGTAATCTAATAGACTCCCTTAGAGGTCAGGACAGATCCATTTAAACTCTGTTCTCACCTTCCTCCTCTCCTCACTGTCCTTTCTCTCTCACACACTCTCTCAGTCACACACACTCATACACCCTCATACACATGCACACACACACACACACACCCACACACACACACATCATATTCATCAGCTTTTGTCAAGGATACCAGGTGTTGTGTTTCAGGATGATATGTGTCTTTCCATAGCAAATGCTAACCTTCACGTTCCCTGTTCTAGTTTCAGTGACATTTCCATGCTTAACACACAGGTCTTCTGGGAGCAAGGCAGGACCACCTTCCCTCCCACCACGGTTCACTGACACATACTTATACTGAGGCAAAGTATTCTCACTGCTCAACCCAATAGAGACAAAGACAATTTCAGACAAAGAAAAGCAGAGCTTAATTTGAGGTGATTACGTCCCGATTGGATTAAATAACTTTTAATTAAAATTGCTAAGTGCAGCTAGGGCCTTTGAATTGCAAGGTTTTGGGGATGGGGATACTGTCTCTGCATGTAGATGAGATAACTCAGTGCTCAATATGAGAACTTTGAGGAGGAGAGAACTAAAGAGTCTTAGGAGTGGTTTATTTAGTATAATAGAGTTATATAGCGTGTGATCTATGTTATTTTTCTCCCTATTAAAGGGACATATTAATTCTTAAGTGACATGGTTGCATGCAAAACGCCCTGTGAAGTTTAAATGACAGATTTACAGGACGGTACTCAAGCTTCAGCACTTGAATCAGGTCATGATATTGCTCTTTGGCTGGAAATATCAAGTGGCCCTGAATGAGGCTCTTTATAGAGGCTGGGCCCTGAATGATGAGCCTCACTATAGAGACTGGGCCCTGAATGATGAGTCTCACTATAGAGGCTGGGCCCTGAATGATGAGGCTCATTATAGAGGCTTGGCCCTGAATGATGAGTCTCACTATAGAGCCTGGGCCCTGAATGATGAGACTCACTATAGAGGCTGGGCCCTGAATGATGAGGCTCACTATAGAGGCTTGGCCCTGAATGATGAGGCTCACTATAGAGGCTTGGCCCTGAATGATGAGGCTCACTATAGAGGCTTGGCCCTGAATGATGAGACTCACTATAGAGGCTGGGCCCTGAATGATGAGGCTCACTATAGAGGCTTGGCCCTGAATGATGAGACTCACTATAGAGGCTGGGCCCTGAATGATGAGGCTCACTATAGAGGCTTGGCCCTGAATGATGAGACTCACTATAGAGGCTTGGCCCTGAATGATGAGTCTCACTATAGAGGCTGGGCCCTGAATGATGAGGCTCACTATAGAGGCTTGGCCCTGAATGATGAGTCTCACTATAGAGGCTGGGCCCTGAATGATGAGTCTCACTATAGAGGCCGGGAGTCACATTAGAGATGATATTATGGTAACAATGCAATAACACATGACCTTAGCAACCCCGGAGGCAACCAGAGACGCATGGCATGTCCCTCCCTCTCAGCCCGCTCATCATCCATGCCATCTCTGTTGCATTACAGCCTTGATAAATACTGAGAAGGAGGGGTAAGAAGAGAACAGACCGGAAATTAGGGGAGAGCCAACATGCGAGCGAGTGTGTGACACTCATCACTCTCCCCCTGATCAGTTAAATGAATGTTTAATGCAGAGACATAGACATCTCAAGTGCCATTAGTACGATCGCCGGACCTGTCTGACTATGATAACTGAGTGAGTGATTAGGGGAGGAATGCTGGTTAGCGCGCCACTGAAGCTGCTCTCCTCTCTTCTTGTCTGCCCCATTTCTGATGTAAATGCGAGGCCAACTCACCGCCCTAATGAAGACGCTGTTCTCTCCTGTCACTGGGTGACATTGGGATCTCTCTCTATCTCTGACTCACACTACTAACTGGACAACCGTTTCTACTGCCCTCCCATGCCACCCTGTGCCCCCCACCCATATTCATTCTGATTCATATCCATACATAATCTGTTGATTCTTTAGAGGATGGGAAGTGGAGGGTGGCATGGGAGGGCAGTAGTGTATTTTTTGTCATGGAATGTCATGGAATCTAGTTAAATGTAAATGAAGGCAGACATTAAGCCAGCATTTTAGTATCCACATTGTAATGTACATCGAGCTGTAGAGGAATGATCCTCGTCAGAGTGAGAAGGCTAACGGTCCCTCCAGACGTCACCTCCTTTATCCTCGTTCTAACTGAACGAGCCATGATTGATTAGCTCTCTCTGCCCATCCACTTTGGCAGAGAACACTCAAGCCTGGCGGATTCTCTTCATTATTTTCTCTCTGGGCACACGGCATAATATCTGCCTACTGCTATCACTGTGAAGAAGATGGGTATAGGAAAACACAAAGGACTGGCTGATGATCCAGTGTGATACATAGATTGAGATCTCCCTCCAGCTTTGTAATGACAGATGGTCAAAACGTAGGAGAGACACCCGGGCCCCACACACCTCCCTACTGTATATCTACAGGGCAGGCGTCCCCTGCCCCTGCACTCTACTGCAGGGGTTCTCAAACATCTACCCCCAGCTGTTCCATGTATTTGACCTGTTCCACAGCTAGCACTCCTGAAACAAATAGTCAACTAATCATCAAGCCCTTGACTAGGTGAATCAGGTGAGTTCGTTCAGGTTCTCTACAACCCACATATTAATGATGAGAAATCCTCACATTACTCACTCCATCACATCTCCCCATCGCCACACACACAAATATTCTGTGAATGCCTGACATTTTCCTTCAGATAAATCTGTACTAATCTTTACAGTCTATCCTGTCTATCTTGAATCACCCTCATTTGTACATTTTCCAAGAAAACTGTCTTTGGAAACTCATCAAAGGATTTAGCAATTGTCTCCCCTGCTGTTTGTTGCAGGGCCAGAAGAAAGCTCTGAGCGGAAAACTCTGTTTTAATATTTAATATTTCAGGAACCGCTGAGCTTTGTTTTATGGTGCTATGTATCTGTCAGTGTCCATAGGCACATTTCATTCAAAGGGATTGGACTGTGCAACTAAACATTCACTCACCTACACAGTGTGAGTGTGTGTGTGTGTATGTCCATGTGTGTGTGTGTGTTTCACCCTTCTGTCCATGTGCAGTATGCCCATCATACCTCTATTTACTCCTGCAACCAACCATATGTAGGATGTCTGGACTGATGTTTAGAAAATAGTCATCCCCACTTAGCACGGTATTCATATTAAATATTAAATCCAATTTAACTACAAAATTGCCATATAAAATATTAACCGCAGTGTAAATATTTCAGGCGAGCCCTTTACCATAGGCTGGTGTTCATTACCAAGTAGTATGGGTTTTAATGTTCTTTTCCCCAGGAGACGGTGTAGTAGACATTCTCATACTCAGACTGACCTGCAGGGGGAGACAAAGGTCTGCTGCGAGAGGCCTGTCTCAAATGAGATGGATAGAGAGATTGAGACCGAGGGGAGAAAGAGAGAGAGACGTAAAGTGTAGAATAGGCTACAATGTGTGCATCTCTCTGTCTGTTTTGCTCTCATAAATTTTAACAATATTTGAATGGGGCTGAAACCCTTGAAAAAAGGAACATGTTGGAGTAATGCTCCAGTTGTCATGTGGTTCGTGAAGAAACAGAGATGAAAAAGGGAAGTGTCTTAAAGAATCCAATGACTAGGAGGTCTGCTCTAGAAACAATAGGGGTAAAGGTTACACTGTGAGTCTCATCAAATCTACCCCCACTGCTCTTCTGCCCTCTATTTTCCAAGGAGAGAAGTGACTGACTTACCTCTTCTTGTTTCTGTTTCTTGGATTTCGTGTGTAATTGTCAGTACACACTAACCAGTCTTATTCCAAGAGCCCTCAACCATCCTCTGTCCTTCACGTCCTGCCTACCTCCATATCCCCAACACGCTACGTGCATGTAACTACATCTATGAAGTGAAGCAGTCCAGTGCTGTTCTCTCTGGAAGCTTTCCAGAGAAAGCTTTCCTATGGAAATGTATGTGGAACTGACATACCATCATCCCAGTGTATTTCTATTCAACAAAGCAGTCCCACCCTACATGACTATCCATAACCATCTCAGCCCATATTATATTCTCACCTCATATCATCCTATCACACATCGCCTAGCTCTCCAAGACTCTAACCCATTATTTTGTCCATTAAAAAAACGTTTATATCACCCCATGGCCCTATAACCCCACCTCTGATAGGCCTCATATCTGTGAGACAAGATTAAGAGAAAGAGAGGCATAATAGTTAAATGAAGGATGGACTTGGGGAAAGACCGAGAGCAAGAGGGGGGCAGAGAAAGAGAGAGAAGTAAGTGAACAAACTATAAGAAGGAGGAGATAGAGAGAGAGAAAGAGAGAAGGGTAAGAGATGCACAGGCATGCAGCTCTTCAGAGGAGAAGAAGAGAGGCACATTAATCATTGGGAGACATCTGTTCATTCTGCCGCTTTAGAATTCTGTCAAAGAGCTGCTCGGAGTCAGACGGACTCCCCCCATCCGCCCAGGCAGCTAGTGCAGAAAGAGAAAAACCTGTCTCCTGTTAAGCATGGACAGACACATCAGAGCCATGTGCTCCTCCAAGCGCTGCCTTTAATCTGACTTGATTTAATTCTCATTTAGAGAGAACAAAAAGGGAGACAGAGGCACAAGGACGATGAGAGAAGAGTATAATATGTAGAACACCACTGATCTGTCTCGTGTGTGTGTGTGTGTGTGTGTGTGTGTGTGTGTGTGTGTGTGTGTGTGTGTGTGTGTGTGTGTGTGTGTGTGTGTGTGTGTGTGTGTGTGTGTGTGTGTGTGTGTGTGTGTGTGTGTGTGTGTGTGTGTGTGTGTGTGTGTGTGTGTGTGTGTGTGTGTGTTTAATTCTGCTGGGTGTGTTCATGGTGTGTACACTTCTCACAAATGAATGTAATTCATAATTAATTCATAAACACACACACACACACACACACACACACACACACACACACACACACACACACACACACACACACACACACACACACACACACACACACACACACACACACACACACACACAAACAACTCAAATGTTGTCTATTAGTAAAATACAGAAACATGTTAAATGTAGAGTTGTGCCAATGTTTTAACTCATCTGTTTGGATAATGGTCAAAGGTCTGTACTGAGATTATGATGGCAATCCACAGACCTGAGTAGACTATTACACTACATATTGTGTACTGGGACATTAAAACAGTCATATGGACATGTGGTCTCACACTAAAACCATTACTCATGGTTGTATCTCCTGCTACACTTATTCATTTCAGTAAACTCTCTCTCTCTCTCTCTCCCTCTCCCCCCCTTCTCTCTCTCTCTATCTCCCCCTCTCTCTCTCTCCCCCCTCTCTCTCTATCCCCCCTCTCTCTCTATCTCCCCCTCTCTCTCTATCTCCCCCTCTCTCTCTCTCCCCCCCCCTCTCTCTCCCCCCCTCTCTCTCTCTCTCTACCCCCCCTCTCTCTCTCTTTGCACTACAGATAAACTAATGCCACACTAAGACGCTTTTCTAAGCTATGTTGAGGAAAGACGATTACTCTCAGGGTGAGTGGAGAAAGTGGTGAATAGAGAAGTGTTTATTTTAAACGATGAACAGAAACTTAAGTGGTATATGTCAAAGGACCTGGTATTACACTGCAAAAGCCCCAGTAGAAACAACACCACCACCAAAACTTCCCCTTCAAGGTGGTGTCAGGCTCGGTTGAGCACAGAGCAGTGGAGGCACCTCAGAGGAAGAAGGGGAGTGAATTTATCCTTAGTGAATTTCATAAAAATAAAAACAGTGAAACATTAAAAAAGTCATCTTTTTTTTAGATAAAACTATACTAAATACATTCACAATGCCAAATAATTGATTAAAACACTACAGTAGCCTCAACAGCACCCTGTAGGGTAGCATCATGGTGTAGCCGGAGGACAGAGAGTTTCCGTCCTCCTCTGCATACATTGACTTCAATGCAAAACCTAGGAGGCTCATGGTTCTCACCCCCTTCCATAGACTTACACAGTAATTATGACAACTTCCGGAGGATATCCTCCAACCTATCAAAGCTTTTTCAGCATAAACTGACATGTTGCACATCCGATCAAAGGATCAGAGAATGAATGAAAATGAGAGGGAATGAAAGCATAAGCTACATCTAGCTATCACTGCACTGCTTAAAATGTGGTGAGTAGTTGACCCCAAAGAGAGAGAAAGAAAATAGTTGAACAGTTTTGAACAAATTAATTCCTTCAAAAACGAAGGAGAAGCAAGTGAGCGAGATATAGCTATATTTAGTATTTTTTCACTTACATTTTCACTTACTTAGCTTGAAAATGCAGCTAGCTAGTTAGCCTACTCAAACACTCGGCTCAAACAGAAAAGGATGCTATGTTACCTAGCCTACTATGGAACTTTTCCAAGTCAAGGTAAGCTTTTGGTTGTATTAATTTATTGCCACCGGGGCCACCAGTGTAACTGCTAAACTGCTTGCAACACTGTACTTCATGATTGTAGTGGGTTTACTAATGCGTTAGTTCTTGTAGCTATGGTGTTGACTTCATGTTAGCTAATATGGTGACAATGACTTGGAAAGGTTTTTTCGCCTGGTCACAGACAGCTGATGTGTTGTGCACTGAAGTACACAAGAGAAGGGAAAAGGTGAGAGGAGGAGAGCGCGTAGGTGTGATAAGGAATTATTGAACAATCTTTATACAACGATCTGGCTGCTATGAAAGTGAACTGCTTTTGTGTGTGATCCGCGGTTTATTCATTCTGCCGATTCTGTTGAAAACATTACTTAAACGGAAGCAAACGAAACACAATGGGGATAAACATACCTGAATTTGTCCAATAGAAACTCTTGTTTGCAACTGTTGGACTAATGGTTACACCCTAGATCAACTTGAATGGTTACACCCTCCCTCAACTTGAAAGGAACCGACCGCCACTGGCATAGAGAATACTGTCACTCTGTGATCATCACTTCTAAAATTGTATAAGAAGTAGCATGAAACAATCGGAAACAACAACAAAAATATACCCTCTTTTGCATTACTTTCACATTTTATAGTCATGTAAGTCATCAGTTGAATCAACATCAATAGGAATGATTGAACAAGGACATTGGTCAATGTGCTAAACTGACCTGCATTATAGCAGACCTAATTTAACTTGATTTCAGTGCACTCAGAATCACAATGTTCTGTCTGTAAAAATGTATTTCTATAGCGTGTCTGTAAAGGAAACAGAAAGTTACAGTAAACACATCACCCATGAAGTCAGGTTGACATAGTACAGGTTTAGTAATGCCATCAGGTTTGTGTCAAGAAAAACAACAGTGAATAGCATAATGTACAGATCTGATATTCATACTATCATATCAATGCAAGCCAGCTGGGCTGTCTGAGAGAGGAGAGAAGATTGGGCCCAATCATGTACGTCTTGCGTTGCTTGTAGTGCTCTGAGATGTAGATCTTGTCGATGTGATTGTTGTTCTGGTTGTACTTCACCAACACCCTGTCCTGGTTGCTGAGGAGGTTGTCCTTGTCGTAGTATCGCCTCACTTCATAGGGCAGGTTCTCTGCACCGTGGGAATGGAGGTTACCAATGGTGTAGTAGGTGTACAGGTTCTGGTCTTTCAGTTTGGGGAGTAACAGTTTATAGTTCTTGAACTTATGGAACCCGTATGCTCCCTCCCTGGGGTCACAGAGAGACACCATGTTGTTGTCGATGCAGGTCTGGACATACCAGAGGAGTAGTTTGAGGCCGTGGCGAGGGGGCGGGGTCCCGAAGCCAGTCTTCTCCAGCTCTTCATTCGTGTCCAATGTTCTCAAAGCTGAGGCCAGAGTGACGGCCAATAGCAGCAGCAGGATGCATCTCAGGACGCTGGTGTGATTGGCCATGCTGAACACCAATTAAGGGTTATCTATGACACGTGATTACATGTAAAATATTATAAATTCTTCCTAAACATAGTGACAAAATTTGCTTATCATATATAAATCAGATAACATTTGATTATCGACAAAACTGTAGATATTTACAAGAAAATCTCCATCTGTTTTTTATCCAGCACTAAAATGTATCAATTGCTCTAGTAAGTTGACTAGAATCTCCTTATTGCTCTAATAAGTTCACTAGAATCTCCTTATTGCTCTAGTAAGTTCACTAGAATCTCCTTATTGCTCTAGTAAGTTCACTAGATTCTCCTTATTGCTCTAGTAAGTTCACTAGAATCTCCTTATTGCTCTAGTAAGTTCACTAGATTCTCCTTATTGCTCTAGTAAGTTCACTAGAATCTCCTTATTGCTCTAGTAAGTTCTCCTTGTTGCTCTAGTAAGTTCACTAGATTCTCCTTATTGCTCTAGTAAGTTCACTAGATTCTCTTTATTGCTCTAGTAAGTTCACTAGAATCTCCTTATTGCTCTAGTAAGTTCACTAGAATCTCCTTATTGCTCTAGTAAGTTCACTAGATTCTCCTTGTTGCTCTAGTAAGTTCACTAGAATCTCCTTATTGCTCTAGTAAGTTCACTAGATTCTCCTTATTGCTCTAGTAAGTTCACTAGAATCTCCTTATTGCTCTAGTAAGTTCTCCTTGTTGCTCTAGTAAGTTCACTAGATTCTCCTTATTGCTCTAGTAAGTTCACTAGATTCTCCTTATTGCTCTAGTAAGTTCACTAGATTCTCCTTATTGCTCTAGTAAGTTCTCCTTGTTGCTCTAGTAAGTTCACTAGAATCTCCTTATTGCTCTAGTAAGTTCACTAGATTCTCCTTATTGCTCTAGTAAGTTCACTAGAATCTCCTTATTGCTCTAGTAAGTTCACTAGAATCTCCTTATTGCTCTAGTTAGTTATCCTTGTTGCTCTAGTAAGTTCACTAGATTCTCCTTATTGCTCTAGTAAGTTCTCCTTGTTGCTCTAGTAAGTTCACTAGATTCTCCTTATTGCTCTAGTAAGTTCACTAGAATCTCCTTATTGCTCTAGTAAGTTCTCCTTGTTGCTCTAGTAAGTTCACTAGATTCTCCTTATTGCTCTAGTAAGTTCACTAGAATCTCCTTATTGCTCTAGTAAGTTCACTAGATTCTCCTTATTGCTCTAGTAAGTTCACTAGATTCTCTTTATTGCTCTAGTAAGTTCAATAGAATATCCTTACCCTGCAATGTCGCTATAGGATGAGTCTGTAGGTTTAGCTTGCAGGTCTCTGCTCAAAGGCTGTGGTATAAGGTTGTGTTGGTTGCAGTGTTGCACCTGATCTTTACTGTAGCAGAGGAAGACCAGGTTCTGTCATAAGTGTTTGAGGGAGGGCTCATGTACTGTATACAGTGCATGCATCTGCTTACTGCATGAGAAGCAGGCCTGGGTTCAAATACTATATGACATATTTCAGGTATTATGAGAGTTTGCTTAAGCCTGCCTGGATTGCTGGATGGACAGGATTTGCACTTTTGCGCATATTCTAGGTTCTATTGCGCATTGCAAGCTCAATCAAGCATATCTAAAGTACTTGAAATAATTTCAAATAGCATTTGAACCCAGGTCTAATGAGAGAGAAGAAATTAAAAAAGGAAGGTGAGAAAACAGCTGTGTTTTATAGATCAAGGTCAGCTCTTGTGAGAGCTGTCTACATCGGCATATACTGTTTCTCACAGGATGCAGTGGCAAACATTACAGGACTTCCTCTTTCACTTCTACTGATAAACATTATCCATTTGAAAGAACTTAACGCAGAGAGAGAGAGAGAGAGAGAGAGAGAGAGAGAGAGAGAGAGGTAGATACAGAGTAGCCGAGTGTGTATAGTACTGTAGGCCTATGACTGTGTCCATAACAGTTATTTAAATAGATGAAAAGAGTAAAAAGCCATTCTGTGGATTACAGGTTTTCATGAGTGACATTTCATTCTGTTACTGTATAATCACTCCCATTCTCCAGGTGCCATACTCCATTTTGTCTAACACCTTCAAAGGCCTGGAGGAATTATACACTACTGGCAAAGTACCATTCTACGGGATTAGAAATGACTTCATGAATATTGTGTTTTTTACAGCCCCGTGTTTGTATTTGTGCTTGTTTGCCTTGATAATATTCCTCCTCATTTGCATTTTATTTATTACTAAATAAACAAATGTGTTAGTGTGGATAACAGTGAGACTGGAAAACACATAACAACCTGGCTGAGAGTAGTATTCTACTTTCCCCTGGGGACAGAGAACATGACTGGGGTTGGTGAGTCAGCCTATCTGTCTCTAAGCATCCATTGCTTGCTAACCGTTTCCTTGCAGACATTTGTATCACTATCTTGTTTACTTTATGAATAAAATATCTTGTGTTTGTCTCTATTATTACATTTTGACACAAAGCTGTAATGAATGTCCCACAGGGA